>NW_027131366.1:1800000-2375789 GCF_026122565.2 Emydura macquarii macquarii | reverse complement strand
GTGTTATTTTAATAAATTTATAAAATTATACAAATATTGGTTATCACTGGAATTTTTCCTGTGTTGTACCCGGTGTCCTTATAAAACTCACCTGAAGCCTGATTTAGGACACGAACCTCATAATCCTTTAATTAGAGCAATTGGCAAACCTATTACCCTATTCAATAAATTAATAACTATAAAATCAGGCTACAGTATATCTGGCTACACACCTGTTCCAGGGTATATATATTCAGTAGTCCTAGGTAGTGTTCCCATTCACTGCCTCAGATGCTACTCCCTCAGTGGCTGGTAGGGGAATCAGAGCCCACCCTCTACTTTGGGTTCCAGTCCAAGGACCCTCAACCCAGCAGTTCTAGGTTTTCCTCTCCCAGACCTCATTGTTCCTTCCTAGGACTGCTTTCTACACCTCTTCCTGGTTCCCCTTTTTACTCTGGGTGTACCAGCTCCAAACACTCCTCCCTCTTCCCAGGGAGTGACTGCCCTTTCCCAGAAGCAGCCTTTGTCTCTTGCCAGCTTCCTGGCTTTATAGGCACTTTCTATTCCTGCACAGCTGAACCTGCTTGCAATTAATTCCCTGCTCCCTGGCTGTTCCTCCAGGAGCAGCCTGTAAAGTTAATAGGCCTACTTAGCCACCTTAACCCCTTCCAGTTCTGTGTGGGGTGGACATCCCATCACAGACAGTGATACCCCACTCTGGAAAGACCAAATGGAAAAAGTGTCAATTTACAGGGGTTAATAGCTCTTATAGAAGGATTTCTACTATTTAGTAGGATCTCTTGAATTTCTTTCGAGCAAGACTGCTCTCTAGTATTTAGCATGGAGCACCCATATAATTAAGTGAAGGGACTGAAGGCTTGGGTGGAGTAAGCAACCATGATCTTGGTTGATTAGGTACAAGTATCGTGAAAGTGAAGTGGAGTTTTCACTGACAGCATCAGGAGAGTGGAGAACCAGTGTTGACAATGGAAACGTCTATAAGTTTGACTCTGGCCTGGTCCTGTCTCATAGTAATACCCTATGAATGACTGGGATTTGTGGAAAAGCATAGCAGAGTCTACCTGACCATGGAGTAAAAAGCATCTGTAATGGAACATATTATGACTCTTTAAGGAACAGGACAATTGACACTTTCTGTTGGACTTTGTCACAAGAAGGTCTACTTGGGGAAACTTCTACCCTGAAAGCATATCTGGCCACATTTGCTAAGCCATTTTGTACCCCTGGAAGGTAAGGTCTAGTGAGTTGGAAATTCTGAGTTCCTAGAGTAGAGGGGGTTCCCACTGCCTGCTGAGGTAAAACATAGCCCTTACAGACATCATAGCTGCAAAGAGGCTGATTCCCATGATCTGCGATAGAAATAGTTGTCACACCAGTCTGACAGCTTTCAGGTCTGCAACTGATATGTAAAGCTATGTCTTTTGAGGACCATAATGTCATGGTATGCAGACCCCCCTGGGGTACAGCCTGGGAGCTGTGGAACTGCTGAGTACCCTTATTAACTATTTAGCTTCAGGTGGGCTCTCCACCATATTTCTACCGAAGATATACAGACAGCCTCTCCAGATCCTGTTATCACCTAACATGATAGCAGGTGGTGTCACACACCCAACTGAGTTATATGAATACTCTGCCTTACCCACACATGAACCCATGAGAGAGGAAGGCAACAGCCAGTTCCTCCCCTGCACACACACAGTTCCCAAGACCTGCACCAAAGGAGTCTACTTCCAAAATTATATTAATAAGCCTGCTCCTCCTTCAATGTGAAGACATGCACCAGTCTTTGTTACTGAGCTAAGATTACTAGATACTTAAATTCAAGATGACACCGATTAACATAAAGCATTAAACAAGTTTATTAACTACAGAAAAATAGATTTTAAGGGATTATAAATTGTAGGCTTAAGAGATCAAAAGAAGTTACTAAAGAAATAAAAATAAGAATGCAATCTTCATTCTAATAGGATTTGAATCTAGAAATGTCTGACCCTGAGAGATGATACCAGTCTTGGTCCCTGGCTTCTGACTTGGCAAGGGACTGTAGATGCTCAGTACATCTGAAAGTAAGATACAAAGTATTTCCCGTTGGGCCCTCAAAAGTAGACACCTCTAATCAGTGACCACTTTTTAAAAAAAAATTGGTCTGTCTTTCTAAGAGGAAAACTGAAAAGAAATCTGATGAGGTTAAACAAGGACAAGTGCAGAGTCCTGCACTTAGGACAGAAGAATCCCATGCACTGCTACAGACTGGGGACCAACTGGCTAGGCAGAAGTTTGGCAGACAAGGACCTGGGGGTTACAGTGGACAAGAAGCTGGATATGAGTCAACAGTGTGCCCTTATTGCCAAGAAGGCTAATAGCATATTGGGCTGTATTAGTAGGACCATTGCCAGCAGATTGAGGGAAGTGATTATGCCCCCCTACTGGCATTGGTGAGGCCTCATTTGGAGTACTGTGTCCAGTTTTGGGTCTCCTACTACAGGAAGGAAGTGAACAAATTGGAAAGAATCCAGTGGAGGGCAACGAAGATGATTAGGGGGCTGAAGTACATGGCTTATGAGGAGAGGCTGAGGGAACTAGGCTTGTTTAGTCTGCAGAAGAGAAGAATGAGGGGGGATTTGATAGCAGCCTGTAACTACTTGAAAGGAGGTTCCAAAGAGGATGGAACTAGGCTGTTCTCAGTGGTAGTAGATGATGGAACAAGAAGCAACAGTCTCAAGTTGCAGTGGGGAAGGTCTAGGTTGGATATTAGGAGAACCTTTTTCACTAGGAGGGTGGTGAAACACTGAAATGGGTTACGTACGGAGGTGGTGGAATCTCCATCCTTAGAGGTTTTTAAGGTGCAGCTTGACAAAGCTCTGGCTGGGATGGTTTAGTTGGGGTTGGTCCTGCTTTGAGCAAGGGATTGGACTAGATGACCTCCTGAGGTCCCTTCCAACCCTAATCTTCTGTGATTCCATGAATTGGTGGGAATAATGAGAGCAGTGAGAGTATAATTAAGGGTCCCTCTACTCCCTGACAAAAGGGAACCAAATGCAGGAGGAAACTCCTGCTACTTCCTAAAGCATCACATACACTTTGTATATATTTGTGCAAAAATTGTTTCTTTCCACTTATTTTTTCCCCTCAAAACTAGCAACAAGCTGAAGTTCCTCTTTTGCTTTATTTAAATATTTCATAATATTTTTGTATATACAACATGCAAAATATATTACATTTGTCTAAGTCCTTCCATGAAGTGTCAGATCACTTCTTCTTTTTACTAGACAGTGTCAGACCTGTTCAAAAGCATTGAAAAATGCCTCCATCTTTTGGCTGCTACTCATAAAGCATAAGTTTTAGTTATTTCACATACCTGAATGTTTTGTAAGTTAGTATATTATAATGTTTTCAGCTATTGTTTTTGTGATCTTCTGTTTTATTACATATTTGAAAACAGTTCAAAAGAGTTGAACTGTGACACAGACTATTGTGAAAGGAACTGGATAGCTCATAAATGAGTTTGTATTTTTAAGGTGGTTTGGATACTCATGAATCTTTTTTTCTTCTTTAATGAAGGCATTGGGGATGGAGGAAATGAACTGGGAATGGGAAAAGTAAAAGAAGCTGTAAGGAGGCACATAAAAAATGGAGATGTTATTGCTTGTGATGTTGAAGCTGATTTCACTATTGTAGCTGGTAAGTTAAAAAAAGTGAAAACAAAGCACCTGTACAGCAGATTAATTTTGGTTCCATGAGCTTTCAATATTTTGTGCCCAATCCTGTGAGGTATTGAGCATCCACATCTTTCCCTGGTATATCTGAAAATGGAGAATGCTCAGCATGTTACAAGAATGAACTTTTCATAGTGATTTCCTACAAAACAAAAAGAACATTCATCACTTGATTCTAGAGTCCTATTTGAGAGTTATTTTGGACCCTTTTTAAACTTTTAGAATTCTGTTAATTTCATTTAGAAACTGCACTAAATAGTTAAAGGTGTTGTGTTCAAAAGCATTCAGCCTATCTCTCTCGCATTGAAATCAGCGGAACAGTGCTCAATATTGGCCTACCTCTGCTAAAAACTTTGCTCAACTCTAAATTAAACACACAAGTACAGCATATAGCAAAATTAGGAACTTTTATACTGCAGAAGGTACCCAAATGTGAATTTGAATGGCAAGATTTGTACCCACCAAATGAGAAGAAACATACTTTAGGAGTCAGAGCATAGGCCTGGGGGTCAAGACTCTTGAATTCTATTCCTGGCTCTATAATTTATTATTAGAATCACCCGAAACATTAAAATAAACTTTGAAGGCTTGGATGTCAAAGAAATGTCAATAAAATGTATGATGTAATTAGTATAACAAAGGTAATCCAATAATAGCTTGGAAAAAAAATTGTTGATGCTGTAGAATTCCCCATGAGATATTTTCTAGTAACATGTTTCTGCAAGGATAAAAATAAACAACTAAAAGACATATTAAAAATAGAATATCTACGGCACAATTAATGAAATAGCACATGGCTATTCTTATAGACTATTTCAACCCAATACAGGCATTGGGAAAATCTTGCTAATAAAACCCCTCAAATTGTGTAGTCTACCACTGGTCCATAAATTAGTTTCTGATTGTGGCTAACTCTGCCACTGGCAACTAACTTATCAAAGTAATTTGGAAGGCTAGAGACATCTCCAGTCTGTAGCCCTTACAGCTGAGTTTTTCAAACTAGTTAATTTCAAATCATAACACTAGAATGGGTAGTACAGTAACTGTTCTGAATTTAGTAAATTAATAGGGAGTGTACAATGTACTGTATGAAGTGTTTGTAATATCTTAAAACGTTTTATTAAAAAATCCTTTTTGTCCCAAATGAATATTATTAGGCCATTCCTACCTCTTCACTAACAATTTTTTAAAAACTTTTTATATTTAATTTTTTACTGTCCAGTTTCATGGTGACTTTCACTTTCAGGGGTCTCTAACTGGGGAGGCTATGCTGTTGCTTGTGCTCTGTATGTCCTCAACACCTGTGAAATACATGATCGCTATCTGAGGAAAGCTATTGGATTCCCCAGACTGTCCAAGAAGGCAGCCTGGGCATCAGCACTTCCATCCATTACTAAGGTACTCTCTGGATAGACTGGCTTAGGAGATTGATAATGGGATGTTGAAACCTTCAGTTGTTGGTCACGGGTTCAAAAATATGACTATTTGATGAGCTACAGGAAATGAGTTTGGGCTCTCAGTCCAATTCTTAGTGGACAAGAGCACACCCCACAACCAACATTCTCAGAAAAGGTTCCAATGATTATGTGAGCATGGAAAACTGAACCTCCTCTTTATCCTTATAGATGTGCCAACCGGAATGGGGTTGAGGCATACTAATGGGGCAGCGTGAGAAATTTTGTATATTGTAGATGTCTATATTCTCCTGTTACTAGGATAAAAAGAGATTTCACTCTCAGTGGCTGCCAGACTCTTTTCACCAGCATGACTATTATTTAAAAATATTCAAAAATATGTAGACTTGGTCCCTCTGAATACATCTGCTGCTGGGCTTCTATGAATATTTGGACAGAATCAGTATAAACAATTTGAAGCTCAATATAAAAAATTCTAGGGTGTTATAAATTGCCCTCCCCCCTAGAACAATTCAGTTAAGTTTGAGAGAGATCAGGTGGATTTTAACCATGTATTGAAAAATATAATAGAATCCAAATATGTGATCCTTGGCTACAGTACAGCAAGTAATGTAAACCCACCTTGCTGGGTGTTCCAGGGGTATGTACCGGTTGCAAACAGACAAACTTTCTTCTCTGTTCAGTCTGTCACCTGTCCAGTGTCCACCACACAAAGAGACTCTTCACGCCCCTCTATATATATCCTAAGTTATACATGTGCCTTGTGATGGTCAAATCACGAAAACAGCATGTCCAGACATGCCCAACCATAACCCTCTACTGCCAGAAAATGTGAAACACGTGCTAAGAAGATAAACATTAAAACAAAAAGGGCAAAGGTGCCTCGTCCTGGGTACACAGGAGCATCTGAGGGTGTGGCCTGTATGAGGTCTCCAGTCCCCTAACTATTCCCACCTCTTGACTCACTGTTGCATTTCACCAGGGGGCCAAGTTATATCAGGCTGTACCCTGATAAAACAAGATTACACCAAGGGCCACCTGTGATTAACAAATGGATCCTTAGGGGGTCTGCCAGCATCCTGTTGTGGAAGTTTCCATAATGGTTTGATTTTTAATTATTATCCAATTTATCCATAAGTAGAAGACCAAAGTTTTTGATGTAGGACCTGACCAATGTTAATTAAAAGAAACAAAGCTTGTTCAGTACCATTACTAGATATAAGAAGATGGATTTGGCACAGGTGATTGTTACATAGCATCTCCCAGCACCCACCATGCATTGGTGCTGGAACTAAGGGTTCTGGGGTGCTGCCACACCCTGCTTCTTGAAGTGATTTCCATTATGTACAGGATTTACAGTTTTGTTCAATGGCTGTCAACACCCCATTATAGAATCATAGAGTTGGAAGGGACCTCAGGAGGTCAGCTAGTCCAACCCCTGCTCAAAGCAGGACTAACCTCAGCTAAATAATCCCAGCGAGGGTCAAGCCACAGCTTAAAAACCTCTAAAGATGGAGATTCCTCCACCTCCCTAGGTAACCCATTCCAGTGCTTCACCACCCTGCTAGTGAAAAACTTTTTCCTAATGTCCAACCTAGACCTCCCCCCCTGCAACTTGAGACCGTTGATCCTTGTTCTGTCGTCTGCCACCACTGAGAACAGCCTAGCTCCATCCTCCCTGGAACCCCTTTTCAGGTAGTTAAAGGCTGTTATCAAATCCCCCCTCATTCTTCTCTTCTGCAGGCTAAACAAGCCTAGTTCCCTCAGCCTCTCCTCATAAGTCTTGTGTTCCAGCCCCCTAATCATTTTTGTTGCCCTCAGGTGGACTCTCACCAACTTGTCCACATCCTTTTTGTAGTGGGGGGCCCAAAACTGGACACAATACTCCAAATGCGGCCTCACCAATGCCGAATAGAGGGGAATAATCACTTCCCTCGATCTGCTGGCAATGCTCCTACTAATGCAGCCCAATATGCTATTAGCCTTCTTGGCAACCAAGGCACACTGCTGACTCATATCCAGCTTTTTATCCACTGTAACCCCCAGGTCCTTTTCTGCAGAACTGCTGCCTAGCTCGTCGGTCCCCAGTCTGTAGCTGTGCATGGGATTCTTCTGTCCTAAGTGCAGGACTCTGCACTTGTCCTTGTTGAAACTCATCAGATTTATTTTGGCCCAATCCTCCAGTTTGTTTAGGTCCTTCTGTATCCTATCCCTGCCTTCCAGGGTATCTACCACTCCCCCCATCTTAGTGTCATCTGCAAACTTGCTTAGGGTGCAATCTACCCCATCTTCCAGATCATTAATGAAGATGTTGAACAAAACCGGCCCCAGGACCGACCCCTGGGGCACTCCACTTGTGACCGGCTGCCAGCTAGACATGGAGCCATTGATCACTACTCATTGAGCCCTATGCTCTAGCCAGTTCTCGATCCATTTTATAGTCCATTCATCCAACCCATACTTTTTTAACTTGCTGATAAGAATACTGTGAGAGACCATATCAAAAGCTTTGCTAAAGTCAAGGTTTATCACGTCCACCGCTTTCCCCATATCCACAGAGCCAGTCACCTCTTCATAGAAAGCAATCAGGTTGGTCAGGCATGACTTTCCCTTGACTGGTCCTGACAAAGGGCATCCATTGTTACAAACTGCCCTTCCCCATAGAACAATTCAGTTAAGTTTGAGAGAGACCAGGTGAATTTTAACCATTTATTGAGAACTACAAAAGAATCCAAATATGTGATCGTAGGCTACTGTACAGTAAGTAAAATAAATAATTTCACTCCCAGTGGGGTGGTCCAGCAAGACATACCAGCTGCAGGCAGACTAACCTTCCTCTGTATTCAGAGTCTGTCACCACTCCACCACACAGAGAAACTCTTAGCACCCCTGTATAGATCCAAAAAGTTAAGCATGTGCCTTGTGATTGTCACATACACAGCATGTCCAGACATGTCCAACCATGGCTCCCCCAACTGCTGGGAAATGTGAAACACATGCTAAAAAGATAAAAATTAAAACAAGAAGTGCAAAGGTGCCTCACCCATGGGACACAGGAGCATCTAAAGGTGCATCTATTGTGGGGAAGAGTCCTCTAACAAGTGTTTCATTGTTTTTTCAACTTGCAGTACCAGTACCCTCCATCTTGAAATATAAACTTTCTTCCCTTCTGATCATGTTTATGTTGGTAGTGTGACAGGGTCAGACTAGATGGCTAACGGAGTGTGCTAAAAGGCCAATATATCAGCCCCAGGCTCAGCAAGTCCCTTTTCCCTGGTAGCTGAGCAGGGTTACTCCAGGTTAATTAACACAGCTGAAGCCAATCAAGGCCCCTCCCAGGAAAGCCTGCCCTCCAGAGAAAGAGTGTGGCTAGAGTTGTGAGAGTGAGACGAGCTACCAGAGAGTGTGTGAGCAGGCAAGATGCTGTCAGAAATCAGGAGGGTTTAGGAGAAGGAGCAGAACACTGGCAGAAGAGAACCTGCAAGTACAAAGACTGGGGGAGGGAAAAACCCAGCCTGAACAGGGCAAGGAACCTTTCCCAGGCCTGGAGTCCTGAGGGAAAAGACCCTGTCAGAAGAGGAAGATAGAACTGGACATGTGGTTCGGCACTACCATGCCCAGTGGGGCTGTCAGAGGTCAAGAGCCTTCCCTGGCAAGGAGGCCAGGAAGAGCCCCTGTCTGAGCAGGGTCCAGACATTAAGTCAAGGGGCACAGGGAAGTAATCCAGGGAACTAGCAGCCTCATGCTGTTGCTACCTGTAGGGTCCCTACGTTGGAGCCCAGAGTTGAGGCTGGGCGTGTGCCTCCCCCCACTGCCTACCAGCCATTCATTGGGGGGGCAAGAGCCCCAGCAAAGAGGCAAGGGCCTGTGAGAACCAAAGACAGGACCGGGAGCCAGCAGGGAGCATCCATCTTCGAGAGAATATATTACCCTCCCCCACCACTAGAGGGTGGAAGAACACTAAAGGCTGAAGAAGTTCCCTGACCTACCACTAGAAGGAAGTGCTGGACCCACCGAGGTAGAGGAAGAGCTTTGCCACAGTAGAAACTGATTTGGTGCCTGACCGTAAGATTATAATTGGAAATCTGCAAAGGGAGATCTATTTGAGGGAACCAACTGTAAAAGTGTTCTCAGCTGAGATTTATCATGTCAGGTTGAAGCCCCGGAGTTGAACTTTATTTACCAGATTGGATGTCTGTTATTTCAGATATTTCTGAATTAAAGAATGGACAGAGAATTGAAGTTCTGACATTTCAAACACATTTTCACCAATACAACTCAGAACTTGAAGTAATTCTGCAATCTGTGGAGGTTTTCAAAATGAGAATGAATTAAAATGGCAGAGAGGAGTCATAGTTTTACTCTTTTTTTTTTTAATAATAAAAAGGAACATCATCAAGAGAACAGGATCTGGTCTACTGTGTCAATAACACATCAATCTGGATTTCCTTATTGTTCATTGACAGAATGACAAACATAATGGCTTGGAAAAAGTCAATATTGTTTATGTGATCTGTAAGCAAAGTCCTAGGCAACTTCTGTCTATCCATCCATCCTGTACTCTCATCACTGTAGTATTTCTACTGAAATCACAATAGGTTCTACTTAAAATTCCATGAAAATATCTCATGCTAATCACTGTGTTGGGTTTGTTATTTAACACTAGAAAAACTAAATTAATATTCAAGGTTAGAAAAACACAATAAAAACAGGATACTCAGGACTATTTCTTCACATCATGTGCTTAAATCGCCAGGTATTAAAAAAAAGTTTCTCAGAATTGCTTGTTAGTTATTGTTTTGATACCCGGTGTAAGGGAAAGATAATTGAAATTGAATCCATATTTTTCTAGCTCTTATTCTTAGGAAGTTGTCCTGTGACCTAGCAAAACCTCTCTCAATTAAAATTAGTTACTTTTCATTCTTCAATTATTTTTCCACTTACATTGCACCTCTCATTTCCCTTTAATTCTACATGACCTAAAAATCTACTTTAATTTTTAATCAAAATCCCCTGGTAATGAGGTATTGTAATTAAACACGATATCTCACAGAGCAAATCCTGTTTTGCATTTGTGTTACCAAGTTCTGCAGCTGGCAGTCTTGATAATGATCTGATAATCAGAAGGACCCTTGAAGGTTCAATGATAAAATTCATTCATATAAAATTAATGGAAACAGCTCTGTAGGGAGAAAGAAAATGTCATATTCTCTGTCAAGAGGCTATGATGGCTCTAACTATAAATCTTGGAATAGTTAAGCATTGCAACAAATTTCTTGAGCTTGAACACCGTACTCCATTAGTGTAAAAAAATAAAAACTGAGCAAGAAATTCCAGACAGTGTGTTTTCTGCTGGCAATTACCTCCCAAATGCAATTGCTTTTAGTTGCTCTGGACAAGTGCCCAGTTAAGATAAGAAAGCAATATTCTATCCACCTATCTCTCTGGTTACTTGTGTTTGTGCATGGAAGATCTGGACAGTTATGAACAACAAATATAAATGCAAAGAAGAGATATGAATGAACCCTTAAACACCAAACAGCCTCACCTGTCTGCATTCAAATCTCTTCTTAAAAGGAAGCTTCTTCCATGAAACCACTCAATGATAATCCACCAAAGTGAAGTAGACTGCCATTGAAACATGGTTATTTTCCATTGAAAAATGCTGCAGCATCATACTTAAAACAACATTATGACTGCACTGTAAAGCAGACCAAAGGTGTGGACGTTCTCTCTCTGTTCCCACAACAAAAGAAGGAATATGTTTTGGGTCAATCAAGTTCTTCCTAACATATTATTTCAATAAGAGATCTGAAAAACATTTGTTGTCTCTTACAGCAAATGTGATCCCTGTGAAGTTGCATGGATCATTGATTAGGTTACTGTGAGATGCTGGTTTCTTAGTAACTTAATTAGAAATCTAAATAATCTTAACCTTTCCTCACTCTTTTTAAGTTTAGTCACCAATATATATGCAAAAGAGAGTCATTTTGGTTCTCAGGTTTTACTGGGACTTTTTATAATCCCCTTGTTCTTTCTTAGTAAGGTGACTACGTGGAAATGTATTAATTTTACATAGCATTTGACTAATGTGCATTTCACTTTAGTCACACAAACAATTTGTCATCTCCCTTCCTTTTTCAGCAAAAATTTAAGGTTTTTTCTTTGAGTAGATGCAATCATATATTTCATTTAGGTGTGTACACACCCAGTGGGTTGCAGCCAGAGATTTTGCCTATTAATACCTGTAGAGGAGCAGTGCTCATGGCTGTGGCCCCTCCCCTGGCTATATGAGGCAGGGATGACCTAACCCCCTCAGTTCCTTCTTACCACCCATGGCTGGAGTTGGAACCTTGTGTGGTTGTAGTCTTATAACCTCACAATTAGTGTTAACCTAGTTTATTGTGGAGGAGTGATCCCTAGCGGAGATCACCACAAACGGTGCTTGCTTTCTCTTGGTGAGGCCCAACTTAAAGAGCGTTGTTTGATCTGCAAACTATTCAAGAAAAAGATTCAGGTGGCTTGGGACCTTTGCCTGAAGCCGCACCTGCTTGAACAGGCCATGCACTCTGATCTGGTACCAAGACCCTCATTGGGTTGAAGATTGTCTTTGGGCTCTGAGTTCACTGCCACCTGTTCAGGGGCAGACATCTCCCCAAAAAGGTGGACAAACCACTCTCCATCAATGATGCCAAGAAAGAGGTCTCATAAGATCAACTGAGACTGTTCTAGGTCTTGAGACAACTCTTCTGTCTCCCCCAGAAAGAGCACAGACCAGCACGGGCTGGCGCCAGCACATGGGATGGTGCAGGTATCTCTGACCCTACTCCAATACCAAGCAGAGAGGTCAGAAACCCTGTACTATCAACTCCAGTTCCTCCAGATGTCCATCAAGTCCGTTACCGACAATGGTGATGCCAGTACCAACTGTATCCATTGTGTCAGCATGCCAGGCAGCTGTGGACCTTCCTCTGTCTTTCAGTCCTGATATCACTGCTGGTCCAAGACTTTCCTAGGGCTGCACTTTCAATAGCCCCTCTAGTTTAGTGTGCCACTGAATTCTTGTGTCCCTTCGCATCGCACCCCAACCTGGTCTTCCTACTGGTTGAGGTAGAGCCAGCACTGGAATCAGTAAAAGGGACCTCAGTATTGGGAAT
Source organism: Emydura macquarii macquarii (assembly GCF_026122565.2). Lineage (NCBI taxonomy): Eukaryota > Metazoa > Chordata > Testudines > Chelidae > Emydura > Emydura macquarii. The sequence continues at coordinate 2,363,501 of NW_027131366.1, read as the reverse complement.
TGAAGTCAGTGCCACAGATGCTTCCAAGGCAGCTTTCACTACCCTTGATATCTAACATCTGGGCACTTGGGCAGGGCCCCAAGCATAATTTTTTAGGTCTCAGTACAAACTTGTAACACGGGCCCCCTCCTGTGTTACAAATCTCCAAGATTTGCAAATCTCACAAGATCTGGACAATAGATACAGGGAAATAAGTTTCTATAAATATCCTCAGGCATGATCTACAATTTAGCTTCAATTTTTTCCTCATGGTAATGGGGGTTGCAGCCTAGGCCAGGTACCCCAGGGCCTCCAGGCCCCAGTAAAATGGATACTTTCCCACCCCCATGTGCGGCCCTGCACTTGGTACCAGTATTTGTGTCGTAACCAATACTGCCTTTGGCTTGGACTTGTGCTCTTATCTAAGGCACCTCCTCTTGCCTCATTCTGGGCAATGTATGAATCGGATCACCTACCCACTCTGTCTGGTATCACTCCACTCATTACCAAGATCCCAGGACTCTTTTACATCCGAGTCGGAGTCATCATCCTCCCGCTCTACATCACTTGATGAGCACCGACAGCTGCTAATGGACCATTATGTCTCCCAGGATTGGCATGTGCCCCATGGTCAAGACAGAGGTCCTTGGCCTGGTGCCAATTGGACCGTGCTGGCCTACCCATATCAGTGGCCTTCCCGGACTCAGGGGGATACCCCTCGTTTACGGAGTTCCCACTCTTTGTCTCATTCAAAGGCAAGATCACTCACCAAAACAATAGGAGTGGCTGCAGATCAGCTGTGAACCCAGGCATCAGCGAGCTTCCTCTTCGCAGAGCCTCCAGAATCCTCCCATCTGGGTACATCATCCCGAGAGCAAGATCTGGCACTGGCTCAGTCAAGAGCCTCATCCCCATCTCCAGATGATGCTGTACTGCTGAGTTCGTCCTCCCCTTCGACACCAGAGGACTTTAAGATGAACCAAAACCTTTTACACCATGTAGCCATGTCCCTCGGCATTCAGGAAGAGTTCCTACATGAAAACTCACAAATTGGTGGACATTTTGCAGCCATCTGTCCCTGGGAGAGGTGTCTTCCCAATCAATGATGCGCTCCTTGAACCAGCAAAAGCCCTCTGTGGAGCACACTGGCCATGGTACCACTGGCGGTTAAGTGCATGGAGAAGGGCTATTTTGTTCCTGTGCAAGGATTTGAGGAGTTCTATCCCATCTGGCCCCAAATTTCCTGGTTGTAATGGCAGTGAATGACAGGGCCCAACAGGGCAGATTCAAATCCAGCCTTAAGGACAGAGACTTCAAGTGGTTGGACCTTCTGGGCAGGAAAATCTACACATCCTCATCACTACAAATGTGGATCGCCAATCAACAGGCCTTGTTGTCTACATTCAATTTCCTTAATTGGACAGCTGTGTACAAATTCATTGACCAGCTGTCTGGGGTCTTGCATGAGATATTTTGGGTGTTTGTCATGGAAGGCTGCTTGGTGGCCAAAGCATCCCTGCAGTCCATCCTTGATGTTGCAGACACTTTGGCCAGGGTGATGGCCTCTGCTATCACTCTTCTGGCTGCAAAATTCTGGAATCATGTATGATGTCCAGCAAGCCATCAAGGACTTATCTTTTGGTGGTCAGACCTTATTCTTGGACAAGATCAATGACACACTCACGCTCCTTTGAGCACTTCAGGGCTACCTTGAAATCCTTTGGGGTTTACACCCTGTTGACCTAAAGGCACCACTATGGTGCTGGGCAGCAGCAGTACTGCCCACAGCACTCCTTTAGGCAGCCCTTCCCCACCAAAACAGTAGAACTACTCCAGAAAAAGGGATCAATCCCACAAGAGGAAGCGGTCAGGCTTGGAGTTTGGCCAGTCCACGTGCCCTCTTTCTTTGGCACCTTCTAAGCACCCATTTTGACTTCTTGGTACAGAGCACTGTTCCAATTATTGCTCCATCCTCTTTTTCCCTTCTCTCCTTTAGGGACAGGCTGGACTGCTTTAGCATTGCTTGGAGATCAATTACTTCCAACAACTGGGTTCTAGACACTGTCAGATGGAGTTACACCATCCAGCTCCTCTCCACACCTCCTCCTCTGCACCTTCCCCATCCCTCTTCAGGGACCCCTCTCACAAGACACTGCTCATTGAGCAGGTCAGCTCTCTTCTGGCGGCAGAAGCAGTGGAGGAAGTTCCACCAGAACATCAGGGTCATTGCTTCTACTCCTGGTATTTTCTGGTACGCAAAGCCAAGGGCAGAATAAGACCTATCCTCGATCTTTGCAGCTCAATAAGTTTACCAAATACATGAGGTTCTGAATGGTTACTCTATTGACTACCCTCCCACATTGTGTCAGAATGACTGGTTCACTGCTTTGGACATTCAGGACACCTACTTTCATGTGGCAATTCTACCGAACCACAGGAAGTTTCTTGGTTTTGTTGTAGGAGAACACCACTTTCAATATACGGTTCTCCCATTTGGCATCTCTTCTGTCTCCCGAGTTTTCACCAGATGCATGACTGTGGTTATGGCATATCTCAGGAGGAAGGGAATCCATGTCTTCCCATACCTCAATAACTGTCTAATAAGGGGCAGTTCCAGAGAGGAAGTTCTTGCCCATGTCAACACTACATTGTATTTGCTCATCCATCTGGATCTCATTTTAAACACCAGAAAGTCAACGTTGGCTCCCACTCAAAAAAATTGAGTTCATTGGGGCCCTGTTAGATTCCACGATGTCAAGGGTGTTCCTGCTGACCGACTGCTTCCATGCAATTCGGTATCTTTGCCTTAGTCTACAATCTCAGCCCTTCATGGCAGTCCAGGTGTGTCTGAGCCTGTTGGGCCAAATGTCCACTTATACACAGGTGGTCCAGGTTGTGAGGCTCTGTGTTCACCCCTTTCAGATGTGGCTCAGGATGGTATATTGCCCTGCCTTGCATTCCCTGGGCAAATTGGTTTGCCTTCCCCCACTAATCCTGGGCTCCTTAAAGAGGTGGATGTGCCCACGCAATGTATGCCAGGGCATCCCCTTCGCTTAGCCTTCTCCAACCAAGTCAGTAGTTACAGAAGCTGCCCTTCAGGATTGAGAAGCACATCTGGATTCACTGAGGGTACAGGGTCTGTGGTCGAACAGAAAGCCTCACTTCATATTAATGTGCTGGAGCTTTGGGCCATCTGCAATACATGTTGTGCTTTCTGGGACTGTATCAGGCACTCTGTGGTTCACATATTCACTGATAATACCACCACAATGTGCTATATGAACAAACAAGGGGGAGCACACTCCAAGTTACTCTACCTAGAGGTGATCAACCTGTGGCAATTCTGCATTGAAGAGGACATGATTCTGATAGCCATCCACTTGCTTGAGGTGCAGAATTGTCTCATGGACCATCTCAGCAGGGTTTTCTCCCTGAGTCACAAGTGGTCCCTGAAGGTGAGGTTCCTTCAGAATGTCTTCACATCATGGGACATTCCCAGCATCGACCTATTTGTGATAAGGCAAAACAGGAAGTGTTACCTGTTCTGCCCTTAGGCGGATGGGGGGGGAAGGTGCTCTGCCAAGGTTCCCTCTCCGACGCCTTCCACTGCATCTGGCAGTTGACTCTTCTGTATGCTTTCTCCCCTATCCCAATCATTTATTAGGTCATTCTCAAGCTCAAGGCAGATCAGACCAAGCTCCAGTGTGGCTGAGACAGTGCTGGTTCTTGGACCTTCTTGCACTGTTGGTTCAGCCTCCCATACTGATTCCTCCCCATTCCGATCTGCTCACTGAGAACTACAGCCGCACCCTCTATCCTGCACTTACCTCCCTGCATCTTACGGTATGGCTGCTGCATGGTTGAATGAAGAGGAAGAGCAATGCTCAGCAGCTGTCCAACAAGTCCTACTCTTTGGTATGAAGTCCTCTACTAGGATGGTCTAACTTAGTGAAGTGGAAGAAGTTTTCTGTGTGGTCCATGTTCGATCAAACAGACATCTTCTATCCACGACACCTTGGAGTACCTACTACATCTTCAGAAATTGGGCCTTGCACTCAATTCACCGAGAGTGCACCTGGCACCAATATCAGTGTTTCATCCCCCTGTTCAGGGAAAAAAAATCAATCTTTTCCAAGGCCTTGGTGACAAGATTTCTAAAAGGACTTCTCCGTTTACATCCTATGGTCTGAGAGCTGGTCCTCTTGGGGAACCTAAACACTGTTCTGGCAGCTCTAATGGACCCTCCATTCGAGCCCTGGTATCCTGTCCACTGCCCCTTTCGTCTCAGAAAACCGCATTCCTGATAGCCATTACATCTGCAAGGAGGGTATGTGAACTGCAGGCCTGATGGCAAGGCTGCCTTACATACACAGTTCTCCAAAGATAAAGTAACTTTACGACCACATCCAAAGTTTTTATCCAAAGTGGGGTCTCAATTTCATTTGAACCAGGCAGTGTATTTTCTTGTATTTTTTCCTAAGCTGCATTCGTCGCCCGGGGGAACAGTGCCTCCATACTTTGGATATCAGGCAGTATCTAGCCTTTTACCTGGATAAGACTGAAGTGTTTTGTGCTTCACCTAACCTGTTCATGTCATATGCGGACCGCTTGAATGGGCAAGTGGTCTCTTCACAGACCATCTCTAGATGGATAACATCCTGTATCAAGACTATGTATAGCTTGAGCTGTGCCTCCTCAGCAGATACGGGCTTATTGGACAAGAGCACAAGCAACGTCAATAGCATTCCTCAGTGACTTTTCCATATTGGATATTTGCAGGCTGGCCACGTGGTCATCCATACACACTTTTACAGACCATTATGTTATTACCGCATCTTCCAGAGCGGATGCAAGCTTCAGAAGGAGAGTCCTGTGATCCCTCTTTCAATAGACTCTGAGCACCAACCTCCTGGATGGGCTACTGCCTGTGAGTCACCTAAGTGGACTACACATCTGGATCTACTTGAAGAAAAAGAAATGGTTACTTACTGTAACTGTAATTCTTCAAGATCTGATGCAGATATGTATTCCACGGCCCACCTGCTGTCCCCTCCTCATCAGAATCTCCTCTCAGGGGCATTCAGAGCAAAGGGACTTGAGTTTTCCCCATTACTAGTGCAAATTAGCACATTTCTACTATATTACTTACTTCTTCTATTAAATTTGAATCTCTTGTTGCCCTCATTTTTCTGCTCAGTTTAAAGTACTTTTGTAAACATAGGTCAGAGTGAATTGCAAAGAACTGGACAGCTAAGGAAACGAGTTGCACATTGTGTTTACTTATTACAGATACACAGTAACATGTCTGACAATAGAATATAGTTTATCAGAAACTATCACATATTAAAACAGGAGAAGCTTTTTTCAATATATTCAGGCCAGAGATGTTTAACAAGCAAAATATGCAGGTGAAAGAATTATATATATGATATGACATATCTCATAAGCTCATGTAGTTTGTTTCTCCCTCATGATTCAAGAGGAGAAATTTAGTTTACATCATTTTGCGTGCAGAGACACCTTTTACATGGGGCAAGGATTCATATTTAAATTTACAACTGGATTCTGCACTTGATATATTTAGATGTTTAAGTGCAGTTATGATCAGAACCATGACACTTTCTTATGAAAATTGGCACTTTCTATTGCAAAAGATGCAGCCAGATGCTTTTATAAGTAGTTGATTGCTTGCTGTGTACAGTTTGACATAATATAACTAGGGATTTTCTGGTTCTTTAAAGTAAAGCTGTGATTTATTTAAGACTGCTTCGGCTAAGAAATACATCACATTATCAGGACATTTAAGAAAGACAGCAATCATTATGAGGTACAATTCAAAATGCAGGGTACTAGATTCAATAAAATTTTCTCATGTTAAGTGGCTTTGGGAGACTTTTCCAATGCTTCTAGAAAATTTTCAGATGTATTCACACACAAAAATACATTAAACATGTATATTGATGCTATAGTATTCTACATTAATTTCTCCAAATGGCATAGTAAAACTATTGTAATCTGTAAGGGTTTGAAACATTCCTATACAAATACCGTAAATTTTATGAAAAAGCATACTTGACATTTTTGGTTTATGAATTCTTGTATCATTCTTTTGATATAAGAACATAAGGGACTTTGCTAGACATCATTTTGCATGACTTGCCAACATAAGGATATTTCATGCGGTGAAAGTAATCTACAGGGATTTCTGTCCTGGGTATGCTATGGAAATTTCAATAGCAGTCTCCACACAAATTAAAAGAAAAACATCAGAACAAAGATCAGGAAACACTAGCCTACCAAAAGTTGTTAACTGTGTGACATTACTTAAAGGGCAAGTAATCTGAATAAAGGGGAAGAGAGTACAGAGAATCACTAGACTTTTCTTATTCCTCTATGGTTTCTTATGAACAAAACTAGTGAAAAAAAAAACCTGTTTCTTTACAGACAGTGCTAATACCATATGTGAAGGGTTCTAATGACTATATTTAAATATTAAACAAAAGACAGAGCAGCAGGGATAATGTTTGTACAAATGAAACTGAACATCCATGCAGTATTTACTGTGGCTTTAAAATTCTCTTAAATAGTTGTTCAGAGAATAGGTAAGTTATGCACTGTTGCCTCTGCAGTCTTTTATAATGTATTCCATGGAAAGAGTGCTTCCCATTGTTTATATAATGTGATGGAGTTCACTCACCAGAGAGGCACCTCCTCTGGCCATCTCAGAGACTAGCTTTCTCTGCCGGCATGCCCTCTCCTGCCATCTTCTCCGCCTGCAGACCCGCCTCAATCCAGGAACGGCAGCATCCTTTTCATGGATTCGGCCCTCCAGCAATGTTTTCTCCATGCTGGGGGGAGGGAAATACCTCCCAGTTCTATAGTCCAGCCATTTACCCAGAGGCAAGTGAGGGGTCCCAGACCCACCCACTATTCCAGGTCCAAACCCAGGGACCCTGTAGATAGTGGCCTCCTGCTGCCTCTCCTTTATTTCTCTACCAATGCTGCTTCAATTCACTGGGCCACTTTTCTGCAATCCCAGCACCTTCTTCGCCCTCTTCTCAAGGCTTCCAGCCTGCAAGTCCCAGCAGCCAACCATGAGCTCTCTCTTGCTCCCCCGGTCCCTGCCAGCAACTGCTCAGTCCAAGGTGCTACCTTTTTGCAGGCTGCTAGGAGCACAGTTCTCCCTCTCCTTGGGCTCCCTGCAACAACTGACAGTCTCTGCCCCTGCAACTCCTTTTATGTAAGCCTGCTGGACCCTAATTGGTTACCCCTTGCAGCCCTTCCCTGATTGGCTGCAGCCCACACAGCCTCTCTAGGCTGCTTGGAGAACTCCTTTCAACTTCTCCACTCTGGAGGTAGAGCAGGGTTAATCCCTTCCACACCAGTGTGGGGTGGACGCCCCATCACATAGAGTATTCTATATATTTTCTTTTTATATTATGATGAATGAACATTTCATTTTTGCTGGGTGTGCTAGGATTGTTGAGCACCTTTTCTTCCCTCCGATAGACATGGATTTCATATTCTGTTTATATTCTAACAGTTCAACTGGGAACACACTTGCTCATATGCTTACCTTACTGAACAAGACAATTTTATAAAATTGGGATGTAATCACAAACAAAGTGACTGCATCAATGCACAGATAAGTCCAGAAAGGACAATTGTGATCATCTAATCTGACTTCCTGTATAACACAGGCCATAGAGCTTCCATATAATAATTCCTAGAACATATCTTTTAGAAAAACATATAATCTTGACTTAAAAATTGTCAGTGATGAAGAGTCCACCAGGACCCTTGGTAAATTGTTCCAATGTTTAATTATTCTCAACATTAAAAATGTACACTTTATTTCCAGTCTGAATTTGTCTAGCTCGGTGGTTCTCAACCTATTTACCATTGTGGGCTGCAATGTGTTATGTGGGCTGCATCCAGTACTACCTGTATGGCCCTGAGGATGTCACATGGGCCGCAGCTCTGTGTTGATTGGGCTGCAAGCAGCCCGTGGGCCACAGGTTTAGAACCACTTAACTCTACTTCCGTTTTCAGTTACTGGATCATGTTTGTCTGCTAGTTTGAAGAATCCATTATTAAATATTTGTTCCCCCTGTAAGTACTTATAGCCTGTAATCAAGTCATCCCTTCATTTTCTCATTTTTAAGGTAAATAAACTGAGCTCCTTGAGTCTGTTACTATAAAGTACGTTTTCTAATCCTTTAATCATTCTTATTGCTCTTTTCTGAACCTTCTCCAATTGATCTATCTCCTTCTTGAATTGTGGGACCAGAACTAGACACAGTATTTCACCAATGAGCACACCAGTGGCAAATGGAGGTAAAATAATCTCTCTGTTCCTATGTGAGCTTTTCCTCTTTATGCAACCCAGGATCACATTAGTCTTTTTGGCCACAGCATCACACAGGGACCTCATGTTCTGCTGATTATCTGTCATGACTCTCCAATGTGTGTCAGAGTCACTGCTTCCAGAATAGAGTTCCCCCATCCTGTAAATATCGCTTACATTCTTTTTTCGTAGAAGTATACATTTAGCCATATTAAAAGACATTTTCTTTGCTTGCACCCAAGTTACCAAGAGGTCCATAAAATCATGAATGGCGTGGAGAAAGTGACTAAGGAAGTATTACTTACTGATTCACATAACACAAGAACCAGGGGGTCACGCTGAAAACTGGAGTAATAGAAATGGGATGAAATTTAATAGTTCACAATGCAAGATCATGCACTTAGGGACTAAAAAACCAAGAATTTTTACTATAAGCTGGGGACTTGTCATTTGGAAGTGACAGTAAAGGCAAAAGACCTGGGTGTATTGGTTGATCACACTGATTGATGATTATGGGCTGCCAATGTGATGCAGCCATGAAAAAAGTTAATGCAGTCCTAGGTTGCAGCAGATGAGGTATTTCCAGTAGAGAAAGGGAGGTATTAATGTCATTATACACAGCACTAGTGAGACCTCATCTGGCATATTGTATGCAATTCTGTTCTCCAATGTTTAAGAAAGATGTCTATGAACAGGTGCAGCAAAGGGCTACTAAAACGATCCAAGGAATGGAAAAACCTACCTTATGAGAGGAGACTCAAAGAGTTTGGCTTGTTTAGCCCTGTTAGTATATAGAATATAGATATTCAGGCCTGCCTGTAAAGCCCCACGTTTTGTAAGTATATCCTTATCATTTAGCTGGTTATAGGGGTATAAAACAAAATCAAAACCACAGGCCTTCTTTCACTGTGATGGCCTGAAGCCTTGTAGTTTGGCTCAGATGCAGGAGTGATGGCCATAAGCTGGGAAGTGTGCATATGCACATTCCAACATAACATCTAATACCAGGCTGTTAAGACAGTGATCCAGTCTAACATCTCCAGATAAAGAAAAGATCCTAGAATGTTTAAAGGAAATGTGGTTTGATAGCATTCTCTCTGGCAAAAGAATTACTTATCAACAGTTGTGGTTGTAAACTCTACACTCTTTATTCTCTATTATCTATTTGAATGATTTCTGTCTGGTTCTTTGATTGTTTCTGTCTCTTGAATAACTAAGTGTGATCAGTTAAGGTGGTGGGATATGATTGGTTAAATAATTATGTTACAATATGTTAGGATTAGTTAAAGAATCATCTTGTAATATTGTTAAAGAAATGATTGGTTAAGATACATAATAAAAACGGAGGTAAAACAGGAAGTGGGGGGGGGGGGGAGATTTATTGGTGTAAAGGACTAGGAGGGTCCTAATGGATGCTTGCTTGAAAAGATCCTAATAAATCTGTCGTATTGCCTGCTTCTGGACTTCTGATTCTGTCAGCGAACTAAGAACTGAAAGGACTGTGGGGGGCTCCTAACAAGCTTAACCAAAAGAAGGCTATGGGGAGATGAGAGTGCTATAAATACAGCATAGGGATAAATACCAGTGAGGGACTGGAGTTATTAAGTGAAGCGCCAGTGTGGACACAAGAACAAATGGACATCAACAAATTTAGGTTTGAAATTAGACAAAGATTTCTAACCATCAGAGGACTGAAGTTCTGGAGCAGCCTTCCAAGGGGAGCATTGGGGGGCAAAAACCTAACTTGTTTCAAGACTGAGCTTGATAAATTTATGAAGGAGAATGGTATTACGAGACTGCCTACAATGGCATGTAGCCAATCTGCGATTGCTAGCAGCAAATATCTCCAATGGCTGGTGATGGAATACTAGATGGGAGGGCTTTGAGTTACTACAGCAAATTCTTTCCCAGGTGCCTGGCTGGTGGGTCTTGTTCGCATGCTCAGGGTCTAAATGATCACCATATTTGTGGTGGGGAAGGAATTTTTCCCCCAGGTCAGATTGGCAGAGACCCTGGGGGGTTTTTGCCTCCCTCTGCAGCATGGGGCACGGGTCACTTGCACATTTAAACTAGTGTAAATGGTGGATTCTCTGTAACTTGAAGTCTTTAAATCATGATTTGAGGACTTCTGTAACTCAGCCAGAGGTTAGGGGTCTATTAAAGAGTGGGTGGATGGGGTTCTATGGCCTGCAATGTGCAGGAAGTCAGACTAGATAATCAAGATGGTTCCTTCTGGCCTTAAAGTCTATGAGTCTAAATTAAGAGGAAGCAGTTTTAAAACAAACATCAGGAAGTGCTTCTTCACACAACACAATATGTTGTAATTTGTTGTCAGGGGATGTTGTGAAAGCCAAAAGTTTAACTGGGTTCAAAAAAAGAATTAGATAAGTTCATGACACATAGGTTCATCAATGGCTATTAGCCAAGATGGTCAGGGATGCAACCCCATGCTCCAGGATTTACCACTTCCTCAAATTTTGTTTATTATGCCAGGGTGACCAAAAATCATCCTCTAAGAGAACTCCAAGCACTAAACATTTTTCTTTCCTTTCCTTCCTGTTTCTCCTCTTCTATTATGATTCAATCAGGTATGGTGCTAAGCACCCTCAATTTTCACTGGCATCAGTAGAAGCTGAGGTGTTGATCATTGTGCAGAGTTGGAACCTTCAAGAGAGACTGAGGAAGCAGGATGGATATAGGTTACACAAGTTTAGCCCAGGATTTTCCCCCCATCTATTCTCTTTTCCCCTGTTTCTTTAAAATCTGTCTGTTTCTGGCTCCTGTATACATCAGGAAATAACTTTAGTTAGTGATGAGAATCCCAACTGGTGGGAGAAGCCCTTCCACGGGTGAATTTATGCTAATTATGGGGGACACCCCACCCACACAAACACATGCACTGTCAGCCTTAAAAGCAGTCAATTTGGATTAGCCCTAAAAGATTTAGTCACACATTTAGGCTGCTTTAAGTCATTATTTTCTGAGGAATCCAGATAGTCTTTAAGAAACTTGGTGTGAATATGTGTTTGGTTCTAATTTATGAAATTTACTAACAGGAAACCAGCCAGAGTCTCAATAGAGTGGCTTCAAATTTCTGAATGGACACTAATGTGCTTTTTATTTGGTATCATTCATATTGCTCAGTAATTATAAGGTATCTATAAATACTGACTTTTGTTAATTCCTTAGCAGTTGCATTTCCTGCTACTAAAGATATGCTTTGGCCCATTAGAATGGTAATATTTTCCACTCTGCTAGTCAAAATAAATGCTTAGGAAGATATGGTCAAAGTCCTCTAACGTTTAACTGAAAGATCTTGAGGAATACTCTTTGCTTCATTAGGTACATTAATCATATATTAATTATACCATTTTTAGGAAGAAAAGTTGCTGAAAACACTTATACAGCATGGAGTCCGCAGTGGAGTAACTGCCAGTCTCGAAATGGAAGTGGATGGACTGCCCTTCTACAATATACACTCATTTATGATTGAAAAACTGCTGGCGAAGATACTGCAATAACTTTTCCCTAACAAATTCTAAACTGTATAGTTTCTATTAGATTATCTCTCCACCTCAAATCTAACAACAAGGAATGGAAGACCAGAAAAGGCTGGCTCCATAAATATAGGTACTTATATGGTCTCCATCACTAGTATATGAACACCTCCTCCATTATCCCCATTTGGTAGATGAAGAAGTGAGACAAGGAGAGATTAAATCATTTGATCAAGATCATTCAAGGAGTCTGATACAGAACTGAGTACAGCTCTGAAGAGTCCCAGGTTCATGCCCTCACCAAAAGACCAACTTTCCTGTTTAATAACTATAAAATTCTTTGAATTACAATGACTCACTCATACAATCTATGGCCTTATATAGTAAGAGGTGACCCATTTTTCATGAAAAAATAAAAAGTCTCTTGCCATTAAATGCAGAAGTGTTATCACGAGTGCTGTTCCTGTTTTACGAAGCCTCACAGCTGCAACAGGACGCAGTGCATTTAGCAACTTGGGGCAGGGTCAAAAAAGGGAGGCTTTATGGCAGTGAAAGCCCTAACTATATCATCTACACATTTCCTGCAGCCCCTCTGACTGTGTAATGCTTTGATGGTGGATAAATGAGGGAAGCTTTAGCAAAATTAGTGAAATAATAGTAGCATTGCATGACTCCTATGTAAAGAATGGGGAAATAATGAAACTGACATTGTGCAGAAATTCAATTTGGTGAGAGAGAGGCCTGGTTTGTGTACCCCTCTCTCTCATACCCACACACAGTCCAGTGTGCGGATGACAGAACTCCACTAATAGGCCGCATTTACTTACCTTCTAGAACCACTAATTAGCAACTTTACAATACTAAACTTAGTCAATAATGTTTGACTTAGTATGTCTTTGTCCCCTCCCATCTTCCCTCCAAATACAGGATGTCAGCTAGCTTTCACTGGGAAATATTAAATTTAACACTTTATTATTTTCATCTAAATAATAATAAAAATCCCAGGTCTTGCTCATTAATGAGACCTTGGTTTAATCTGGTGTTGAGTTATAGCATTTCCCTTGAAACTGCATTGTGGCCTGTGATGTTATATACAGAATAATAGGCAGTCATAGTGAAAAGATATGGTGATAAAACTCCTGGTATAGTTCTGTGGTACTAAAATTGCACCTGTCTGGCAGGATGAATTTCATGAAGCAACATTGAGTTCATGTTTAGAAAAAGAAAACCCCAAACGCCTCCCTTTCAGTAAGACAGAGGAAATTTTAAGGTTCTGAGGGTCAAATTCTGACAATTATACAGGTTTCAATCTGATTTTACACTGTTTTAGTTCAATGAAATTTGGCTGCAGGAATGGGCCAACTCAGATTAGCCTTACTATGGAAGATGACAATTGGATGTAAAGATGCCATACTCTGCATTCCAGCTCCATATTTTAAGTGACATGGAAGACTGTAAAGTATCTGAACATAAACAAGACAACAGATGCCTTCAATCTTCTTAATCCAAAATTGTGTATCTTAAAGCCTCTTAGATCATGGAGAATGAGTAGTTAAAGATGTGTTTGTGCAGGCTGCATTGCCAACAACATTCTAGCTTTGCTTTACTGTAGTTTGGAACTGCTGCCCTGTGACCTAGGGGGCACCAAAAGGGCAGAGTGGAATGATGGAAGGTTTAGAAGGAAGGAAAGTTAAATTACAAAACTAAATGATCAGGAGAAAAGTGCATAGATGAGGAAATCAACCCAGCATCTGGGAGCTCGCAGCATAAAGAAATTTAAAAGAATTAAACAAGCTGAGTGTTAACGTAAACAGACCTAATCCTCTTCTAGGCATGGGGGATATGATTTTTTTTGGCAAAAGAAAGGAAGAGAGAATGATCTGAAGCCTCACAAATGGACTCTGTGGTCCAAAGCCAAAAGATAGTTACTCCAATCACAAAGCAAATCAATATGGGAGGACATGTAATAAATGCATTATTTATTAAACCCATTCCCTAATTATTTCTAGTATATACTTTCACAGTGACTTTCAGTGCAGCATTCAGAATGTATTATTTGTTAAGCACTAACAACATAGATAGCTCTGTATAAGACACACTTCCTGCCATGAAGAGTTTACAATCTGCAGAAACAGACAACACAAATCAGATACAAGATGCAAAAGGTCTGTCTTCGAGTGTCTTTTTAAATATATTGGGTATTTACATTGCTAAGAGTTATTGTCTATGGGTTGCATGGATTTAGTGCATTTTAAGGAGAGCTTTGAAAGCGGAAAGGGTGGGTACAAGAAGCAGCAAGGCAGATGGGAATTCAGGGTGTGAGGGGCAGAAGGCAAAAAGGCACAAAAATTAGACTTCAAAAAGGAGATGAAGTAAAGGTGAGGCAGTATTGACTAGCAAAGCAAAGATGTATAAGAAACAAGAGGTGGGTAGGAAGAGTTGTGGGAGCCTATGTATATGTGACTCTCCATTCTTTTATTGCCAATACATTTAGTTGTATAGTAGTAACTCCCTATGTTTTTTCTGTTCTCTCTGTAAACCAAAGACCATTATGAATCACTTTACATACAATGCATTTTGACACTGTGATCAAGGAAAACAAATACAACTATAGAATAAAAAAAATCCAGTGGAGACAGAGATTAAACTCCTCCTGTTCAACCGGCTGTCTGCCCTACAATTTATTAAAATGTAAGCATCTTCATGTTCTGTGATGCACAAAACACAGAAACATGGAAAAACACAACAACAATCCAAATCTTAAAGTGGCTAGTGGAGTCTGGATTTAAATGAATGCATATCTTCAAATACTGTGAATCAGTGCACTGGACAATTCTGTCTGTACCCCCAAAATAATGCTTCTTTTGGAGTCCATGGAATAGATTAATTTCCCACTAGGTTCCAGATCCAGTGTCCACTGAAGTCAATGGGAATCAATGGCATTGGATCAAGCCCAAAGAGCAGTGGATCAAAATCCAACAGACACTAAATATTAGTTATGGAAAAAAGCTTCATCGTGAATTCTCTTCCAATATACCCCACATGATTTTGTTGGTTGGTTTCTTTGCTTTTTAGTTTGGCTGTGTCTCTGCATTCCCTGCTCACTTGTTGTTGCAAGGCTTGAGGCGACTGGACAAAGTTATAGAAATCTCTCTCTCTCTCACACACACACACACACACACACACACACACACACACACACACACACACACACACACACACACACACACACACACACACACACACACACACACACACACACAAACCAACTCTCTCTCTCTCTCTCTCTCTCTCTTCCTTTGGGAAATGTTTATAATTTCATTTCATGTAATTTGTTTAATCTAATCTTTTCAGCAAGGTGATCACAGAGTTGACAGCTTTCTCATAGTTAAAGAGTTAAAGACCAGTAGTTAAAGACCATTATAGCAGATTCACACCAACAACATTATCTTATTTCAGCCAGTCCAGCCATCAGGACAGCAGCTTCCCTATGACTAGTGCTGTACTGAGTCAATAATATATACATGTGATCTGAGCTAAACTGACGTGGCGTATATTTTCCATGCCCTATGGCCAGGTTCAGGTTACTCAATATAACTAAGGAATTCCCCCTGTGGAAGACTATCAGCTCAGCTCTCCTTACTGTACTGATGAGCTATTAAGCTCTTTAGAAGGTAAAGCAGCTGCAATATGTTTATAAACCAAATACTGTTGCCAGGGCCAGATTAACACAGAGGCTTTAGGGGCTGCAGCCCAGGGCCTCGGGATAAGGGGATCCTACAAAAATAAAGCCCTGCCCCTCTCTCACGTGACATGGGTCCAGCGCCCTGGCCAGGAGCCACTCCCAGCCCCAAGCAGTGCCATGTGGTGTCTATTCCTCCCTCCCAGTCCCGCCCTTTCCCCCCACCCCTCTCCCATGTGACGTGGGCCCAGTATGAGTGTGAGTACCACTCAAAATCATCTCATGTGCCACATTTGGCATGCGTGCCATAGATTACCAACCCATTCTATATGTTTTAAGACTGAAATGTAACCACAGAATGGCTTTATGTTAATTAAAAGGCAAGTTTAATATACGTTAAAAGCCTTGATGCCATAATTGTGATAATTTTATTTTAAATTAAGAAAAAGACTTGTATACAAGGGCCCCACAAAATCTAATAGCCCCAGGCCCACAGGAGAGTTAATCCGGCTCTGACTGTTGCCCAAGATTAGTCATACCTTGAGATCAGTCTCTTTCTAAAGGATGCTAAAGTCTGTCTATACTTGTGGTGGAAGAGTCTTTCGTTTCATTAACAGTATGTAGTTTGTTTGATAACTCTGGCTCTTCAGCAGCTGGTACACTGTTGCTTTTTCTGAAGGCTTCTGGAGTTTTCAGCTGGTAGGATACCTTGGTTTTAGTCCTTAAACATCTTAGGCATATTAAACAGGAGTCTCTCATTTTGACAAAGTTCTGGTAAGTGTTCTCACTGGAAAAGCAGTACAATACTGGGTCAGCAACACAGTTAAAACTAGTCAACAAGAGAGAAAAGTGGTAAGTGTTAAAGATTTTCTTTGCAAACATGCAGTTGTTCTCAAACAAGCTGCGAATTACCAACAGGATGTGGTATGGTCCAAAGCAAACCAAGAAAATGACAACAGTGCTTGAAACCAGAAATTTAATTTGGATTTTCATCTTCTCTTGAGTGCCATGGCTCCTGTGGACAACTCGTAAAATGCCACAGTAAGAAAAGAGCAATAGGAAGAAGGGGAAAAGGAAGCCAGAAAAGAAGCGATAGTAATTGACATTGTGCTCCCAGTCTTTGATGGGATAATGTTCAAAGCATATTGTGTGACTGTCTGCATCCTTACTAACATTAGCATGTTGAAACAAAAAATAGCTCATCAGAATTTCCTTGCTCCAGATAATGATGCTCACCACCACAGCAGCCTTCATTGTCCGAAACTGAGAGAAACGAAAAGGATATACCACTGCTAGAAAGCGGTCAATGCAGATGCAGCAGAGGAAGCCCACACTGATGTAGATGTTCTCATACAGGAGTATGCCACAGATTTTGCACAACAGTGCATCATAGGTCCAGTTGTCATGCTGCAAAACATACTGAAGCCAGAAGGGCAAAGAGAAGATGTAGAACAGGTCTGCTATAGTCAAATTGCACAGATAGATACCCAGTTCGTTTTTGGCCCTGATCTGTAGGTACCCAAAGTACAGCGAGAAGCAGTTAGCTGGGAGACCTACTACAAAGACAAGTATGTATATCACAGGGGATAAAGTCTGGTGTATGTTGTGATTAATGGTGCAATTAGAAGAACTATTCTCAGTCGCATTCTGTGTGGACTCCTCCATCTTCTAGCAGTGACCATACATCACTCATCAGGATCCCAAAGAGAAAGAGGTAAATTTTAATTTCATCCCGTTTCATAAGTTACTCATTTCTTCTGCACCGTCTTCCTATTGAGGTGGTTGTCTGCCTCAGGATCTTAACAACCTGAAAGTAAAACATATGAAATATCTTACGAGGAATACCATTGAAAAAAAAATTTCAATAAACCTATTTGTCCTAGCGCTCAGCTTTCTCAAATTCTCTACCACAAGACCTGCCTCAGAAATCTCATAATTTGGGAATTGTAAATATAGGACCTTCTGCCAATGATCTCAAAGCACTTTACTTTTCAAACATTCATCAGTTTAGCCTCACAATCATGTTATCAGATAAGGAAATATTTTACAGATGAGGTAGAGAAATGTTAAGTTATTTGCTCAAGATAACAGCTTTTCTGAGACAGAGCAGTGAATAGAGTCCATTCAGACTTCCTTATAGGATATAGGCAGCTATGGCAGAAGACAGTGTATTTTTTCTTTAATTTTCCTGAACAAAATGTACTGACTCAGCAATTCCTGCAAGGAACTTGCACTTTTCAAGCAATGTCTCCTGCACACACACAATTCCAAAGCTGCTTTACCCTGTTGGAAGAATCCTGCAGGGAAAGATTTGCAGAATCCTGTAAAAATCTCTAACAACAACGTATCCATCTCTGCCCTGCAGGATATTCAATTGCAGATCTGCTAATTACAATGGACTCTCAAAAAACCCAGTCTGCTGCAAGTTTCCCTTTGTACATCTCCACTATACATGGGTATAATTATGTTCAACTAAGGAATACTTTTATTATCCAGAGCCCTAGCCATACAAACCTTGTCAACACTACACAATTTTACAGTGAACATGGTTGTGAGGATCAAGTGTGATGACCTTATATGATTACAGTTTAGCAGTCAGTGCAGACCAAGACAAATTGTACTCAGCATCAGGCAGCTAACTGATTAAACCCTGAACTACACCAACCATGGTCCGCCTTTGGTCATCTATGATTGTTCACAGATGTGTTCAATTACAGTAAAAGTAAGGAAGGTGGGCACCTTGAATTTTTAATGAAGACATCCTTTCTCTCAGGGATTGAGTAGGCATTGAAGTTAAATAGATGTTAACGAAAGACAGTTTTAATACAATCTAACTAAAGTCCCTTCTCCTGTGTACCGTTCAGCTTTCAGTCTCACATCTTTTCACTAGTCCTCCAGTCACTAAAGAGCCTTTCCCATGGAGACAAGAGCAAAACCAGTGGAACTAATTTCTTGACTAAGGTTTAGTTATGTAACTGAAGTTTGCAAGACTGGGCCTTAAATTCTGACTAATTGGTCTTTATGCTGAATACCAGGAAGGTAGTATGAGCAAAGACACACATTTTGCAATGCCATATTTAGACATTCCCCTCTAAGCAACACTGAGATGCAAAATAGAGCTCTGCATGGGACTATTTTTTTGATCCCGTCCTGCCCTGCCCTGCAATAGCCACTTCCACCCATTCCCACATTGTTTCTTGCATTTTTATTCTGCTCCCACCTGCAGAAACCTTGGATTCCAAAATCTTGCAAGAGAGAAATTCCCATGCTACTAAAAAAAGGTCGGTTAATATATTATATATATAAATGGAATTTAGATACAATTTAACCAATTTTATTTACTAAAAGAATAAAGCAAATCTTGCTTAAACCATGTAAAATAGTACTTTAACTTCTGTTATAATAGACATCAAACCTCTATCTCCCACTTAAATTTAAGTATTAAAACCTTTATTTTAAAAAAAAGGAAAAGAAAAGCTTGCTTTATATTGCTGAAATTCTATTTATGACAAACTGATGAGAGATTAAATTACAATAGAACCTCAGAGTTACAAACACCAGAGTTATGAACGGACCAGTCAAACACACCGCATTTGGAATCAGAAGTACGCAATCAGGCAGCAGCAGAGACCCCCCAAAAAAGCAACTATAGTACAATACTTTATACTATAATAATACTAATACTACTAAAGTATACTAATACTTTATTGTGTTAAACATAAAGTACTAAAAAAAAGGGGGAAAGCCGCACTTTTTTTCTGCATAGTAAAGTTTCAAAGCTGTATTAAGTCAATGTTCAGTTGTAGACTTTTGAAAGAACAATCATATGTTTTGTTCAGAGTTATGAACATTTCAGAGTTTCGAACAACCTCCATTGCTGAGATGTTCATAACTCTGAGATTCTACTGTACTACAACCAGAGTTTGGTTTTTTTGCCCACCCAATCCCACCTGCAACAAAGTATCTGTTACCTGCTCCTGCTATTATGGCTGCAGGGATCCCAGTCCTGCTTCAGGGATCTAGTGCAAAAACCTGGTCCTATGCTGTAGAACTGGTCAGGATGACTGATTACAGCATACTGCACTGGGTGTGAGGCTGTAAAATGCTGTACAGAAACATGGCTTCATGTCTTTATTTCACATGGGTGATTAGAACCCTCAATCCTATTTTCCCTAATCACAATTATTCCATTTTACCACTGAGACAGCACATCCCTGACTTATTTGCTTAATCTCAGGTTTTTACTTTTAAGAGTTTGTATCACTGACTTTATGTTTTAAAGCAGTGGTTTTTAACCTTTTTTCATTTGCAGACGCCTAAAAAATTGGAATGGATGTCTGGACCCCTTTGGAAATCTTAGACATAGTCTGTGGACCCTCAGGGGTCTGCAGACCACAGGTTGAAATCCACTGTTTTAAGAGATACCTAATCAGGAAGTTGATACCTGTGACTTGTTTCCTTCAAAGAGCCTTTCTCCTGCCACACTTGATCAATGCATAAAATAACTGTGACACTCTCCACAGTGGAGATGAACAGTTTTGTAGAGAAGGCTACGCAGGAGAGTAAACCCCCTGCACTTGTGCTGGATACGGCTTGTCTTACACAAAAGTGGTTTCAGTCAATCAATTAATGATATGAGAAAGGTAAGCAGGATTTAGCTGAGTATCTCTTGCTTCTTATTACTGAGTGGAATAGAGTGAAGGTGCTTCAGCCTGCTCATGGGGAGATCCAGGGTGCTCCTTCAGATAAAGCTCAGCTATAGCCCAGGATGTGCCCTAGAATAATACAATATGCATTTTTTTCAAAATAAATCATGCTAAAATGACTGAGTGATAATGACAGCTCTTTTTTTTTTTACTCACTAATCTGCACACTTTCAGAGGAGGAGTGGAAAAAAAACTTTTTAAAAGAAGAATACCCTGGTGTTATGGAACTGACAAATAACTCCCTTATAAGATGTACCAGAGAAACTGGAACGGAATAGAACAACAAGAAGAGGTTAAGGCAAAGATGAAGTCTGAACCAACCCAGATAGCAGAAGAAATAAAAAAAGAAAAATGACTAAGCTGCTCTGTAAAAACTGCTTGTGGTGCAACTAAACACAGTGGCTAACCAGAAAAGTTACAAGTCTACTACAAACGCCAATTAGGGATAGTAACAAGCAAGCACATTTCTCTTAAGATAGATTTAAAAAACAAAATAGCAGCAGCTGTGTCATTTTTCAGAGCTATGATCTATAACAGTGGCAGCATCTCCTTGCTGATCTGTAGCCACAATCGAGGCAAATTACTCATCCCACTGGCCATCTGATGGTTTCCAATCCCATCTCTACTCACCCCATGGCACTATGTCTCCTTTGAGAAGACTCATCTCAGAGCTTAATTCTCCAAAGGTGGGAAAGATAGAAGTAGACTGTCTTCAACATCTGAAGAAGCCCCAATCATTCCTCCTGTTCCTAACTTCAACACAACACAAAGGCAAATATTCACTACTCAATTTCACACCTTCAAGAAGTTCTCTCCTCCAATCTCTCCGCATATTAACTGCAGCCAAAACATAATGCCCTCCCAAGGCAGTGAAGCTGTAAGAAACCCATACAAAACTGCAACACCATGTCTGTGCCAAGCATTGTCTGCTGGCAATAGCATAGGAAACAGCATAATGGCCTTCCCAAACCCAAGCTGAGTAATAATGTGTAGCTAGGGTGGGTCCTTTGGTTTGAATGAAGCATTGCAGGAAGTCCCTCTACACTCAAGTCCACACCTTCAGTAGCGGGCCAGAGAGCCCTATTCCAAAGAGGCTCCCTTAGGCACGTATGCAAAGTTTGTACACACAGCCCTTCTCATACATAAGACACTCATTTTCATAAACAGGTGGGGTAGTAGGGTAGGCCTCTGTACACACAATGGATTGACTCTGTGGCAGTGGGTCTCTTGCTCTTCAATCTGCCCCTGCCCCTGTCACATAGCAAGGACAAACGTGAATCACTGTCTTTTAGAGCATGATATGGGCTAAGATGCATGTTTTAGATCAAAACTTCCCCAAAGTTTTAGGTTGCTCAGATTTGGGATTTTGGTTCAACCCATTGTTTTGATAAAAGTCAGACATGAAGTTCACTTCTGAATTTAAGGCCATAAAAGGGACCACCAGATCATCTAGTCTGACCTCCTGCACTTATCACAGGCCACCAACACCACCTGCATACTAAACCCAACAACTGAAATTAGACCTAAGTATTACAACCCTCAGAAGATTATGCTACTGTGTGCCACAGGCAGAAAACAGGAGGGAATGAGGCGCACAAGTGCCAGGGCACAGCCATCCGCCCTGCAGTGGCAAGGAACTGATTAAGTGAGATATACTCAGATAATCCTGGCTAGTGACTCACACCCCACGCTGTGGAAGAAGGTAAAATCCCTCAAGGTCCCTGCCAGTTTACCTGGGGGGAAATTCCTTCCCAGCCCCACATATAATAATCAATTAAACCTTGAGCATGGGAGCAAGAACCAGCCACCCAACCACCTGAGAGAGAGAATGCTCAGTACCCTCTCAAAACACCGGCTCTCCCCATCTAATATCACATCTCCAACAATGGCCTGAAACGTTGGGGATTCTTATATCACTGATGTTAGTTCTGGCTCATGGTGACTGGGGATGAGGAGCCTAGTGGGGGGAGACTAAGAACACACACATTACATTTAAATCAGGGATCGGGGAGTCTTCAGAGCTTCTGCAGATGTTCAGACACTTTTGTAACAATGGCATGTTGCAATCAAGACTAATCACTTTAGGAAAAGTACTGGAGGAGAGGGCTGGTTGCTCCCCTGCAGCCATCCCAGAAATGGGGTCCTGAAGTGTGTGGAGAAGGTGAGTAAGCCAGCTGTATGGTGAAGCTGTCTGATCAAAAGAGACTATCCAGAAGTCCATCCACAGAATATGGAACAGGACATTGAGGTATCTGAATCCTGCCCATTAATCAAATTCATTTTCACTGAATGAGCCTCATGACACACCTCACAAAACACTCAGACTCACCCAGAAAGACTCATTTCTCTGGTAGAAGACTAGCACCCCTTCCTATTCCTTCATAAGCCTCCCAGGCATGGGTATCCAGGTAATGAAGAAATTAGCCAATGAAGACATACCTCTCACAGCCTAGTTTCATACTTCTGCTTCATACTTCTAGGAATATGGGTTAATATTAGCATATGCCTTGAATATACCATTCTATGCAGTCATGTACTACAAGACAGAATACTGTAAGTACAGTACTATAAAGTGGGGTTCTCACATTCCCCAGTCTCTGATTAAGATAGAGTATAGTACAAGGGATTTTGCAATTTTAAAATGGCTTATGAAGCACCTGATAAATTGCTAAAGGGCTACCTCTACTTTAAAGCTGAGGTGCAAAGCATTTTTGTTAAGTATTTCTATATATAACCAACAGTGTGTTAGACCATTTACAGTCAGGCATGAAGGTTCCTATCCTTACAAGTTTAAAATCTATAACTGTTGCTGGAGCAGGAAGCAAACAAAAATAGTGTTTTTATTTAGGCCGGTATCAAAGTGGCTATGAAGCATTTTGTTTCCGCCTTCATCTGTTTCTTTTTGATGCATAGTCTTCCTCAAAGACCTTCTGTTATTCTATCTTTCCAATTTTTACTCTACTTGTTTTTTTACATTAGAAAAACCAGGTCTGCTTTCCTTTTCTTTGCAGGGAGATCTTGCCAAAGACCTGCCACAAAAAGATGAACCTTTTTTCTTTTTAATCTGACACCATCTTTATTCATCATAAAGGATAAGTAAAGGGCAGAAAACAAAGTCACGGTGCTTCCTTAAACCTGAACCCCAGCCTAAATCTTAATTCAGATCTGAACACTATCCATTCAGTGTTAGTGTTAGTTATTAACTTGTAAATGGGCACCTCTAACTTTTATTTCTATCCACAATCATAATTACTCACTGGTGTATTTATCTCAGTGGGAGGAAACCACTGAACTTTTCTGTAAATTACACATCCCTTAACTTTTGTCATTCCTACTTCGCTTCATTTATAAAAATATATTGTAAAAAAGGAAGCCAGCAGTATTTTTAAAAACCCAGCATAAACAATAGACGAATTAGTCAACGTACAGTTTTCCTGCAACACAGACACACAATTAGTCATTGCATCAGCTAAACTTCTTCACTCATCCCAGTCTTGATTTCCTGTTAGTTTTTCCCAATTGCTTGACTTCCTTTCTCCATTAAATCCTTCAGATGTTTGAAACAGATCTGTCCCCTTCGGTATTTAATTTCTGAAATTGATTATTGCAGATGCCACTTGTGCTGCAATTTTTGAAAATTCAGGACTAATGACAATAAATATTTTGATAAGTATGTGTTAAATGGATTTGGGTATCAGTTTTTAATAGAAAACTTCCTTTTTTCCTCAAAGGGAATTTAGTGTTTATGAACTGTGTTGGATTGGTCACTTTTACTGAATAGAAAAAAATGCTATAATATTCCACAGAAATGGTTTATAACACTGTAGTTACTGATGTGCTTTAAGTGAGTACTGTAGAACTCTAGAATACTGAAAAACATAAATTGACATAACATTTCTTCATTGTGCTTTTGGTAATGAATCCCATCCAAAAGACTTTCATACCATCCTATCCAATAATACAGATCATTTAGTTTGATACTATACTACTCTGACACAGAGACCACTTGGCAAAGGGTCCCCTCGTCTTTTGCAAACAACTCACAACTCTCCCCTTAGACCTGACAAACTCATTATGCCACACACAGGTCTTGGAGGATATTTATCCATAAAGAGTAACATGCAAGATATCTACAGAAAGTTTATTACTTGTCAAGATTCCTAATCATTGAGAGATGTACATATGGTTAATATTTAAGGAATAATATATTTATATTTCAAGTACACTTCATAGACATGAAGTAGAAATTAGTTACCAGGAAACTGTGTCTTGATGATGTCCCATTCAGGGAAGGCAGAGTTGTCACCCTGCCCTGTTTGGCCAGTGATGCACTGGAAGGCTCAGTTGTTTAATATTGTGCAATACTAAGATTTTGAATGGGAAACCATCAGAGGCAAAGAATAATAATAAAAACCACAAAGGTAAAAAAGAAGCTTCACAACAAGACAGAAGTTCGCCTTTTGAATAGAAACAAAAGGCAGTTTTCAGTATAACACAGAGGGAGAAGCACTCTGTATCCATTCACTGAGGAAACCCCTTCTGGAGCAGGGGTGTTTTCATGAATGTTTGGATCCTGGTTCTTGGGAAAACAGCTAGCTCTGAAACAGACTGAACTTTGGGGGAGGGGAGGAGTAAATCTACAGTATTAGATAGGAAAGGTAACCATTGACAAATGTAGACTTAGGTTTGTGTCTTATTATTTTGTTTTGCATTTTAGTCACTTGTTGCCATCATTCTCTTATTTCTAGTTAAATATTTATTCTTGCTTAAATAAATTTATTTCTGTTTCATCAGAAGTGCTCACAAATGCTGTGTGGTTTAAAGGAGTGATGGTTTGAGATAAAACTTGTGCGCTAGGGTACACTGCACCTTTGGGGGCAGAGAATCTGGAATTTCTGTGAGTAGCTAGTGTCAGGGGCTGCATATCACAGGGGAATGCTTGAAAGGGACTTGGGGACTGAGTGCACCTACTGTTAACCTGCAAATTGACTTCAGGTCTGGCATAGCTCAGAGGAGAGAGTTTGAGTGGCTGAAAGTTGGCAGTGTCAGGGAACCAACACCCAGCTACCACAAAGACGACACCCTCTTGCTGGCGGCAGGAGGTAAACAAGGTGACTCATGGTTTGAGGTGCCCCAAGAACTGTCACAACTATACATTACCATCCTATCTGATCCAGTTCCATGCCTACCCACCCAGGAGTGTACATATCCATCCTATTTTATTAAATCCACTATTATCCTACAGCTAATCATGCTGTCCCCTCTGATATTTTTCAGTATCAGGTCACCTAGTACTATCTAATGCCTTCTCTAGAATATTGCTGGTCTGTGTTTGTTTATTTGACTTACTAATGGCTGGAAACTAATATTCTCTATTTATCCACAGCATAGGGAAGCAATAAAGTCCAGTTTCCCCACTGCTATTCCTAATATGCCTCAACATTATTCTGGAGGGACTGCCACAACAGATGAAAGAGGAATTCAGTTTCCAGTGCCCTTTCAGACCTTGGCCTCGCTGCTAAAAATGCCACTGAGAATGACAATGGTTGGGGGGAGCATAAGAGCAGCATTGACTTGTTTCACACTGTCCACCCAACACTTAGCCAGATTGAAATCAGTAACAGGGGATAATAAATCATCACCAATCCCCTCAAGCCAAGGAGCTATTGTTTGAGAATCTCTAGCTGTGGAATATGCACCTCTATTTCTCCAACAGAGGTTAAATTTGCTGGCTTTCCGTATGTAGCTCTAGGCTCATATTTTCAGTCAAACATTTACTTGACTGGGGACTTGAGGATTTTCCCTCCTGTTGTGGATTGAAGGGATAGATATATTGATACTAAATATGAACAATAGTGGTAAATGTACATAAAGCATCCAGAGACCAAAGCAGCTAGCCTGTATTACATTAGAAAATACATAAAAGTTAATTCCTCATCTTTCTGATTTTTGCTCCAGTGCCGTCTTGCTTCCCATAGGTAACAACATATCACAGAAGTGTAGGACTGGAAAGGACCTAAATAGGTCATCTAATCCAGTCCCCTGCTCTCCAGGCAGGACTAAATAATAACTAGCCCATTCCTGAGAGGTGTTTGTCTAATCTGTTCTTAATGCCTCCAATGAAAGAGACTCCACAACCTCCCTAGGCAATTTATTCCAATGCTTAACTATCCTGACAGTAAGTTTTTCCTAATGTCCAACCTAAATTTCCCTTGCTGCAATTTAAACCCATTGCTTATTTGCCCTATCCTCCAAGGTTAACAAGAACAATTTTTCACCCTTCTCTTTGTAACATCCTTTTATGCTTTTATGTACTTGAACTCTGTGATCACGTCCCCCGCCCAGTCTGCTCTTCTCCAGACTAAACAAACCCAAATGTTTTCAATCTTTCCTCATAGGTCATGTTTTCTAGACATTTAATCATTTTTGTTGCTCTCCTCTGGACTTCCTCAAGTTTGCCCAAATATTTCCTGAAATGTGGCATCCAGAACTGGACACAATACTCCAGCTGAGGCCTTATCAGTGCAGAGTAGAGTGGAAGAATTACCTCTCATGTCTTGCTTACAACACTCCTGCTAATACATCCCAGAATGATATTCACTTATTTTGCAACAGTGTTACACGGTTGACTCATATTGAGCTTGTGATCCACTATAACCCCCCAGATTCCTTTTCATAGTACTCCTTCCTAGGCAGTCATTTCCCATTTTGTATGTGTGCAATTGATTGCTCCTTCTTATGTACTTTTCATTTGTCCTCACTGAATTTCATTCTATTTACTTCAGACCATTTCTCCACTTAGTTTAGATTATTTTGAATTTTAATCCTGTCCTCAAAAGCATTTGAAACCTCTTCCAGCTTGGAATAATCCACCAACTGTACTCATTTATGAAGATATTGAACAGAACCAGACCCAGGACCGATTCCTTTGGGACCCCACTTGATATGCCCTTCCAGCCTAATTGTGAACTGCTGATAATTACTGTCTGGGAATGATTTTTCAACCAGATAAGCACCCATCTTATAGTAGCTCTATCTAGGTTATATTTCCCTAGTTTGTTTATGAGAGGTTCATGTGAGACAGTATCAAAAGCCTTACTAAAGTCAAGCTATACCAAATCTGCCTCCTATGCACAAGGCTTCCCCCCTTATACACAAGGCTTATTATTCTGTCAAAGAAAGCTATTAGGTTGATTTGATGTGATTTGTTCTTGACAAGTCCATGCTGATTGTTACTTATCACCTTATTATCTTCTAGGTGTTTGCAAATTGATTGCTTGATTATTTGCTACATTATCTGTTGGGCACTGAAGTTAACTGACTTTGTCTGTAATTTCCTGGATTGTCCTTATTCTCCTTTTTGTAGATTGCCACTACATTTGCCCTCTTCCTCTGGAATTTTTTCTGTCTTCCATGAGTTTTCAAAAATAATCACTAATGGCTCAGAGATCTCCTCAGTCAGCTCCTTGAGTATTCCAGGATGTATTTAATCAAATCCTGCTGACTTGAAGACATCTAATTTGTCTAAGTAATTTTTAATTGTTCTTTCCCTAGATCAAACCTGATTTTTACTGGTGTTCACTATGTTAGATGTGCGATAGCTACTAACCTTTTTGATGGAAACTGGGGGGGAAAAAAAGAAAAAGGCATTTAGCACTTCCACCATTGCCACATTTTCTGTCATTGTCTTTACCCCCTCAAAGAGTAATGGGCTTACTCTGTCCTTGGTCTTCCTCTTGGTTCTAATGAATTTGTAGAATGTTTTCTTGTTACCCTTTGTGTCTCTAGCTAGTTTAATCTCATTTTGTGCCTTGGTCTTTCTAATTGCATCCTATAAGCTTGTGTTGTGTGTTTATATTAATCCTTTGTAATTTGACATACTTTCCTTTTTTGGAGGACTCTTTTTTGAGTTTCAGATCACTGAAGATCTCCTGGTTAAGCCAGGGTGGGCTCTTGCCATACTTCCTATCTTTCCTATGCAGTGAGATAGTTTGCTGTTGTGCCCTTAATAATGTCTCTTTGAAAATCTGCCAACTCTCTCAAACTGCTCACAATCCTCAGAAGTAGTTCAAACAGGCTTTCTGAGTATAAATAGCCCTCGTAGAGTTAATTTATTACAGAAGAAAGCCCTGTTTACATAAACCATAAGCAAGGTCCCATAACCATAGCCCATATAGTACATCAAATACAGTTCCAGCATCCCTCACCATGTTCCAGTTCTCCAGTACCTCTCTCAGCATGTCTCACCCCAGCCGCTCTAACTAGCATATTTCTTCAACCTGTTTCATTCTCAGGTGTGGTTTTAGCTCTTGCCTGGAGACATCAGAAGGTTTATAACCTCCATCATTCACCAGCTTTTATCCATCTGGCCCTCCAGCTTCAGCTCTCTAGCTCTAAGAGCCATCAGGCACCTCCATTGCTATAAATCTTCAGCTCTCTCCAACCTTCTCTGGCTGTGGATTTCTGGCTCAGGAAGGTAAGCAAGTTAGCCCTTCTGCTGATTTCCCAGCCCTTTTCAGCCTCTTGACACTAGCTCCGGATCTCAAAAGTCAGTAGGCTAGCCCATCCACTGGCTTCCTAGGCCTCAGCCCTCTTTAGACTCCCAGCAATGGCTCTGACTCAGGAAGGTCAGCCAGCGAGCCCATCCACTGGCTTCCTGTTAATTCCTCTTTCTTTCCAGGGAGGGCCTACAAAGATCCTGCTACAGCTTTCCCCAGGGACCTCCTCCTCCAGTCTCCTGACTCTCATTAGGTTCCTCCCTGATATTGTATAGCTACCTCTCTTCCCTCTCAATTAGCTAAAGTGAGAGCATCAGTTCTGGCACAGGAGCGCTGGACCTGCTTCATTTACAGGGGCCTGTGGCACCATTGCTTTGTTTTTTACTGTGTAGTGGGGTCTGAAGAAGTTGCACTGCAGAGATATTGAGAGTTTCTCATGCTGGTGCTAATCACAGGGACAGTGCCAAAAGGAGCCTAGAGGGTCCTCCTGGAATTCTCTATCACTGGCACAGCAAAGTTCACAAACCTTTTTAAAATTATTTTTAAATTTGTATTTGTTTATTGACATAAGGATTTGGCCCAGAGCCCTGTGAAAGACAACCCACATCTGTCTCTTCTCCCTATTGCTCTTAAAGTCACCCAAATATTCAACACAAGCTTTTGTTCACCAGTCCAGCATCCAGCAAAGAGGGGTCTGAGCCTTCAAATCATCACCTGACTAGTTTTCACCCATGTGATTCATCTGCTTGATGTGAACAGGACTACCTGCACAAATCAGTGCATGTGGGATGATCAAGTCCATGGCTGGTATTATACTATTAACTGCCAAAATCCAAATCCCAACACCTCCACTTTTCAAAAGAACAAAAAGCCCTGAAACACAAACCACCATGCTCTATGAGCAGAAAGCCAGGCAAATAGGTGGTTATCTTGCCCTCATAAAGCAGTGCCTCAAACCCCTATTTAAAGTGACAATACCAGAAATTCTAATCCTGTTTGCATATTACCAGTCACAAACTATGTAGAACGCATTGAGACATAGAACATCTTAGGTAAGAGACAAGTGTTACACATGTCCACATACAAGGTGTTGGTAAATATGCTGTAGGCATAGGACTGGGAACCAGGAATGTCTGTGTTCTTAATTGGGTCTGACACAGAATATTTTCTATAGCCGTGGGCAAATCAACTAATCTCTCTGACTCTTTTCCCCTATCTGTAAAGTGGGAATTATTGTTGTCTCTTCTTCTGTCCCATTCTGACACCAGCACTGTCCTTCTGCTAAGCAGATGCTTGGGCCTTGCAGGTCAGCTTTCCAGGGAAGAGGAAATCAGTGATATAGAATCTGGGTATATTTTAAGTGCAACTTGCTTTATTGTCATATGTGCACCAGCTCTGGAATGGGAGATAGGGGTGTGAAACAGCATGCAGGGCAATCTTTACTTTTAGGGATCTCAGCCCAACACCAATTCCTAGTTTCCAGAGAGAAACTCTGCTCAAGAATTGACTAAACAGAGACCAAAGCCCAGAGCAAACTCTCCTGCAGCTTACACAACCCATTCTCCACAGGCCAGTGACTCTACACAGAACTTTTCATTGCCACAACCAAAGTCAACACAGCATGTCTTCCTAAGACTGAATATTTGTTCACACAATAAGAAAAAGAACTTGGAACAGTGCTACCTGGTGGTACTTATCAAAATGTTGCAAGCCCTACCTGCCAGTGGCAGAGACAGTTCTCAGCCTGGTCACTAGGCAACCTACCAAGCTCAGCTGGGACCAATTCACTCCCTCCAAACAGTTGAACTCCCTGATTGCTGGCTGCCGTGCTCACTCTGCTCCTTCAGCCTTACAGCAGCTATTCAATGCATATGACGCCTACAGGTGCACTTACCCAGCTCTCACTTTTGCTTCCTATGCCAGCTTGCTTACAGTTCTTGTTCCAAGCCCTGCTCCATTCTGATTTCTGACTCCAAGCTCTCTTGACTACATTCCTGACTATGACTCCGGCTTAACCATTGACTCTAGTTCTGACCTTCATCGGGGCCCCTCGACCCAAACTAGAGCATCCCCGTGGACTGGTGCTTGATCCCTGGATCTACACTTGTCATTACCTGAACTGCCACCACAATCACTAGGCAAGGTCCTGCTCCACCCACTAAGTAGGCCGCCCATGCCTGGCAGCTTACACTACCCATCTCATATATGTAATCTTCACAATGGAACATGGGTAAAGTGTACTGTACATCACTATTAATCTTCAGAACAAAAGCTGGGAACTCAATGTTCACATCAAGCAAGGCAAAAGAGTTAAATTTATGACAGGAAACTTTAAAAAAATGTAATCACAGTGGCATTCATAGCCCATTTTCTGTAACTCACATTTTACTGTCTATTCATCAATACAATCATTTCCTCTCTTCTGGTTACATATCAACAGATGCAATTACTTTTACAATGCTGCTGGCAAGCATCAACCTGGACCATTAAATAAGTCCAAGTTTCACTAGCAAACAAATGCTGCTTTTTAAAAACTTTCTGCTTGACAAGTCTGTCTAACTCAGTGGTCGGGACTCAGCTGCTCAGGATTATATTTTAGCATTCACATTCACTGTATCATACATCACTGAATAGTGATGCATCCATTTACATCAGTTCGGTAGCAGATGTTATTTGCTGCACATACATTTGTGTGGCAAGGGTTTTAAGACATGAAAACTGTTACAAACAGATTAAAATATTCTGGCATAATTGTGCCTTCTTCCCTTCCTCAGATCACAGCATTTATTTTAATTCACAAGACTAATTTCCTATGATGAATTGTGTCTGCTGAATTCAAGGCCCTCATATAGCACATCTCAGACACTGAAAAAAACTACTCATGCTTTTGTACTATGTTGGTGTTTCTGTCTTACACTGAATTACTGGGAAATAGGACAAGGTTCTGGAGTTTGTAAAAAGTGTGTTTTACATCTTCATTACTCCATCCCAAGCTGGCAGTGATCAGAAGCACTGGAATGACTGGGGTGCTGTATAATGCTAAGGGTATGAAGAGCTGAATCACTTGATCAGTGGTTTCTAGCTGTTCTTGACATGTACTTCTATATCTCGCACCCCCATCTCTTTTATACTTTTGAACCACCACGATTCATTTGAAATGGACAATAACTTAGCCAGCCGTTGAAACGACAGCTTCTGCAAATTTTCATTTGTGACTAAATGTCAGTTTAGGTATTTATTGCTAGTCCTGGAAAATGAAGATTCCTTTTTGGGTTAAATTCAGTCCGCTGTGCATTCAAATACATTGGGAATTGTGGCTGCTTAGGCCAGGGCTGAATTTGGTCCAGATGCCACACAGACACCAGCTATGCAAGCCTTCATGGCTGCTAGAGATAATTTGTTTTTGCTATGAAACACTGCCACCTTGGGTGGGAGGTCAGCAGTGAGAATCAAGAGTCAGACCTCTGGATCTTAATGCATGATCCTCTACTGCCTGAGCTAAAAAAGCCAGCTCTTTTAGCCAGGGCTGTAGCAGGCTCATCAATTTCTAAGTAGCCATCCCCACAGAGGGACTGAGCACCACATGGCTGACAGGTGTATTCCACATGTGCTTACAGCTCCAGAACAATCATATTGTTATCAAATGCTGCACTCTAGCACTGAAATCAGGATATATTCCTCACTCTGAAACTGTGACAATCCATGCTTTGGTCACTTTGTCTCCTTTGAATATATAATATAATTCTGTATTTAAGTTTATATACACTCTTATGTCTCTATGATAAGGATTTGCATGAACTATAGCCAGTAAAATCACAGACCCCTAACAATTTAAAACATGATATCCTGTTTTGTTTTGTTTTGACACTGCTTGCATTGGCTCCTAATTAAAACATTACAAGTTGATCCTTTAGCTTCAGTACATAAAGGTGGATTATGGAGTAACTCATCCAGCAACCTTTGTACTGATATTTTTCCATGGGACTGTCAACATTGCAGTTCAAATGACAAATGCCTGTTGAAGTGTTCCCTAAGTGGTCTATTTAAGAGTTTGTCTTCATAGCTAAGTATTGTTATTGTCTCTGTGAGAGTTGGATTCATTTTATAATTCTAAGATTATCATCACATGTAGGCCTTAAGATGTATTTGTATAATTAATTTTAACTCTTAATATTGCTGCATTTAAAAAGTTGAAATCTTGTTAATCATGAGCAACAGTATGTTTTTCCTTTCTTCCAAAAGGCTCATTCACAGTAACTTTATGGGAATATGCACTGTTTGTATGCACAATGTACACTGTATGTGAGTTTATATACCTCTCTAGTGGCTAATATGCACATCACAGTCACCTTCACATTTAAAACAGAGATGAAGATTGTGGAGAGTGCAGATCCCGGCATGAAATGCTTCCTCTGAATCCAAAGCAGTCTGACCACTTAAGTTAAGTACCATATGAGGAATGATTAATAAGACTGAGACTTTTCAGCCTCGAAAAGAGACAACAAAGATGGGATGTAATAAAAGTCTCTAAAATCATGACAGGTATGGAGAAAGTAAATAAGGAAGGGTCATTTAGTCTTTCTCATAACACAAGAACTAGGGGTCACCCAATGAAATTAATAGGCAGCAGATTTAGAACAAACAAAAGGAATTGTTTCTTCACACAATGCAGAGTCAACCTGTGGAACTCCTTGCCAGACAATGTTGTGAAGGCCAAGACTACAACAGGGTTCAAAAAAGAACTAGAGTATATATATTTTAAAAGATTCTTGTAGCTTGAAATCAATAAGTAAAAAGGTGAAAGGCCTTTGAGTCTCTTCTCATACAAGGGTAAGCAACTCCCACATCTGCCTAAATGTAGGAAGTTGGTCCCATCTGATGGACAGATTCACCCTCACTGACCTAACACTACCCAACTGGGATTCCTGGCAATCCTCACAGTGAAATCAGTCATCTGTGCTAGATTCTCTGCTTGGAGAAAAGGGTTTAATACTCTCACTGCCAGCTACAAGGTGGGGTCAATACCCATCTGTCAAGGTGTGCACAGATCAGTTACCAAGTTGTGGTCAGGGGATGTGTAGTGGAGCTGGAGTCAAGCTTGGTCAGGACTCCAGGAAGTCAGGGTCAGGCACCAGATTACAGACAGGAAGCAAGTAGTGGAGTCTGGGATGAACCAGGGTCAGGAGCTGGAGACTAGGGTTCACAGTAAGGCGAGGTCTGGGGCAGAAGCAAGCCGGTGGTCTGCCTTATTCCTCAGACAGTTCTCTGTGCTGTCTTCCTGGTGCATACACCAGTATAAGCTCATCAGTAGGCTGTGGGGGGCCACTACTCAGGCCCTGCTGAGTGGTACTTCCTGCAGCACCTAGCTTCACTGGACACTGATGTTTAACATTCCTGAGGGTGTGCACAAGGAGGGGGAAAGCAGGAACACGGCCTGCCCCACAATTAACTCCACTGCCATCCCCAGCTTCTGCCCCAAACCCCTGCCCTGGGATTCCCTCCCCCAAGCCCATTCTCCCCCTTTTCTGCCAGGCTGGGAGTCGGGCTGAGTGCGGCTGAAGGCACATGCCTGGGAAAGGCACTGCAGCTAGAGCTCCCACTGAGCCTCACTAGATGGCACCCAGAGCAGGGGGGCCTGGCTGGCAGCACAGCTCTGCCAGAGGGGACATGGGAAGACCAGCTGAGCCCTGTCCCTCCCTCACCCATAGCCTCCAGTATGTGTTTGGAGCCTGCCTGGGGTGCGCAGAAGGCATCTTGGGACAATGTGGGGGGAGAGGCGGTGGGCCTGGGGGCGCCGGGCAGGGAGCCTGGGGAGGTGGCAGGGGTTGGTGGGTGGGGGAGGCAGTGAGGCTCGGGGGCACTGGGTGTGGGGGTCGGTGTTTAAAGTGCCCCTCCAAAAGTAGTCACATTTAAATCCCTGCACACGTCCCTGAGATTGCGATACCATGTTATAATATTATCGTGTCCCAACACCATGCCTCACCACCACATGTAGTCCACTCATCATCATATTCCAGTGAAGAGTGTTCCATCATTGCATCACAACATGATTCACAGGCCCTGGAAACATTCCCAAGCCATGGCTGAAACTTAGGGAATATACTTCACACTATATCATCTTGTTTACTATTTTACAGCACCTAGATGCCTTACAATACAGATGATAAGATAATAACGCCTTCCCCCGCCCCCACATACCTTCCATGAAGAGCTTACATATTAGTTTTAGGCAGTGACACAACTCAGAGGAATATGGGGGTGAAGGAAGTAAGGGTTATGTATTAAAATTACATGTTCCACACAGGCATACTGTACATTTTATATAAATAAGTGTCTGATTCACTTCTTGTGGGTGTCATGACAGAAATGGGTCTGAAGGAGAAGTCTAAATGAGGAGAGGAAAGTGGTTTAGTGGGCTGGAAAGGACATTCTGAGTGAAGTGTAGTAAAAGCCACTGAGAGAGCTTATTAATATGCATCATGCATCTGACGAAGTGGGTTT
Organism: Emydura macquarii macquarii; assembly: GCF_026122565.2. Lineage (NCBI taxonomy): Eukaryota > Metazoa > Chordata > Testudines > Chelidae > Emydura > Emydura macquarii. The sequence goes on along the minus strand of NW_027131366.1, from coordinate 2,328,291 downwards.
CAGACCACGAAAGCTTATGCTGAAATAAATTTGTTAGTCTTTAAGGTACCACAGGACTCTTGCTGTTTTGCTAAAAACAGACTAACACGGTTACCCCTGTGGAACTTATTAACATAATTAATACTTAGAATGATACTATGTTGTGAGTTGGTATCTGGCCATTTCTCCTTGTCCTGTTGAAAAATCTGGTTTTTTTTTATTGCTAGTTAATAGCTATACATAGAAATTGCTTTGCAAGCACTGAATATTTTCTTTTTAATTCTATGTATGCATTTACAGTCCCCCACAAAACCAATCCCTGATTTATTTAAAAGAAATATCAGAAATCTGAGGAAATTCCCAGCAGCACAAGCACTTACAACAGAACTATTTATACAGTCCAGTAGCAAACCAGCATGTATTCTGGTAAAAGGATTTCAGTAGAAAGCCTTCCAATGTCAAGTTTCCCAAGTGTCATCATAAATAATAGTCAGTAAAAATTGTTTAGAGATGAGGAAAATGCATAGACTGGGTCCTTTTAAGTTATCAGTTACACAGATAAACCACTATAGCAATACATAGAATACAAGGTGCTTGGTTTGTCAGTTTCCCTCTGGATTGCCCTAAGGAAATTCAAAGTGTTTAAAAATCACTTATCATTCAGTGAAAACTTGCTTACATTTGTACCTTCCTATTCCTATTTACTTGCTTTGGAAGTTCTTAAAAAAAAAAAAAAAAAAAAAAAGTCAGTCTACCTGTCACTGCGCCAGTCCATTTGGAAACATACAATCATTTCCAGCCCATTCTAATAGTTCCATTTCAGCCCTGTGTCTTCAACGCTTAACTTCCCCCTTGTCTAAACAGAATTAATCTAAGCTCTTCCAAAAAACCTCTGTCCAAAGCACTTTTCTATACACATTACTTTGCTGAAATTCCTGGATTCGTTGTTTTGCTTTGCTTTTAACATTTGAACAGAAACTGATGTCCCATTGCCTTCCCACCAGGTCCCTGAACGGTTCAGATCAGTGCTGAAAAACTTCATGTATTTAAAAAAGAGAATAAAAAATGAGACTCACTTGAGAGCAGAGGACCCCTGGAGAGTGCTGGGAAATAGGGAAGTACACTGAGGTGCAGCAGCACAGATCTACTGTCTTTGCAGCTCCTGATTCTGGCTGGCTGGCTATGCTGACTTCCGTCCCACTCTGAGCAAGGCAATCAGCGAGAGAGTCTGGAGGAGGAGGAGGGGAGGAGATTGTGCTTCAGTTCCTGCTGCTCTTGCTGGTACCACCACTGAGGGGTGAGACTTTCTCAGTTCCCTCCTGCCTCACTCACTCAGCGGGCACAAGAACAAAACCACAAACTGAGGTGTACAAATCACACATAGAAAATAAACAGACATATAGCACATTGTACAATATGCACAACAACTGTTCAAACCAACACAAACACACCAGTCTGGCATATGCACACAAACCACATACACAGGGACCAGACACCCACAGCCCAGATATCACTGGGTGTGGCACATCTAGATACACAAACATATGCCTTGCATAGGCATGCGCAGCACATTTAATTAGGGTCAGCACCCAGGAAATTATAATTAGGATATGCACTCAGGGAAAAACTCAATTCCACTAGCGGGCCACATTTGAATTACCCGCCTATGATGCCTTGTGTGTACCCACATACATAACACACACAAAGCACCCAGAATATTATTTGTATTGCAGTGCCTTCTAGAGACCCCATATGAGATCAGGGCCTCATCATGCTAGGTGCTGTACATAAATATAATGAAAGACCGTCCATGTTAGATTCTGCAGGGACTAGAACCTTGATCTGTGGGGGGCCCACTGCCTCCATGCTGCTACCCAGCAGCTGTGATAGGGTCATGTGCCTTATCATATAGACCCTGTGGCGATGAGCATCACAGGAAGTACATCTCAGAAGGCCAGACTGGTTGCTTTCCTCATGACCCCTGATTGGTCCAGGTTCTCAAATTTGAGCCCAGAAGTTGTTTCAGGAAATGTCCATGAAAGGAGATGGACTCTCCTGCCAGCCGTAGTGATGGACCTGTCTGTTGGCTCGCTCTTAGTCTCCTGACCCCAGCTCTGACCTTTGGCAGAGTTCCTAGCCTCTGCCTTCCACTGCTCTGACCATTAGGACTGACTGCCCAAGTCACAGTCCCTGCCCTGAAAAGTTTACAATCTACATAGACAAGAGAGGCAAAGGGCTGGAGAGGAAGTATTGCTACCTGTGATTTACAAATAGGATGGGGAACTGAGGCATAGAGAGACTGAATGATTTGTCTAAGGTCATGCAGGAAGTCTGTGGTAGAGCTGGAAATTGAATCAGAGTATCAATCCAGTACTTTAAACAGAGGATTCTCCTTCTTCCTCCAGGACAGAGATCTGCACATTAGACATCACACACTATATATTAAACACTGCAGAACACAGGTGTAGACACACACACCGTAAAATAAATGAATACATAAAAATCCAGGAATATACACACCGTGTCATTTAAATTGGAGACTACTTGGACAAGAGTGGCACAAATTGCACCAGTGCTGTTTTTACCATATGACAGCCTTTGTATCCTTTTCTAATTTACTTCTTGTGGCCTTTTTAGCTATGTTGCTGTAGAGAGATGTTATGATTCTCTTTTCTCCTACTGCACCTTTCAGTGGAAACAGCCTTCCTGTCTGTCCCTTGAGAGTGGCGAGACAGTGCTGGAAGGCAATTCACGACGGTGGATTGACAAATGGGAGACTTTGCACTGGGTATTCTCTCATAGAGACATTTTCTCTCTTTACATCTGGATGGATAGCATAAGTCTGGCTCTGTGTGTCAGAAAAACAAAGAAAAGCAAGGCTGCAATGAAATTGACAAAACCTGAGTTGTCTCAAGCATATCTGCAGGTAACGTCAGAGCCGGATTCAAAATAGTTTGTCAGGCTGCACACATGCGAAGGGCTGTTCCGATATGAAATGCTAGCATATAGCAAAGCCATTGCTCACGCAGGCCTTCTGAGATTAACCAATCAGGTATTTATGGATATTGTTACCATAGTGGTTTCATTTGTTACTGAGACAGTACTGAGGACTGGGGAAAACAAAGGGAAAATTGCTCTCTCTCAGGATCAGGTTGCCTTTTTGGAGCACGGGATAGGTGCAGATAGGATCCATCTATTAAAAGAGAGGGTGCAAGGTATTGGGAATGTTGCCATATCCCAAAATGTTTCAGAGCAGAGATTTTTTCCTGTCAAATTTATCTGTAATAAGCTGATAACTATATGCATTTTAATGAAAAGAAACCATTAAATGGATTTGGGCCAGGAGCCAAAAATAAGGTCTTGATGTGGGGCACTCACCTCCTGAGAGCCTCCTAGAGGCTGGGTATGGTACTGCAATCTTTTCTTTGCTCCTGGCACCCTCTGTAGGTTGCCCTTCAGTAGCTCAGCCCTCTGGCCAAGTCACACATTCAAAATGGACCCATCCCCCAGGGTGATAAAGAACTCACCAAACTGCCTACCCTCAGCAGGGTCTTCAGTCTCATCATTGGGCCCTTTACATTCAGCCCTCTGCTTGGACTTCTAAAGGTGATTTGTCCCCTTCTCACAGCCTAGGCCATTTCACAAGTTGGTGGTCTAGGAACCTAGACCTGCTCCCTCCTCCAAGTCCCAATCCGCAATCTAGGGACCCTATCCACAACAGCCCCATATGGCCTCTTTTAATAAGTTGCTACTGTTTTCCCTGGGCTTCTTCCCACCTGGTCCCTTTGTCTTCACCCATTATCATAGAGTTACAGTTCTCAGGTTCTCTCTCTCCCAGGTCCAGTAAATGCAGTCAGTCGAACTCCTCTGGACAGAGAGGAGCATCCATCCTCATCCCTCTGGTCCCAGCTGGGAACTGCCCTACTAAGACCTGCCGCTCTCTTTATCTGAGCCTGCTGGGCTCTGATTGTCTGCTTCCATGAGGCCTCCCTAGGCAGGCCAAGAGGATGCACCTCCACTATTCCTTTCCTGGGGCAGGGTGTAAGCAGGACCACAGGGCCTGCAGCAGGGGACCACAAACGACCAGGTACACCCCATCACAAAAGTCAGGAAGCAAAATGAAAATTGTCTAGTTCCCGTGCCTTTTAATCCAAACCTTCCTATTCCCACACCATGCCTCTCTTGTTGGATTTAACATTTCAACCATATGTAAAGAAAAACCTGTAGCATTTGGTTCCAGGACATTATCGAAGGCGGGGACGTGTTATTCTCAAATAAAGAGCACTAGGTATTATTTTTGAGTTAATTAACATTTCATTAATACCTGTTTGGAGAAAGTTCCCTCTTGATCACAAGCAGGTAATGACACTAGATTGAAAGGCTGGCACTCCACCTTTACTTCTGCACCATGGCTTCTGCTAAACGTTTATGTTAGCTGCATACTAGACATAAGCCATTAGAGAGACATGTTAACACTGGTGCACTATCCCAATTGCCACTGAAAGTAGATAGACAATCAAAAATAACACTAGTGAACAGAATATCTTTCCTAGACCCCATTACAACCAAAGCCTGATGATTAAACCTCTGATTTCCAGAAGTACTGAACACTGGAGCTCTATATAAATCAAGTATACAGGAGCCATGGCTGATCAGCATTGCTGGAAATCAGACGCTTGGATGCTGGACACATCGTTTTTCCATTAAACTCCACTGTAAAAGCATAATTTTTATGTCTCATTCTCTAAAGCAGGCATCTTGGATGGAATTGTGTCCACCTCTTGGAACCCCCCTCCCCAAAAACCCAGACCACAATAAAACCCAGCAAATCCAGCAAAGGTCTGGTTCATTTTTGTTTCATCCATCCATTAAATACACCTCTTTTCAGTCCAGTTATAATTGTGGCAGAAGCTTCATGGCTTGAGAATAACTTGCCTCTGGCTGTGTCTGTTGGCAAACATCCCAACAAGCTTTTAAAAGAAGAAAACAAAACACATGTGAATGCAGTTCCTGTAAAACACTCAGCTGAGATATGAGGGATGCTGGAGAGTTTGAGAATTCTGTAAATGAAAAATTGGCTGAAGTATGGGAGGTTCCTTTCAGGAGCACAGTTCATTCACAAGTGTGTAGAACAAACTCTACTGCCATTAAAAGACACACACACACAACCATAGCACTTTGGGACTCACTTAGATCAAAAAGAAAATTTAATTACAATATTTATAGCCTTTTCTCTCTAATGAATTATTCAAAACTGACAAATAACTATTTTGTGCATGTGACAATTATTCTTTCCATTTTGCATTGGGCAGTCTGTTTCACTTTTGTGATGATTAACTAGCCCCATTGGGTAGAGTAACTTCTGGCAGGCATGTGTCATAACAAAAAAGTGTTGTGCTTAAAAAGGAACAGGGCTAAACTGATACTATTAATGTTACTTAATTTAGACTTGGCCTCTTACTGTCCGACGTGGGAGAATACATCCAAAATTTGAATGGAAGTTTGCAAATACAATCTAGATGCAATTCATCACCCTTTTAATTTTTGCCATAAAAATTTTTGCATGAGTGATTTGGGTGGGGTTTTTCTTGTTTGTTTGTTTTTAATTCACAAGAACGTTTGCCCATGGTGACATTCTCCTTTTCCAGAAAGGCTTACTCCACAAGTGTTTATCTACATTTTTCCTTCAGTTTATGTTTCAATCATTCCATAAGAGAACAAACAGCCTCTTGGCTCAGATGACCAGTCATACAATGACAAACAATGACAAGGACATAAAGGGGCAGATCCTTAGCAGATGTAAAATATCGGAGCTCCTGTGACAATTTACATCAGCTAAGGATCTGCCCCAAAATTTTGATACAATGTATCTTCAGCCTGCACTCATCTCTGCTTGATCTCTGTCCAAGGGCAAATGTTATGAAAGTTTGAGTAAAATCTTGTCAGACATTTGAGTCTTGTGAGGATGGGGGAAAAATATCTTTCACTTTTGAAAAAAAAGCACTCAAGAGAAATAGCTCCCAAACTAGCTGACTGCTGTAACAGCCTGTAAATAATGTTTGTTGATGTATGTGGTGACTATGACAGTATTGTAAAAAAAAAATTGACTGGCTATTAATAAACTTAAAAGCAATAGAAAAATCAGTGATGAGATGAGTAACAGGTTAAATGATAGAGGCATAAAAAAATAAATGGTATAAAGAAAGAAAACTGTCTGCTCCAATTTCCTATAATCCAAGAAAAAGAGTATGTACTGTGGGAAACACGATAAAGCTCCTGGATGAACTCCTGACTTCATTGAATTCAATGGAAAAACTATCACTGACTTCAGTGGGGCCACAATTTCACTCCTTATATCTTGACAGGCAGAGAGTGAGTGTCAATAATAGTTTGATTTAAAAAAAAAACAAAAAACCCTCCAAAATTAAAGAATAGTTTTTCTGTAATGTACATGGTATATAGAGAATATGTGATAGTGTGGTGTGATATAAATGTATTCATTGGCATTAATTTGGAATGATCTGCATAATTCATTCATGATTTTCTTTCAGGTGAATAACATGTTCATCACAGATCATGTTGAAAAATCCCTTATACCGGATCATCTCATCTCTTTAGAGTCTCTAAAATCTAATTCACTTTTCACTAATAAAGCTGTTACTTCTTGTATTTCTCTCAACCTGGCTAACAAAAGATGGATAACCAGGGAATTTTACTCTTGGTTGCAGTTGGGTTTCTAGTCTACTTTCACTTTCAGATTCTACAGCAAACCAATGCAGCAATATTTGCACGGCAAACACTGCATGGGTATGTTTATTAGCATAAAAGGTTAAATCCATTAGAATGCAACTTACGTGGGAACATTTCTATGGACTCTACTTACAAAACCTAAATGTGGGTCCACGTATGATCTGACAGAGTCTTGTTAATTGTTGATGTTTCTGGTTGCATATATAAACAAGGAAACAGACTCCTGTTCACTAGGTTGCCAGGAGGAACATAAGATTAGGTGGTAGATTGAAAGGAATTTCAAAATGTCCCAAATGGAAGAGGCCAAAGTCAGCAAGGAAGGAAATGTTCTTTTGAGCTTATAAAACAATGGAAATAAAGTAGGAAGTTGAACAATTTAAAATCCTTAAATCCAAAGTGATGGAAAGTGCCTAAGTATATACAGAGCATAATGACCTTTTTTGAATGTGTATATATTGCTATTGTTATTTTATAATACCAACAACCTTGCTTCCAACAAAGGTTTAGCCAACAGGGTTTTCTACACAACAAACCTAAAATACTGCAATTCCTGCTGGCCCAAAAATAGCTATGAAAAATCTGGCATCATTAAAATTTTGCTATGTGTATTAGGAATTTTAATACAGAAATTTAGAAAATACTTAAATCTCTGAAAGCAACAGAAAACAAGTTTTGAAAGTAGATTGAAAAACATACAGTCTTTGGACTTTAACAATACATATGGACAGCACCATAATGTATACAGTGCTGTACACAGTTGGACACATAACCTGACCCAAAGAGTTTACAATCTCAACTAGCCAATAGCATGAAAAGAAACGAAAACAAGGTAATACAACTGAGTTGAAGGAGGGCATGAGTATTATTATTTCTGAAGAGACGGCAGGAAGAATTGCTGGTTTTATCACAGAATCATAGAGTTGGAAGAGACCTCAGGAGGTCATCTAGTCCAACCCCTGCTCAAAGCAGGACTAACCTCAGCTAAATAATCCCAGCGAGGGTTTTGTCAAGCCGCAGCTTAAAAACCTCTAAAGATGGAGATTCCACCACCTCCCTAGGTAACCCATTCCAGGGCTTCACCACCCTCCTAGTGAAAAACTTTTTCCTAATATCCAACCTCAACCTCCGACACTGCAACTTGAGACCATTGCTCCTTGTTCTGTCATCTGCCACCACTGAGAACAGCCTAGCTCCATCCTCCCTGGAACCCCCTTTCAAGTAGTTAAAGGCTGCTATCAAATCCCCCCTCATTCTTCTCTTCTGCAGACTAAACAAGCCTACTTCCCTCAGCCTCTCCTCATAAGTCTTGTGCTCCAGCCCCCTAATCATTTTTGTTGCCCTCCACTGGACTCTCCAACTTCTCCACATCCTTTTTGTAGTGGGGGGCGCAAAACTGGACACAATACTCCAAATGACGCTTCACAAATGCCGAATAGAGGGGAATAATCACTTCCCTCGATCTGCTGGCAAGGCTCCTACTAATGCAGCCCAATATGCTATTAGCCTTCTTGGCAACCAGGACACACTGCTGACTCATATCCAGCTTTTTATCCACTGTAACCCCCAGGTCCTTTTCTGCAGAACTTCTGCCTAGCTCGTCGGTCCCCAGTCTGTAGCTGTGCATGGGATTCTTCTGTCCTAAGTGCAGGACTCTGCACTTGTCCTTGTTGAACCTCATCAGATTTCTTTTGGCCCAATCCTCCAGTTTGTTTAGGTCCTTCTGTATCTTATCCCTGCCTTCCAGGGTATCTACCACTCCCCCCAGCTTAGTGTCATCTGCAAACTTGCTGAGGGTGCAATCCACCCCATCCTCCAGATCATTAATGAAGATGTTGAACAAAACCAGCCCAAGGAACAACCCCTGGGGCACTCCACTTGTGACTGGCTGCCAGCTAGACATGGAGCCATTGATCGCTACTCGTTGAGCCCCATGCTCTAGCCAGTTCTTGATCCATTTTATAGTCCATTCATCCAACCCATACTTCTTTAACTTGCTGATAAGAATATTATGAGAGATCATATCAAAAGCTTTGCTAAAGTCAAGGTATATCATGTCCACCGCTTTCCCCACATCCACTGAGCCAGTCACCTCTTCATAGAAAGCAATCAGGTTGGTCAGGCATGACTTTCCCTTGGTGAATCCATGTTGACTGTTCCTGATCACCTTCCTCTCTGCCAAGTGCCTTAAAATGGATTCATTGAGGACCTGCTCCATGATTTTTCCAGGGACTGAGGTGAGGCTGACCCGTCTGTAGTTCCCTGGATCCTCTTTCCTCCCTTTCTTGAAGATGGACACTATATTTGCTTTTTTCCAGTTATCAGGGACCTCCCCCAATTGCCATAAGCTTTCAGAGATAATAGCCAATGGCTCTAAAATCACATCAGCCAACTCCCTCAGCACCCTCGGGTGCATTGCATCTGGCCCCATGGACTTGTGTATGTCCAGTCATTCTAAGTAGTCTTGGCCCTGTTCCTTCAGCACTGCGGGATGTTCACCTCCTTCCCATTCTGTGCCGCCCAGTGTAGTAGTCTGGGAGCTGACCTTGTCTGTGAAGACAGAGGCAAAAAAGGCATTGAGTACCTCAGCTTTCTCCACATCCTCTGTCACTAGGTTGCCTCCCCCATTCTGAAAGGGGCCCACACTTTCCCTAATCTTCCTCTTGTTGGTAACATACCTGTAGTAACCCTTCTTGTTCTCCTTCACGTCCCTTGCTAGCTGCAACTCTAATTGTGCTCTGGGCCTTCCTGATTTCATTCCTGCATGTTCGAGCGGTATTTTTATAATCCTCTCTAGTCATCTGACCAAGCTTCCACTTCTTGTAAGCTTCTTTTTTGTGTTTAAGTTCACCAAATACTTCTTTGTTAAGCCAAGCTGGATGCCTACCGTATTTGCTATTCTTTCTGCACATCGGGATGGTTCGTTCCTGTGTTCTCAATAAGGGTTCTTTAAAATACAGCCAGCTCTCTTGGATTCCTTTCCCCCTCATATTAGCTTCCCAGGGGATCCTGCCCATCAGCTCCCTGAGGGAGTCCAAGCCTGCTTTTCTGAAGTCCATGGTCCGTATCCTGATATTCTCCTTTCTTCCTTTTGTCAGGATCCTGAACTCGACCATCTCATGGTCACTGCTGCCTAGGTTGCCACCCACTTCTACTTCCCCTACCAAATCTTCCCTGTTTGTCAACAGCAGGTCAAGAGAAACGCGGCCCCTAGTTGGTTGCTCCAGCACTTGCACGAGGAAGTTGTCTGCAACACTATCCAAAAACTTCCTGGATTGTTTGTGCTCTGCTGTGTTGCTCTCCCAGCATATGTCAGGGTGATTGAAGTCCCCCATGAGAATCAGGTCCTGTGAACTGGAAAATTTCCCTAGTTGACTGAAGAAAGCCTCATCTACCTCATCCTCCTTGTCTGGTGGTCTATAACAGACACCCACCGCAACATCACCCTTATTGTTCTTGCTTCTAAGCTTAACCTAGAGACTCTCAACTGGCTTATCTCCAGTTTCATACTGGAGCTCAGAGCAATCATAGTGCTCTCTTACATACAGTGCAACTCCTCCACCCTTTCGCCCCTGCCTGTCCTTCCTGAACAGTTTATACCCATCCATGACAGTGCACCAGGCATGTGAGTTAGTCCACCAAGTCTCAGTTATTCCAATCATGTCATAGTTTCTTGACTGTGCCAGGACTTCCAATTCCTCCTGTTTGTTTCCCAGGCTTCTTGCATTTGTGTATAGGCACTAGAGATAACTAGCCGATTGCCCTACTTTCTCAGTATGAATCAGGAGGCCTCCCCTTAAAGGCAAGATGTGGAGAAGAGGGTTCTTGGTGGAGGAGAAACAGGAGTCTGATCCATTTGTTAGAGTAAGATGACAGAAAGCAAGATTGTGAATGAAGAAAGATGACTTAGGGAGCAGCAAGATGATTACAGGGGAGAGCTAAGGAGCAACGGAGGGAACTGAGGGCAGCTATGTAGGTGCGGACAAGATTGCGTATCAGTAGTGTCTTGGAGGAGAGGATGTGAAACTTGAATTTGATGTGAGAAACAGGAAGCCATCAAAGGGGCTGAGGAAGGTGATGTTAATCAAAAACGGAAATAGCAGTTCTAAGAGGCAGGAGGCCAGACATGTGACAGAAGAAAAGAAATGACGGTGGTGTAGTGAAGACTTTTAGCAGTAGGGTAGTGAAGAAAGGGCAGACTGTTGATATGAAAAGGTGAAGAGGGAACAGGATTTGAATAGAGACTAGATTTCAAAGAAAAATTAAAGGACAGAGAAGAGTCAAAGATAACACTGTGGGGATGGGCCTGGGAGACAAAAAAGGAGAATGGAGTTGTCAATGGTGACTGAGAAGGTAGGTGATGAAGAAGGAAAAAGTGAGTTCACTTTTAGATGGATTGAGCAGACTGAGGTGGCAGGGCATCCCAGGGGAGATATCTGAAAGACAGCTGAAGATGCAGGACAGAACAGAGCAGGAGAATTTGGGGTGGAGGGGAATCACCCCATAAAAGTGGTAGTTGAAACCCCTGGGAATGGATGAGGCTGCTGAACGAGAAGAGGAGGAGGCTGAAAATGGAACCCTGGTCGACACCAACAGGCCAGAGCCAATGAGAATGCCGGAAAATAAGATGAGAGCTAGAAGGGCAGAGATTTGCCAAGGCCAAGAGAGATGAGCATGTGGAGCAAGAGCATGCTCAGTGCTGTGAAAGGCGGCATCAGATCAAGAAGAACTAACATACAAAAGTGCTCCCCTGATTTAGCTAGGAATGGACCTTTCTCAAATTGTTTCAATGGGGGTGGAGAGGATGAAATGTAGGCTAGAAGCACTCAACACCTCGAGATGAGTAGTGAGGTCAGTGTCTAGTAGCTTATCCATTATAGAGATGAAATGACAGAGGCATTGGTAATTTTTGTGGTAGTTGGAGTGGTGAGAAGGTTGGGAATAAAATTATCAAAAATTAGACAATATATCACAGTAAAGGTTTTTAAAATACATAATTCTCCATAAAAGGGCCTAATTCAGAAGCTGTATTTGACACAGACCTATAAAAAATTACCCAAGACCTTGTTGTTTTTATTCTAACATAAGCAATTCAACCAAAGACATGCTATGCAGTAGTTTCTGAAAAGAACAGTTACTTACCTGAAACTGTTGTTCTTCGAGATGTGTTGCTGATGTCCATTCCCAATTCAGGTGTGCATGCACGCCACATGCACTGGTGCCGGAAAACCTTTTCCCCTAGTGGTACCCGTACAAGCCGGCTCTAGCGCCCCCTGCAGCGGCACGCACATGCACCTGCATATAGGCTCTGCCGGCTCCTCCTCCCTCTCAGTTCCTTCTTTCTGGAACTCCAACTAAGAGGAAGGAGGGCGGGTGTGAAATGCACATGAGCAACACATCTCGAAGAACAACAGTTACAGATAAGTAACCATTCTTTCTTCTTCAAGTGCTTGCTCATATCCATTCCCTACTTAGGTGACTCACCAGCAGTGTCTCCGGAGGCAGGCAGGAGTTCATGGATGTGATACTTGAATTACTGCTGTACTGAAGACAATGTCATCTTGAACTTGCTGAGTCAAGGCATAGTGGGATGCAAAGGTATGCACCAACGACCAAGTAGCTGTCCTGCAGATGTCCAATATAGGGATGTGTGCCTGGAAGGCTGCAGATGATGCCTGCACTCTCATTGAGTGGGCTGTCAGGGCCACCGGAGATGCGACCCCATTTTGCTCATAGCAGGTCCGGATACAGGCGGTAATCCACTTTGAGAGATGCTGAGAGAAACTGGTAGCCCCTTCATTCGGTCTGCAACTGCCACGAAGAGCTGTGTTGACCGGTGAAAAAGTTTAGTTTCGTCGATATAAAACCCCAGGGCCCATCGCACATCAAGAGAATGCAAACACCTCTCTTCAGTGGAGGTGTGAGCCTTGGAATAAAAGACAGGTAAGAAAATACCTTGGTTAGGATAGAAGTGAGAGACTACCTTAGGCAAAAAGGCTGAGTGTGGATGTAGCTGGACTTTGTCCTTATAAAGCACTTTGTAAGGTGGTTCTGATGTTAATGCCCTGATCTCGAAAACTCACCTGACAGACGTAATAGCCACCAGGAAGGCCACCTTCCAGGACAGGTACGTAAGGGAGCACAAGGCCGTGGGTTTGAAGAGGGGCCAGGTGAGTCTGGAGAGGACCAAGTTCAAGTCCCACTGAGGAGAAGGCTCCCTTATTGGCAGGAAAAGCCTTTCCAATCCCTTAAGGAACCTGGCCGTCATCTTGTGCGAAAAAGTTGTTCTATCCCCTACCAAGGGGTGGAATACAGATATGGCTGCCACATGGACCTTGATGGATGAGAAGGCCAGACCCCCTTGCTTCAAATGGAGCAAGTACTCCAAGATCGTTAGAACCAATGCCTTCATTGGGGAAATGCCATGCTCGGCAGCCCAACAGGATAAGTGTTTCCACTTAGCTCTATACGCTGATCTGGTAGACGGTGACCTGTTCTCCAAGAGCACGTGCTGAACCTTGGATGAGCAGGCCTGCTCCTCCTGACTCAGCCATGGAGCAGCAGTGCTATCAGGTGAAGGGAGGCCAGATCTGGGTGGAGCAGGTGACCTTGGTCCTGGGACAGGAGGTCTGGTCTCAGTGGCAGGGACCATTGCCTGGGTCCTGCCAGCTCCAGCAACAGGGCCACTCTGGTACCAGGACAACAACCCAAGCTTTGTCTCTCTTCATTTTCAGGAGGACCTTGTGAATTAGAGGAATAGGGGGAGGGGCAAGGCATACAAGAGACTCCCTGACCAGGAAGGGAGAAAGGCATCAGTGATAGAGCCTGCACTGAGTCCTTGTTGAGAACAGAAGGGGCGGCACTTCCTGTTTGTCCTGGTGGTGAAGAGGTCCACTCAGGGATTGCACCACCTTTGAGGAATTTGGATCGCTCCCTGCAGATGGAGGGACCACTCATGGTGAGAGCAGAAGGACCAGCTGAGATGGTCCATCAAAGAGTTGTTGACCCCAAGGAGATGCACTGCTATTGGGCTAATACCATGAGTGATGCAAAAGTCCCAGGAATGCACAGCCTCCTTGCACAGGGCCGGGAACTGGGCCTCACTCTATCTGTTGATATAGTACACCAAGGCCAAATTGTTGGTGAAGATCTGCACCACCTTGTGGGATAGATGCGGAAGGAAAACCATACAGGCCAGACAAATTGCCCTGAGCTCCTTGATATTGATGCAGAAGCCATTCCTGTGAGGTCCATATGCCTTGCTCCTATAGGCAGCACTATTGGGAAGCCTGGCATCAGGGCCAGAGGCTGCCTTGTATGAACAACTTCCTCGCTGTCCAAGGAGGAGTAGCTGTCTGTCAGCCAAGGTGGTGCTGACTTTGAGTATCTCACAGTGCTGTGCGGAGCTCGTTGATGCACCAGCACCACTGAAAGCCCGAATGATGAGCATGACGGGACCGGCTCTTCTCTTTTAGCTTCTTATAAGGGCTAGGCAAGCGGGGCCCTGGTGCAAGATAAACATGTCGCGGACCGGGCGACCTTCAGTGTTCAGCCTGTTACCAGATCTCCAGAGACTGATGGTGGGAACCTGGTCTGGTGCTACCCTGACCCAGAGAGCATGGTCTTGACTCCAGGGAGTGCCTATGCACCGGCGAACGGTGTCTCAAAGATGGAGGCTGTTGAGCCGATCTGTTCCTCAACACATTAACTGCCGGTGCCAAATCATACTGCGGCAGCCTGCCATCCCTCGGCATCGGTGGCACAGACAGCACCAGGAGGTCCTTCATAGCCTGGAAGGCCTCCGGTATCTACAGCACCGCGTCTAGAGATGACTCACCCGATCACCGCAAATTAGCACTCCTACATCAGCAGGTTTGGACAGGCTTCGGTGGGCTATCAGGGACAGTTGGTGTCCGGGTCATCTGAAGCACTGTCCAATGGTTCAGCAGGGTTTTATTATAGTTCAAGGAGTACTCGCACTGTCCCCTACTGGTTCTACCATGGAAAGTGATTTTTGAGAGAATTACACCATGGTGTACGTGACAGCCTGCTATCAGCTTCATGGCGGATAGTGTGCCGTTTGATACATCGCTGCCCACTTCCTGCCTTATGGTAATTAGCATGGCTTCCTCACTGACCGACATCAGTGGGTAGTGGCTCACTCCACCCCTTGATTCTCTCAAATCACTCTTGGGAAATTAGGGGAAAAAATCCTAATAAGATAACAACCACTATAAACTACAACAGTCAATATATATATATGAAGGCAAACTTATAACCTTTTAAACCGTAAAGATAAGTAAGGAGAGGGGTTGGGGGTAACAGCTTATGTCCAGTGGTATTCTAGCTCCACTGCATTGACAGGAGTTTGCATAATTCAAATGTTAATAAGGCTTGCAGTACAGCGCGTAATAAACATTTTTAACAAGCTAAACAGTATAATTAAAACCAAGAATACCCCTACCCCCCCCAAAGTAGGTATTCGAGGACCCTTTGTCCCCACAGTCCTAGTTTGGTGGCAGCCCATTCCCAAAGTGACCATCCTCGTAAAGAGTTAATTTCAGAGGCTGTCTTCCTTATGTTTTTAACCACCTCAGTCACATTGCCAGAATGGTCGGGTATGAAGATGCAGCATGGCCCTCCTTTAATTAAGGCACATACCCCTTCCTGTTTGGCAAGGAGATAGTCTAGAGCCAAACAGTTTTCTAGTCATCTCCCTGTTGGCTTTGGCCTCATCCTTGATTAGAGTCAGGCCAGTTGCTGTGTCATTGGCAATGAGTTCCAAAGCATGAGCCAGTTCTGTGGCTCGCTGATCCACATTGAAAGACCCAACGCCCGGTGACAGTAGACCGATGCCCCGGAGCATATTCTTCCACCAGGCCGGTGCTCGTTTTGGTCGCGATGGCCACCTCCCAGGGAGTTCGATTTCATTAAACAATGCTCCAGGTCCCAACACGGACATTCCAAAAGTACACCGCCCAGACCAGGCTACCGGCCATCCTGAGTAACTGTGTTGGCCACAAATAAAAAGATGTCCTGCCCTGGTTGATCGGATGATGTTAGGATTATTGCAGTAATACATCTCGGCGTTGGAACTGGTATACCTCCATAAACAGACCTCCCCTTCAGTGGATCCACTAGGTGCATTCCAATGCCAGGTTTCTTTCTTATCAGCACAGCTCAAAGCTCCGGCCATAAGGTTCCAGACATATGGCAGCTTACGGGTGCAATTGGGATTGGTGATATTCCATGGTAATAGGCCTTGCTTGGTTGCTTCTAATGATGACAGAGCAGAGCCATTGGCGAAAATTGCGTGGGTAACATTGATGGTTAATTGACATTGCTTCTGGGTTCCCAAGAAGGTTCTCCCTGGTCCTATTTCCCAACACATCGTGGCTTGAGGTAGGGAGTCGTTGAAGAAAACATGATGGAATAAGGGGCTTGTCCCCCATGTGCGATCTTTAGTTGCAAGTTCTTCCGACCATTCGTTGGAGTTAGTAAAGAAGTTCCCTTCTATTGGGGAAAGGGGAAATGGAGACTCGTTTGCTGATGGAGGCTGTTGCCCACATACCCAGCATCTTGACAGCTTCAGGGCCTTAGCGACCACAATAGTAGCAGTCACAAAGGTGTTATCCCACCAATCCTTGTCATCTTCTGGGAATGAGCGCCACCAAGCTCCCTGTACCATTATAACCGTTATAGCAATGAATATAAGAGCCTTCATTATCCCCTCACAATCGTGGTTTACAACATACAATGAGAATGAGAACAACAAACATACTGACGACAAACAGAATAATGGATGGGGGATGTGATAAATCAGTCCAGGATTTCAGGCTGGTCCACGGGTCCTGGAGGGTCCACCAGTCGTTTGATCGGTTAAAGTTCATACTCTGAAATACAGAGAGATACTACCTCTAGGACAGCCACCTAGAGGAGATTAATATTTCCCTCCCAGATTCATCAATGGCCACCCAATGACCTCCCCGGGTTGGCTTTACTAGTGTCACGGAAATAGATCCATGCTTTGGGTGTTTGACTTTCACAGTTTGACCGACACACAGTTTTGAGTGAGCATTGTACTCCATAATCCCTTTGTCTGGAAGCTCATTCGGGGAAGTAACTGCTTTCCAGAGTGGGGAGCCTGTCCGGCCCTGTTGGTTATTAAGGGCAGTCACTGAGGGGTATAAGACCGTTCCCCACCCCTTCAAGGGAGGAACGATGTCTGGCAATAACCGATTGGCCATCTGCAACTTCAGCATTCCGTTCCAACGCTCGATGAGACCATTCGACTGAAGGTGATATGGAATATGATACACCCATCGAATGCCGTGCTCATGGGCCCACTGTTTTACAATGGCATTTTTGAAATGCGAGCCATTGTCTGATTAAATTTCAGCTGGCCAGGGAAGGTGGGAAAACCATTGTGACAAACCCTGAATGACCACCTCAGCAGTGGGTGATCGGCATGGAAACGCCATGCCAAGGCCACTAAGGACCTCCACACTGGTAAGTACTTGGCACCACCCCTTAGGAGAAGCCGGAAGGGGACCAATAAAATCAACCTGCCCCGCCGACCAAGGAAGTTTGCCCTCCCGAAGGTTGGCGAAAATCTGGCCGTCATGGGTGGCTCGTCGGTGATCACAACACACCAGACAGGTTGATATTACATCTTTCACATCCTGCCAGGTGAAGGACCAGGCTCTCAAGGTCGAGATGGAGGGGGTACAGAGATACCAGGTTCACCCTCCCGCCACAGAATATAAACTTCTGTGAGTTTGCTAGCCAGTGGGGGTTTCCCTTCAGTCCAGGCCCGATGGGCAAACTACATGATTAATTTATGCATGGTACTGGCATTAGCAGTGCCCTGCGGAATGGGGCGCGATTCTCTAATCCCCTTCAGAATAGGAATAGGGACTCTAAGCTCGACAGGATCCTCCTGGGTAATATCAGCGGTTCCAAGCAGGGCAGCATGTGTGGCCACAACCATCTTTTTCCATGGGGAATATCGCTTTTGGGCTCCCTGCCATCGCTTACTGCTGAACATGATAGGGAGCTCCACCAAGCTCTCCGATCCTCACTGCCAAAGGCCAAAGGTATAACCATGATCTGAAACATTAACATGCAGGGAAAAGGGGCGGCCAGTTTGTACTGGTCCGAGTGCCTGGAACTGTTCTACGGAGGTAAGCAGAGTACGCAAAGCGTTCTCATGCACCTCCGTCCAGTGCCAGATTGACCGTTTTTTAAGGAGGTCATAAAGTGGATGGGCCACGAGGGCAAAGGCAGGGACATGATGCCTCCAAAACCCCAAGGTTCCAAGGACAGCCCTGAGATCTTTGACTGACTAAGGAGAGGCCAGGGTCTTTAGCTTGGATAATGCCCTTTCTGGCACCAGCTCCCCACCTCCAATCAATTTGATCCCCAAAAAGATAGCCTCCTTGGCAGGTCGCTGGCGCTTAGCAGCAGGTATGACAATGTTTAAGGATTCAAGGTGGGAGATCACTGTAGTCATGGCATATGTCACAACGTCCTCAGTGGGGCCCCCAAAAAGGACATCATCGATATATTGATAAAGTTTTACCCCCTCAGGAAGTGGGATCGATACTAGTTCCTGAGCAAGCATTGCGTGGGCGATAGTAGGGCTATGAACAAATCCCTGGGGTAACCTAGTGAAGGTGTATTGGAGCCCCTTCCAGGTGAATGCGAACCGCTCACTATCTCCCAGTTGCGGAGGGATCATGAAGAACATGTCCTTGACATCGATCGCTGCCAAGCATGGGTGATCGGCACGTTCAATTTCGAACTTCAACTCTAATACTGAGGGCACTGCAGCGTGCAAGGGACCGGTAGCCCTACTGACCGCACGATAATCCACGGTTAGTCGCCAATCGCCATTAGGTTTTCGCACTGGCCATACAGGACAATTATATGGCGAGTGTGTGGGAATTACAATCCCCCTCTGTGTAAGATCAGCGATCAGGTTGGAAACGGATTCAGTAGCTGCAGGATCAATTTGGTACTGTTTGGTGTGTACCAGCACGGTTGGAGGCAATGGTGGGGCTGGTTGTAGAAGGTAGACTGCTGAACTTGAAGTAGCATCGGCAGGAATCCACCTCCCCCATATACCTGACAATGCATGGCAGTGTAACAAGTCTATGCCAATAAGGCTAATGGGGCCCAGTGCTAAGTGGGCATGGGTGTCAAGACCAGAGGTGAAGTGAAGCTTGACTTTAGCCACTGGATACTGCAAGGGCTTTTGGCCCACCCCAATAACCGTGACGAATTGCCCCCTCGGGTCGGACTGCAGGAACCCTGTCATGTGCAATCATAGAGATCTGGGCTCCGGTATCAAGGATGAAATCAACTGGAAAAAGGTCATTGATAAGCACCGTGAGCCGGGGGCTAGGGCAAGGGGACAGGAGTAGGGTTTGCCGGAAAATAGTGGCAATAGGTGGGTCCCCATCCAGCAACCGGATACCCACTACCAGTTTTCCAGCGATGGTGGGGCCGAAGGGGCGAGTACATTCAGCTGGGAACCTGCTTGACTTTGGTCTGACTTGGTGGCCAGAGCCATGACGGGTTTCTGGCCCGTTAGAAGTTGTTGCAAGATAGGGTTAGGGAGTCTGTCAATTTGTTGAGGCGTAAATCCCTTTTCCAGCAGGGCACACCATAGTTGCCCCCGTTCGGTCTGAACTCCAATGTTTGAGCGGCCCCAAGACCGGGCACTACCCCGTCCCCGCTCATTTTGGGAGGACAGAACCACCACGGCACGAATTCAGGAGCTAGGAAAGGATTTATCGAAAACAGCCCAATCACTTCCCCCCCATCGGACCACCTCCGCCCAGGTAGGTTGGCAGTTCCCAGGTCCATGTAGCTGCTGGAGGGACACCCCTAAAGCTGTCATATGTCCAGAGGCAGCTTTAGCCAAGCGTCGACATCCCCCATCAGATGCTGTCAGACTTAGGGGGTTGCTCCCAGCACTCTGCTGATCCAGGAGGTCATTTATAGCCAACTGCTCTATAGCAGTTTCAAACTGGTCGATGGTAGACCACGGAGGAATTTTAAACTCGCGTTAGTCCCTGGGTAATGCATGAACCATACCCAGGGCTGCTTCCCAGAGGGTAAAAATCCCTCCTGGCATTTCGGGAGGTGCTACGAGTTGTACCCCTGGGCCAAGGGAAAGGACTGCCGCTTCCGCCTCATTCAAATATGTCAAGGCAGCCCAGGGCGCCACAAACGGCTAAGCCACTCTATCCAGCACTCGCCTGGTTTCTTATGGAAGCAATCGCTTAGATTACACAGCTGCTCCCCTGTATATGCTTGAACCTGTCGGGTACCTGGTTGCACTGCGGGGGTGGGCAAGTTGGGAGGACTATGCTGTCTCCCCTGCCTCCTCCCGGTTCCCGGTCCCCACTGGGGGCCCCGTTGATAATGATTTGTCACCTCCTCTTTAATAACTGGGTATAAAGATACCAGACCCACCGGTTGTTCAGTATAGGGAGGGGCTGGCTCATGCTCCTCCCCAGAATCAGAGAGCAGATCAGGGTCCAGTCTGGAACCAAGAACATTCCCGTCCCAGTCACTGTCAGCCTCATCCCGGTAAATAGCAGCCTGAACTAGGGCCTCAGTAACCGGACGACAACGCTGAGCTTCCAAAGCTCGCTGCGTCACCGGGACCAATTTCCTCTCTAGGAGAGAAACCTGTCCCTGTGTAGCCAGGCAGTTGGAGCGCCAAGTGGCGGCATCACGTTCTGCTCCAGCTCGGGAGTCTTCTGCCTTATGCAGAGTCTCCTTTAAACCTCTTACTTCTGTGCATGCCGCGTCTAATGCCCGACACAAAAGTCCTTTAAGGGCGCCTTTACCCTTTCCCCGATTGCACCAGCTGGTCTTTTGCCATTGACTAAATTTGACCTTAAGGTCCTCAGGGAAACTCCAATGTTCCCTAATCCATTCCCCGACCCACAGAGGGGAACTCCATCCTTGCTCCTTTCCCCAGCTATCAAAGAGTTGCCTGAAGGATCCCATCCTGTCGTGACGCCAAAAATGTGGTCCGAAAGATGAGATCCAACAGGCAAGGCTTATGCAAAACTAATTTTATTAGGGAACTGGAGCAACAACCGCGTCTAGAGATGACTTACCCGATCACCGCAAATTAGCACTGCTACATCAGCAGGTTCTGACAGGCTTCGGTGGGCTATCAAGGACAGTTGGTGTCCGGGTCATCTGAAGCACTGTCCAACGGTTCAGCAGGGTTTTATTATAGTTCAAGGAGTACTCGCACTGCCCCCTACTGGTTCTACCATGGAAAGTAATTTTTGAGAGAATTACACCATGGTGTACGTGACAGCATGCTATCAGCTTCATGGCGGATAGTGTGCCGTTTGATACATCGCTGCCCGCTTCCTGCCTTATGGTAATTAGCATGGCTTCCTCACTGACCGACATCAGTGGGTAGTGGCTCAGCTACCCAACTTATGCATCATATTTGTACCTGGCCCAATTACAGCCTTACAAACCGTGCTGACACAAGGTCTACTCGGTGCATATTGCTTGCTTTTCTCTATTTAATTTTGTATTGACACAAGACAGTGTCTTACTTCAAAGCACTGCAGTCAGGCTAAAAAAAACCTTAAAATCTCTAAGAGCCTCCCCTATCAATAGGTGTTTCCTGCTCCTTGATGGTTTATCATCTTTCACTCCTGAATGGCCATACATTTAGTCCCGAGGTACCAGTCTCATGCACATCAGAAATTTTTTCTCATATACTGAACACTGAAGAGCTTTAGCATAGCCATTCATAAGTAACTAGCAACTGCAAAGCATACAAATTTGCAAATGAAATGGCATTATATAAATTCACAGTGCCCACACACAAAAATTCCAGTTCTCAGATAACTAAGGAAAAAAGCATTTCTAATAATTCACAAGCACTTATAGTTTTCCCCCCCCATGGGTTCATAAGGAATTTGAGAAACTTTTGTCAGATATATAAAGACATAGGAAGACAATCTTGTGAGTCTCATAACCTTCCAAATGCCCTGCAGAATGGTAAACTAATCATAATTTTAGAAACACCACAAAGAGTTTGCTTCAGTCCATTACAATCATTTTTCTACTTCTTTTTTGCAGAAATCTCTCTCCTGCTTCCAGTCCAATAGTCTCTGGAGATGCCTTAGTTTTTTTCGTTTGATTCTCAAGCTGAAATATCCTGCTAGAGATTCTCATGGCCTTTCATAGTAATAGTAATGATTGTAATAGTTTCCCCTTTCCCACAAACGCTTTACATTCAGCTAATCCGTATGTTGTAAATCTACACTTACCTCGGAGATTCGGCGGCAGTCGACCGGAGTTATGCAAACTACGCAAAAAAACTTGCATAACTCCCATTGACTTCTGTGCTTCTGTTCTGCGCTCGGTCTTCAATGCACTGCGCCGACGGGAACTGTGTTCCCGTTGACTCAGTGCTACTCCACTTGAGGAGGTGGTCTTAATACGTCAATTTCTGGATCGACTGAGTGGATCTTCACTGACCGCTCGGTCAATCCAGATAAGTCGATCTGATGGCGGCAAATCTGTAGTGTAGACAAAAAAGTGTAGACATAGCCTTTGAGTATGAAATAGGAGCAATATAAGTTTAAATAAGACAAATAGGGATTCAGAGGATAATTAAAAAACCTCACACACTAGCTTCATAATTAGAAACATTGTTTTTCAAATTGAAGAGATCAAGATTGTGATGAAATTTATGGGTCTTCATCAAATCAGAGCTGCTACAATGAATGTAACCTCACAGATAGGGTTCTAACTCTTTAGTAATGTAATCTGGAGGTCAGTTAATATAACCAAGCAAACTCCTTGATGAAGGATTTTTGAAAGAGGAGAATGCAATAGATAAAGACGTGTCTTTTGAGGGTTTTAGATTGAAATAGCAGGGAATGTTGCAAGTCACTTTACCACTGTTCTTCAGTTTGGAAACAATGTTTATCCACATTTGTAATGTGCTTTCAGATCTATACATGAAAAGTGTTATGCAAATGCATACTTGGTAAATATCCACATTGTGCTTGGTGTTGTTTAAAATGGTCTCAGCTCAGAAATGCTTAAATCTAAGGGCCTGATCCTAAAAAGACATGCCTGTCATTTAATTCACAATTAGTTCCACTGAAGTCCTCATTAAGGAGATTACAATCTACACAATATTGATTTCTGATACGCTAATATGGAAATATTGTAAAGAGAAGTGCAACTATATAGTTTGTGAATATTCTTCAGTGTTAAAATAAGCTTAAACAAATCTTCCAGACTCAGACCTAGCCTGATCCCTATGAATCTGGGATTTTCTAATGGAAAAAAATATCACACCAATTTGTATTTTTTACATTTTTATTATAAACAATCTTGTAGTTTTCAGAATGTGATTGCTACATCCTATATAACAAAAACATTCCTAGCTGAACTGGTATCAGTTTCAACTTGCTTACATGTATCTTTTACTATATTAAATCAGAACCAGTGTAAGGAAAATCTTAATTTTTTTTTAGCAATTTAGTCTATCACAAGGAAAACATCTTAACGGACATGAAATAGAATTAAAGATACACATTTCATCATATATACATAAGCAGCTGATGAAACTCCTGACAGACACATGAGAAATTTTTTTTTAAAACATAAATAGATTTTTAAAAGTAGATTTCTTTCTCGTGTATATAACATTATTTTGGTTTCTACACTGAACAAGTTCTTTAAGACAGAAACAAGGACTTCATCTATGAGAGAAATTCCTGTATATTACTTAGGACATGGGCAATCACATGCATGGGGATGCAAGAAGAAGTGATAGCACGTTTATTAATACAATTTACACAGCACTCCTATACAAGGATTTAACTCTTCATTTACATGTTTACAAGTCACCTTTGTACATGGAATGCCATCTTTGCAATGTCATTGAAATCAGGCATCTCCCTGAACAGGCTGTATTCAGTTCCAGTGTTTGTATAAAAGATAAAGCAAGTTTCAAAAGGCAGCACCACTTGGCTTTCAGAATTCAGGGTCCGCCGAACTGTGCGTGTAGTGGAGGCAGCAGTGCAAGTACACTGACCTCTTTGTGTTCAAACAGTTCCCAATATGAAAGGTTAAGATGTGACCCTTGAATTCTATTCCTCCTGTTTATAAAATGCAGCTGTTACAAAGATAATTGCTTTTACTGAGATCCACTGCAAAGCCACACACTTTTTCCCTTCAGCTTTTCTTTAAGCCACTGAAAGTGTCTGGTTCTTTATCCCCAGGGAGGAATTTGCCTTTATATGATCTTTTATGTTAGCTTAAGTTATTTTTCAAACTGAGGGCTGAATTTAACACAGTTAAATTTGATCCATTAATTTTTTCTTTAATGCAGCATCTGGGGGAGCATTGGGGAGAGCAGTACAAAGATAGGGAGAGATGGTGACCAAATGTCGGAGAATATTGAGCACTCACAGATCCCAATGACTTCAGCTGGATTTGTGGGTGCTCAGCACTTCTGAAAATTAGGCCCAATGTCTTTTGTGGGATTCTGTAAGGGGTCGACTTTGTTTCAGGCACGAAAGTGTCAAAGGAAAGGGCCTGGTTCGGCTTTTCAGTTCTTCGTTCATGAAAATATACATGCAAAATCAATGACTGGAAGACATTTAGACCAACTAAATTGGTGATCCCCAAACTGTGGGGTGGGTCTACCAGGGGGGCACAGAGGAACATCCGGAGGTGGGGGTGCAGCAGGTCCCAGGCCAGCCCCCATGAGGAAGTGGGGAGGGAGTGCCACTCACTCTTGCTCGGCCCCCAGCTCTGCTCTGGACCCCCTCCCTCCTGGTGCCAGATCCCGGCTGCAGCTGTGGCCCCAGCTCCACCACGGGCTCCAGCCCAGCCGCGACTCCACTCTCAGCCCAGGGGGTGCGGACACATTCTATTACTGTTAAGGCAGGGTGCAAGAGGAAAAGTTCAGGGACCACTGAACTAGATAATGAGGTGCAGGTAATGCCTTTTAAGACCTGCCACAGTGTTTAGACAAATGCCACTAACAAATTCCATCCAAATGTCAGTAGCTCAAACGTTACCAAGAGAATCAATGGACTACACACATCCATACTCATACCAGACAGTCTGTGGGTCCCCGTGGGGATCTGGGGATCCGGGAGTGCTCTTGGAGCTGTCCCCTCTATTGGATTCCTCTATTCCCAATGCACCAGTATGGCCTTCTGGTGACCTACTCTGGCATTTGGTAATGAGGGCATCACTCGGCATTTGCCCTTGGGTAACATCACCCTCATTGTTACTAGAGGCAGCTCTGACAGGAGCCACAGTGGCCACTTCCCCAGAGCGTGTGGTTGGCTTGGATTTGACTTTAGCCGGTGCATATTGTGCGGGTGAACAGTGTTGCCCAGGCACCACACTCCCTCGTTCCTGCTGTTGCACATTGTTGGTGGAAGCAGAGACGGAAGACTGATGGAAAGAAAGAGGCCTCTCCTCCTTCGGAGGTGCCAGAGAAAGACGTCTCAAGTCAAGCTGCCGACAACGGGAATCAACACCTTGCAAGGCACCTGCTGCCTTTGCAGACTGTGGCCTTTCTCGTACGGTAGCATGAGAGCATTGGGGCACAGAGAGCCGCAAGGTCTGACTGCCAGAGTCCCTGCCCGCACGAACATCTGCACTCAGCTTCTGAGGGCCCTCCTGTCTGTACACCTCTGGGCCGGTGGCTCTCAGAAGGTCTGCAGAGGCCAGACTAAATGCTCTGCTCAATGAGGCATTCCTCTGGCTCATCATACTGGTCTGCTGAGATTGTACCACCTGTCTCAGCCCACTGAGTGGCTGATGTGGTGATGTGGGAGGAAGTTTAAGAGACCCTGTGGAGTTTGCCAGAGGCTCAGATTCAGCTGATCTAAGGTTGGGTTTAACATAGTGTCCAGGTTTAGACATTCCCCCCTCTTCACTGGCGATGGTCATCTTTATTGTTGGTGACACATAGCTGGTAGGCATCGTAGCTGTCTCCTTTCGACCCATCTGGTTCACAATAGAAGGGGGGTCATTTGCTTTTCTAAAATAATCACTCAGCAAGTCATCCCTGCTACTGGAAGTGTCCTAGGGGGAGAAAATACATACATGGCACGTTAATGACAACACTGTTACAAGGAAAATGTGTTTAGTGAGCAATTTTCCTCTCTAGGATGTCACAACATAATTTCATACATCAAGCAACCCAGGGATCAACACAAAGTAAATGTACAAGAGAGAGCACTTGGCACAACACACCTCTCCCTCAAAGTGTTTTATGTACTGATTGGTGTGTCACTATCAACTTTTGAGGGATGCACAATATCCTACATAAAACCACTTATTTTATACCTATAGCTGAGAGCATTGGGGAAAAGAGTATCTATGTTTAGATCAATGAGTTACATGATGATCAAAATTAGATTGTGACTGCCTTATTTGCCAGTTTAATTGTCATCAGTTAAAGAAATTCATCTTGTTAGCACCCTGGGCTGCAGCTCTTTTGCTTCTTTTAGTGTTGGCCAATTCAGTGCACATCGGTGATTGAGTGTTTGTCACTTCTAGAATACAGGCTGTGTTCCAATTTTAGTGACACAATATGAGAATACGTTAAGTGGAGATGTGCTAGCAGCCTAATACAGGGCAATTTCATTGTTTTTTTTCTGGTTTTGTTTTTTTTGGCCAAAACCAACATACTGCATGTGTTAAATGCTGTAAGTAAACTAGATGAATGATTGGTCATCCAGAAATTAATGTGCAAAATTCTGAAGGCAAATAATTAACCTGGCCATAAAAGAAAATATACAGTAAATGTTTAATGGAGATGGACACATGCAAAACATATGGATGACACTATCAACCACTGTTGAAATATTAATACAAGGCATGCTGTGAATAGTTAATGGACATGCTAGTTATAACAAGAACGTGCTGAAAAAACGTGATGTATTTAATTTCTTTGCTTGTCTCTGGGGAGATACATCATGGTTTAATATATCTTTTTATTTCACGAGAGTTTATAGAGAAAGTTACTTCCAGTAGCAAAACCCATTTTACTAGTAGTAAATAGTAATAGTTGTAAAACAGCAGCTCATTTTAATTCCTTACTATGTCAGAAGCATTCCAGGTTCAATCAAATGCTAAGAGTCTGAGGGTTTTTTTTTTGTTAGTCTAAATCTCTGTTGTGCATGTTAAAATTAAAGGACTACCATACTGTGCTATTACTATCCTCCCAACAAACAGGTGCTCATGCTCAAACACTAGAAATACTTTAGGAGTATTTAATATAAGTAATTTGGCTACTTTCGTTTCGTTAGTTTTTCAAACTAAAGCAGTGATGAAATGTTAAAAAATAAGCTTCCATAGGCATTAATGTGTTTGCAGGCTAGAGAGAGGTGTGAGTCGCTAATTACACAGTAATAGCGATGGATACCCTAGGGATATATAGCAAAGTTGCTCTCCGACTCCCCCTGCCCATTCTCACACTGTCACGACATGAATGACTGAGGACCGGTTCGACTGAATGAGAAGGTTCCTGATGGAGGGAATGAGATGGGGAATGGCAAGAGGAATATAGTGCATCAGCTTCAAACAGAAATTGGTGCAATGAGATAATTTCTGTCTCATTTAAGCTGTCTCGCCACTGAAAAGGAACAAGGATGACAGAAAGAATGAAAATGGAGAAATGGTCACATGGTTACAGACAACAAGTATTAAGTATTTTGCATTCAATAATTTACCCCAGAGACTCGGAACAAGGAACTACAATACATTTTAAAAGGTTTGTTTGAAACATTAAGGACCAAAATTCACTGCTGTCATAAGAGGGTGAGACTCCACTGACATCAGTAATGCTACTGAGTTATTGATGTACTATTAACTTATACCAGCAGTGGACTTGGTCTGAAGACATCAACATGATTTGTACTGCAACATTTCATGTGACTGGTATGCATCATCACTAAGCGATACAAGACAATGCATATTATTTCCTACAAAACATCTTTACGTGCACAGTGATATACTGTAGCATTGATTTCACCAACAGCACAACAGTACCACATGGTTCATAGAAACAGACAACACAATTCAGGGGAACAGAGATCCCTCCCCCAGATCCCTAATAAAATCCTCCTTAAAAAACTGGATCATGAGATTTTTCAGATACAGCAGACCCTCTTTAAGATGCACGCTTTATAATTTAATCTATGATTGTCATCAATTTTTATTTTTTGGCAGAGATTTAGCAGCCGAGAACTATACCAAAGGCTCAGATGATTAAAATTTAATTCTGCAAACCACGGCACAATACAGTTACTACTCCACGAATAATTAAAGCTCACCTAAACTTAAAGCTGGTGGAATAATGGGAAAATGTAATCACTGGATGAAAAAAACCACCAACATTCCAACAAATATCAGTTACAATGAATTATTTTACCAGCTCTAGCTACAACTATAGAAATAAACTTAACAGGATATTTGTGATGTATTATCCTTAAGGTTTTTTTATTGGGTTTGTTCGCTTAAATGCTGACTTGCAAAATTCATAGCTCACAATGAGCTTTGGGCAGCTCGAAGGCTTGTCTCTCTCTCTCTCACCAACAGAACTGGCCCAATAAAAGATATTACCTCAACCACCTTGTCTCTCTAATCAGTTTCACAGTTATGAGTGAGGATCTCACTGTATTTCTTATTTTGCCCCTTCCCCTCAAATCAGCTTGGAATATTTTCATGTCACCTGAGGTAGATATGGTTTTATTTTACGTACAGTCGGTGGGGATGACTTGTTGCTCTCTTCCAGAAACTCTTCCAAAGTCACCATCTCGCTGCCAGGAGAAGCAGATCGCTGCTTGCCAACATATGATTGGGTTGGGTTACTCCTCTGAGGTATGTCATAAGAAATCAAGCCATTCCTGTGAAAGGAGGGGTCTTGTCTGTTGTTAGTGCTCAAGATGGCAGAAGTGGAGCGACAGATATAGCTGTCTCTGGGCAAGCCAGGTGTGTCTCTACTTGGCACCATATCTTCACTGCTGAAGCTCTCAGATCTGCCGTGGATACGATCTGAAGAACCTGAGGAGGGGAATAAGCAACATGAAAACACTCATTTTCTTCTGTTTTAGCAGAATGTCAACTCCCTACTGAAGTAGGTAGTATATGATTCAGTTCCTTTTCCAGGCTGAATAACAACTCAACTAAAAGTGGACTTTACAATCATTATTTTTTCCACCTCCAAACCCTCTGAAATCAGAGCTTCAGAATGTCAGGAACAGGATATATACCAGAGTTTAAAAGGGAATCCAAATAAATGAGCAGAGCTTCTTGCCCACAGGTGTAGGAAGTTCTATTTAATGATCCAGATTCTGAACCACAACAGAAGAGCACACAACAAAAGTCAGTTTTGCACAGCCTTGATCCTGGGGCTGCTATGTGCAGGTTGGTCCTCAAGTACAAGTTACAGTGGCCTTGAAGCTCCTTTAAGTTATGCTGGTTGCTAATGGTCCTAGAGGAGCTGAAACAGCAGCTGGGGTTGGAACAGCGTAGTAGTGTCCTGGCCACATCCCCCGCCTATCATCATGCTCTTTTCTGGATTACAGCTGAGCCTCCGTGACAGCTCTGTGGCACTAGAAGATCCTCCTAGCCCTAAAGTCATGCCAACTTGAAAGCCAGAATCTGCTAGGGAAGCAGCACAGAGCAACTTCACCTCTTTTAGCCTGATACATTTATCCTGGTCAACAGAACTCAAGCAAATCTCAGTGGTAGTAGATGTCAGAACAAGGTGCAATGGTTTCAAGTTGCAGTGGGGGAGGTCTAGGTTGGATATTAGGAAAAACTTTTTCACTAGGAGGGTGGTGAAGCACTGGAATGGGGGGTTACCTATGGAGGTGGTGGAATCTCCATCTTTAGAAGTTTTTAAGGCCTGGCTTGATAAAGCCCTGGCTGGGATAATTTAGTTGGGGTTAGTCCTGCTTTTAGCAGGGGGTTGTACTAGATGACCTTCTGAGGCCCCTCCCAATCCTAATCTTCTATGATTCTATGAAATCTAGAGGACATGTTTATTTTACAAAGTTGTGCACAGAATGAGAATGCTGGAGAACTGCTTGTACGTACAGAAGGAGTTAAAGTGTGGACTTACACCCATCAGAATACCTCAAAAATGATGCCCATGATTATGATATGGCAGAATTGGACTCTCTCTGTCCTAGAATTCAGGCCATTTTAGTCAAATCATGCTTAAAAAGTCATTCTGAAGAACACTGTTCCAAGTTTCCATGTAGCCAGGCCCCTGCTCAAGTTACAAAATCATGTTATTTGTTCAAGTCCAACTGAAAAGAAAAGAAAATGCCTTGCATTCAATTCCATTTCATTTCTGTTGTCAGAGAGCACCTCAACTCTGAAAATATCTTACCTTTCAAGTTGAGAGGTGAGCTATTGTTGGATGCATTTCTACTGCTCTCTAAACTGTTTGGCTTGGAAACTGTAAAGAAACAAGAATATTAAGTTCATGAGCACATAAGGTTTGGACAAAGGGTAACATTTTGAAAAGTGCCTAAGTGATTTAAGAGCCTAAGTCCCATTGACTTTCATTTAGGATGCTAAATGGCTAAGTTACTTTTGAAAATATGTCGTCAGCACTTTTGAAAATTTTACCAGAATGTAATGTGCCTCAAGAGAGAAAGCTAGGAAACAACAAACATCAACCCTCTTCTTTCTTTGTCAGGTGTTTAAGAATATCTCATTTGCCCACTATCATTTTGCGCAGAGAAATGTATTCTTCAGTCTGCTTCTAAAGTAATTATGTTTGCCGCAAGAGAAATTTTAATGATGAAAAAAGCTACTATAATGTTATGTTTGATATACTGAGGTAGCTTTTATTGGTCCAACATGAAACATAAATTTTTATCTAAAAAGTTAAGTTTCTTCTCTCTTCTCAAGTTCTTTCTGAGAGAAGAGGTGGTGAACTTTTAGTGCTGACTGTTAACCAGCTTGCAAATTCAAAGTCTTCTAGAAAACCACTTATTACCCAGCACAGCTGCTACCACCCCCACAAGAAATCTACTCCTACTGATTCCTTTCCTTGCTTTAAATGTAAATATTGATCTTAAAAATCAGTGTTGCATCTTTAGTGCATACACTGAAGATGCTGATGCCAAGACAGGTCAGTTTGTCTTGATTAGGAATTCCCTTTTTTTTTTTTTTTGTAAATAGTTTGGGAAATACTTTTTTTTTAAAAAAAATCTTAAGATAAAAATAAAACATTTTGATCAAAAACCTCAAAGAAATGAATAATGAATAATTTAACTCATTTTATAATCTGAGTTTAACTACATTGCCCTATGAGGGGTTGTTTAGACATTATGAAGCAGGACCCAACACGGTGGTTAGTGTAATTTTACATTCTACAAACTTACCATGTTGTCTGTTTCTTGAAAATTCTACCTCAGGGGATTGTTCACAAAGATTATCTTCTGAATTATATCCTAGAAAGGATATAATGTTTAGAAGGTAACAATGTTCGAAGGTCAATCCCATAGATTTGCCTTGAACAGGCCATTACAGTGTAAGTGGTAGAGCCTGCTAAGTGACTTTATACAGGTTATATGAGTGAAGTAGCCATCTTTTTTGCCACCATTTTGAATCAATGGGCCTGCAGTCAAGTTCAGTTGAAGGAATGACTAGTGCATTGTAATGCAACCTCCCAAATGGAAGCTTTCCTAATGTAAAGGAGCCCTATAACCAATCAAGGGGACCACTACGTTATAAGTGCACAATCATGCATGCATGCAGGCCTGTTATGTACTTTCCGGTATCTGTTACAATGGGAGGCTACATTACAATAAAGTGGGTGCTCCAACTACAGGGATTTGGACTAACTGTAGATAAGCTAAATACAAGCTTGCACCACACACCTTTGGGTTTGCTTTGGTGCCTGGAAGTGGGAGTAGAACTTGAAGTGGTCAAGTGGATGGCTGAGGTAGAGTAAGCCCTGGAACCCAAATCCATGAAACAGTGCTTAGTAGCAGAGTCTGCTGAATTTTCAACATTATCATTGCTGCCTCCATGCTCGGAAATTTTGTTATGTTTTAGATCCATTAATGCTGAGTAGGGGAGAAAAGGATAAATAAATGAGGAAATAAAATAACACAATCAAACATGTATCTATCCACTTTTATATAAACACAACAAGCAGGCACAAAAAAACTGCACAACAGAGCCACTAGTGTTGCAAGCTTTTCAAAAAACAGTTCACTATTGGGGAAGAGATTTCTGCATCCATTTTTGCAAACGTATCTGCTCACTAGGCAGCTTAGGTGTGACAAGGAAGTGTCAGTAGGAAGGTTGTTTTTATACATGCAACAGGTATCGTGAAAGGAAGAGGAAAAGGAGCAAAGACATGAAAGCAAAAAGAAAAATAACTGTAATATGAAATTCCTTAAGGTATATTTTATAAGCACTTGCTTCAGTGATAAAAGGAAATAAAGCTTTAATATATTGACAAAAGTCAAAGCCATATTCAAAAGAAAGGTTCCTGATTTTAAAATCATCTAACAAGATTCACACTAATATATGATCTCTCTCCATATAAAATTCTGCTGTGACAAGAGCTCAGACTCTCCGGAAGGCTTAAATTCTCCTCCTTCAATGAACTGATTTCTTAAACAGGATTTTTGGATAACAACAACTACTGCCTGCTAAAATATTAAACACTGCTAGCTGGACAAAGTCTTTTTTCCAGTGATGAGGTAGAATATATTAAAAAAAAGCAAATTAATCCAGCTGACATACATGTTTTAAGGCTCACATAAAATACAGCAAAATTTAAAGCCTTCATTTTAGAAAACAGCCTTGATGAGAAGCAAGATTCTAGTTTCCTAAATTTTTCTGAAGTGATGATTAATTAATGGTAATTAGATACTGGAAACAAAGGAGAGCAAGATGGTCAAAATAAACAGCAGGCAGGGACAAAACAAAACTGGTTAGTTTAAAGGCACAGGGCAGTAGCGAAAAAGTATTAGAGAAGGTGGAGTAGGGTAATATTGGGACATGCTGATTCTGAAAGTTTATCTCAGAAAAAATGTCTTCTGTAGCAGAGGTATAGCATGTGCGCCCTACGGCAGCATGGGGTCTGCACCATTTTTACTCTCTCCCACATTTTAGAAGTTTATAGCACAGCCATAAAAATTATTATGGGCTAACACTTGCCATGCAAGTCAATGTTTCAAATTGCCTCTGAAAAATGAATTTAGTGCCTTTCAAAGATGCTGGGTTATTAGCCCTGGAGACTGATGCTCTCTATTAATCCAAAGAACAGGTAGCAGCAGTACAAGCTTATCTATGCTGCCATGCCAGTGTGCTCAGCTCTGAGATGGAGAAATCATCTCTAGGAGTAGGGTGACCTGATAGCAGGTGTAAAAAATCAGGACGGGGGCGAGGAGTAATAGGGGCCTATATAAGAAAAAGCCCAAAAAAGTTTAGGCTCTTTGGCCTCTGTGCTGAGGATGATCCACAAGGGCACCACTTGTGATATGCACATTTGTAAAACAGGAAGTGGATTGAGTCCATGAGTTCATTTCACAAGCCACCAAATGGCAATAACTATTAGATGGTAAGAAATGTGGGTTACTGCTAATTTGCGTTAGATTTTGCCCCCAACTGAAAGAGATCAAATCACCTTTTCTGACATAAAAACACTCTAAAAAACCAAACTCTCAGAGGCTCAGCTCTTACCCTCAAATTTCATTCAAGATTAATTTTTACAACCAAACTTATAAAACTTCTAAAAATGGCTGTTTAGAATGCAAATGTTGACATCCTCATGGAGAATAGCATTGCTAATGGGTGCCACTATATCTCCAGATCTAGAGTGCCTGGAAGCACAGAGAAATTTTAATAAATTGGAAATCTTAAATTTAGCTGCACAGAGCACTGGAAAAATCTCCAAGATTTGAGCGTGCTTATATATCAGCTTCATATTTTAGTAGGGATAATACATTGTAGGAAGCATAGCAAAAGCAATATCCACATTTTGACTGGACATGATGCAAGTCTGTGATTGCAGGAAGATATTGAAGCGCACAGCAACTTCACTTACTTATAACGTGCACCACAGCCAGTATACATACGCATACTGTATGTCATGAGGTCCCCTAAGTGTACTGCATTGAAGAAATGATCCAGAGTGTGCAATAATGATTCATCTTCTACTGGAAAAATTAAGTCCACATTCACTAATCTGTACTTGTATTTAGTTTATTTTAAGGACATGCTGAGTGTTTAAACCAATGTGTGTGTTCATTTAACCAGGTGGGTTTTTTGCTTTAAACTTGAGAAATATATGAAAATAAAGAAAAGGTGTTAGAAATCTCCCATTTCCGAGAAAGAAAGAGGTTCATTAGGAGAGGATGGGATGTCGGAAGAAGACCAGAACCGCAGACGATTAGTGAGAGACTGATGATTCGATGGAGACTTAGGAGACTTTTCTTTGTCCTTGCTTTTGCTTCTCAAAAAGGCAATCTTTTTGCGCTCAGCAGCTAAATTGTTATCACCCAGGTATTCCAAAAAGAAGAAGAAGAAAAATAGTGAACAAAAAAATAGAAATATAACTCAAATGTCTTAAAACAGCTAAGTGACAACACAATCCAGTGAAACATGAAAAAGACTAAACTAATACTAAAGCAAATAGTGTCTAGAGAATCAAAATTTTGATTAGTTAATACAGTACACATGAGCAGCAACCTCTGCATAGAACTACCAGTAATGTCATCCATGATATAATATTTATTATAACATATTATATAGACATTTGATATACTTCATGTACACTGATATGTTACTTAGTGATAATATTACCTAGGATTTTATGCTGCTGCCCATCACTGAAGTATCTGAGCACCTTCCATGTAAAATCAATAGTAACAATGAAGTCCATAGAGGACTTGATGGAGTCCTTGGCACTCCTATGGGACCTGACTCTGCATTTCTTGCTCATCCCAAACTCCCCTGGGAGCTCTGGATGCACATAGACTGCATTTAACATTTTCTGGAATTACACACTGCTAAAATACAGATGATTTTAAATAAACCTTTTCATTGTAAATCGATCACAGACTATGCAGAATGGGGGAAAGGAATTAAAAACTTTTCTAAGTTGCCAGTTGAAACCCTCCCCTCTTCCCTCACACGCAGCATGAAACCATGAGTGTAAGTTCTTGAGACCACTGAAGTTGTTCCTTGAAAAATATTCTTAGAGGACAAAAAGTTAAAGGGAGGCAGATCTGAGCAATCTCTGTAGCAGCAGTGAAGCTTAGAGGTTCTTTTGCAAAGTTAACAATTCATTAGTTTTGTGGGCGTTTCCATTACATTCAGCATTACTGGGAACATCTGATTATTGTCTAAAATAATTCTCCTAATTGCACACACAAACTACACACTATGCTACACACACACACAAAATTATATACCTTTTATATGATATTCTTGCAACATCACAGAAATAATGTTATAATTTTGCATTAGGAAACTCTTAAATCGACTACAAATGGAAACACTCCATTGTTTCCACAAATAATAAGCATTTATTAGGAATTTAAATTATTTTACTCTTCTTACATTTCTTTTCTGTGAGGGCCCTCTGCTGGTGCCAGACAATACCACACCAACAACTTTAACAGAAAAGGCGAGTAGTAAAATGCAGAGTTTTACACAGATGGACTTTAGACTATTTTCTTCTTGCAAGGTACATTAATTTTGCCCATCAGCTTATTAAACTAACATGCAACATATGGAAGTAAATTGTAAAACTGAAGAAACATGTCGTAGATAAGGTAAACAAACAAATATAAATACTGGTTTAATCTTAAAAGGATATAAAATATGGTGACATAATATAATATAAAAGTATCATGCCTAATAAGCCTTCCCAGAAAATAAAATGCCCAGTGTGTGACTTCTATTTCATTAACTACCTCACCATGCCAGACACATACCTTTGTTTGAAGATCCATTGCGGCTTGCTTTCTCTTCCATAGAGTTTGACCCCAGAGAGGTATTATCCAGACTCTCCTGCTGATGCTTGAATATCTGAGAAGCAGATGGAGATGCTGCTGTCTCAGTGGACTCAGAGTGCCATTGAGGACTCTCCACTGATGATTTCAATCGCTCCCTTGTAGCCTCTTTCTTTGGCTTGATCAGTTTGACTAAGGCTCTGGCTCCAATCCAGTGGTTTTTCCTGTTGAAGTCACATTTTGATAAGGGAAGATCATAAAATACTTCAAGAAATTTCCTTTGAAATCTAAAACTGCCCTACAGCTTCCCCTCTCCCTCACTTTTAAATTATGCTGCAAACTGGCCACTAAGGCATGGTGGGGGGTCCACAGAGCATGAAATGTGGTGATATTATTGTCAAACACATGGTCATTTCACAAAATGAAAGTGGCTGTCTCTCCTACTTCGAGGTCAGCATCATTTTAGGGAAATATTTCTCCAGAGCTAGTGATCTGAATAAGGGGACTGGCCCATGGTTAGAATCATGGACCCCATGAGTGGACCCACATGAAACATTTTAATAGGGTGGGAGGCCTTGCTACATGAGCATGCTGAAAAGTTGTGAAATAAAGGCTTCTAACAATTGGCATGAACAACGAGAGTCCTGTAGCACTTTAAAGACTAAAATTAAATTTCTGTAGGCATAAGCTTTTGTGGTCTGCAACCCAATTGGCATGGATTTTCCTGTGCACCAGAGATGTCAGACATGTTTATGTTAGGGTTCACATGTCATTTTTGTTTATTTGAGCATTTTTTAAAGGCTGATTCCACTTGTTGGACTGCTTATCCCCCACTGAAAGAGCAGCTCTGGAAGCAATGCTTCTGCTTAATCATTGTCTAGGGTCCTATTGTCTGTGATGCCAATTCAGTGTCAATGGGAATATGCAGTTCCAAAGAGAAATAGAGGTGGCTTTGTTGATAAAACCATACCACTGGTTTGACAGCCCAGATTAGTGCCATTCACTGATTAGCAGCCTCTCATATCTCTCTCCCCCACTTGAATTGGAGCACAGGGTTTGAAACAAAAATTGACCGATTATATTGTGAGGCTTCCATAAACGGGTTAAATGACCCCAAACCTGACCATCAATTCAGCATCCTTTGGATACCAGGATCTTATATGGCCCTCGGCACTGAAATGCCTCAGCCTCTCCCATTACTTAAAAGATGATAATTTCTCTCTCTCTCCTCTACCACCAGAAAGCAGGTTTATGGATTGGTCTTTTAAATAGATGAATCTGAGATTTTATTTAACAAGCAGTCACTTAGGCCCCAATTCAGGAAAGCACTAAAGCACCAATTGAGGCACTGTGCTGTCCCCACCCCCACCATCCCCCCGGCTCTCTCACATTGAGGGGTTCTGCTGCTTGAAGCTCGCTCCTGGCGGGAGGAGAAGATATACCTCAGGTCAAAATGGCTTCCTGTAGAAGCTTATATTGACTCATATCCCAATATGAAGTTAATGGGAACAGGGATCTATTTTAGCACAGGCTAAAGCAGGATTGCAGCTTGAGTCGGTTAACTTTTGTGTGGATGCCTATGGAGTTTATGGGGGACAATGCACAGGCTCCTGACAAGGACAATCCCAATTAAAGCTAGAGGCTTCTGAGGTGAGAGGAGGAGGAGAGCGTAGCAATGACCAGAGGCACTAGCTGCCCTCTCTGTCACACCTCCTAGCAGGGAGTCACAGGGTTTTGGTCCTCTCCAGCTCCCAATTCTGTCTTGCAACAGTGGCATTAAAATGGAAGGGAACTTACTTTTTTGGAGCAGGATCATAAAACTTGTACTGATCCATTATTTTCTCCTCTAGTTTTTCTTTGTGTCTCCTTAATGTATTTAATTTATCACTGTGAAAATAAAAAAAAGTACGTATTGAAGGATTTGCTTGGATTTCAGCATGGTTACAAAATGGAAGAGTAAGGCCAACAGTCTCCAGGAGAAGAAAGAAGCCATTCTACAGACCAAATCTTTACAGATCAAAATGCCTTCTTATCTTGTGCATTAAACAGCAGAAGTAATTTAACTCTAGTTATCTTATTCACTAACGGTCTGGGAAAACAAACCGTAAACACACCATAACCTCACTGACACATTGGTTTGGTACAGTAGGCATGGATGGAAGGTTCACCAGTTATGATCTCACTAAAAAGAAGATAGATAATAAGTAACCAGCATGTCTTGTATTTTGAACAAGGCCGATCTTTTCAGAGAGTCATGCTACAACACTAAATTATTTCTCCCAGTTCTTTTCACTACCATTTCATGGACATGCTAGCAAATATACAGGCACAATATTTTTTTCAGAAGCTTTGTCCCTATCATATGTTCAGCCAGGTGTCTTATTCCCAAACAATAATTTTTACTGTGACTGAAGTAAAACTCAGTCAGTTATTCCCAGGATCGCTCCTGGGTCTGTAAATCCCAAGATCTACCCTAAACAGGAACAAGAATGTATTTTGTTCCTCCTCACTGTAGTAGAGGGAGAGCCCATATATCCCTGTGATGATTAGATTGTTTATAGATGTAAAATAGAAGGAAACAGTGCCATACTTCAGTGAATCAGCATATATAAAAAGGAGATTGTGAAAGTGGATGAAGTACTTGGACATCTTAGAGACTCTGTGTCCTTTAA
Organism: Emydura macquarii macquarii; assembly: GCF_026122565.2. NCBI lineage: Eukaryota > Metazoa > Chordata > Testudines > Chelidae > Emydura > Emydura macquarii. The sequence goes on along the minus strand of NW_027131366.1, from coordinate 2,289,860 downwards.
AAGAACATCGTGTTGAATATCTACGGTAACAAAAGGCAGAGTCCCATGTTTAGCTCCTGCAACACATGCTATACTCCATTCCTCCAGTATTATACTTATTTTAATGAGAGGCTGCAAGTTTCTGTTAGCAGGTCAGCCACTTCATTCTTAAGTTCCTTCAGAGCTCTTGGATGCTGTTCTTTTATAGTCTGGTTTCAGTCTCTTTTCATACCTCAACATCTCATATACCTCATCTTTATTACTTGAAAAGAGTTGGTCTAGGGCAGTGTTTCTCAATTGAGGTTCCGCGGGAACACTGTTAGGGTTAGAGCAGCTGTTCTCCGCACCGCCGAAAAAGGGAAGATGTCCCGGATTTTTCGGTGGAGGGTATCGAGTATGAGTGTAATTTCCCCCCGGAGCTTAAAGGGTTCCGCGGGGAAATTTAATTGAGAAACGCTGGTCTAGGGTAGGTATCTCCTCAACATGCTCTGTGGTGGAGACATGGAAACATATAATTTAGCTTCTCTACAAATGTCTTTATTCTCCTTAAATGGTCCTTTACCTACCTGAGGAATCCAGTGGACCCACCAATTCTCTTGCAGTCATTTTGCTTTTGATATATTACATTTTCCACACTCACCATTTCTTTCCTGGCCTAGCAGGTTAATCCTAGTTGTCACAAATCAATACTTTGAGTCTCTTACATGTATTGCTTCTGCTCTTCATGATACTGTTCCTTGTTCTCCATGTTTTGCTCCAGTAGCATTTGGTTCTGCTGGCTCAACATCTGGATCTGGCTCAGGAGATGATGGTTCTCTTCTTCCAGATTTCCCTTTAGACGGGTAAGCAGCTAGTCAACAGAATAAGAGGTGAATTTTCCTTTTGCACTTGACTTCACTTTGAATGCAATATAATTAAAGTGGCACAAGTACAGAATTATCTGGGTACAAAGTAATAGATTTTTAAGACAAGAAGGGACTAGTATAATCACTTAGTTTGACCTACTGCATAACATAGGCTAAAGAATTTCCTCCAGTGATTCCTGAATTGAGCCCATATCTTGCGGTCATTTGTCCTCACAACCCTCTATGAAGTAGGGAATGGTGTTATTCCCATTTTACAGATAGGAAACTGAGGCACAGAGATTAAGTGACATAGTCAAGGTCACACAAGGACTATATGGCATAGCCAGGAACTGAACCCAGTCTCCTAAATCTCAGTTCAGTGCCTTACCTACAAGATCATTCTGCTCCCCAATATCCTGTGCTTCCCCCTCTCCAGCTGTGTCTTGCTAATTTTTCCATATTGCTACCCAAAAGTCCAGTAATGCAGTGTGCTCAGTATCTCCTGTGCATCACTGGATGCCCTCAATTCCCACTTGATTAAGTGGGAGCTCAGGGTGTTCAGTACTTTGTAGGACTGCATTCTAAAAGATGTGGTAGCAAATTCAGCTCAACAGAAGTGGATACTTTAGCTGGCAGGTCTAAAACTCATTCAAAGCCAAACAGGCCTGGGGGTAACTGAATTTCTCCCCCTCTCCTACATTTTGGTAAATAAACCCTGTACAATTTTTACCACAGGCCAATAATCTCAATCTTATCAGTTTCTTCATGTTGGCTGTCACTGTTTAATCATGTGGAAGAATTCACTATAAGGAGGAGTTATCAGATTAAGGAGAAAACACTAGTCCTCATGATCATGCCAGGGTCCCCTACTGCAAGGAGAAGCAGCAAAGGAAGGTGGAAAAGAGGTAGCTGGTTCAGGACGTCAGAGGATTCTTCATCTTCCAAATAAATTCGAGCCTCTGAGTTTATCCCTTCCGAAAGCCTTTTTCTCCTTCCTTGCCTCACAGTCCACACAACACACACTCTGAAAGAAGCAACATCTACAGTGCAAATTTCCTGCTATCCAGTATAGTGTAACCAATTCTTCACTAAGAACAGAGCACCACCTCTTTGACGTGTCTGCTTTGAAAGTAATAACCAAAATGCCCTGTGTGAGAGGCAGCTGTGACCACCTCAGCCACAAGTCCAAACTGAAAACTTCACCAAAGGTGATTTTCTTCTGTTGCTTAGAGCTCAAGATCAACAATTTCAAGAGGACTAGGGTATAGCCACCCTTTAAACATAAAGGAAAGCTGACCCTTTGGAAAGGTTGGCTCTACCTCAAGTGTGAAAATGTCCTGCCTCTACATGCTCACCTCACAGTGGTTATCAAGCTTGGTCAGGGAGATATCCATGGACTGGTGCTGTTCCTTCAACTCATCGTAGCGAACCTGCCAGCGGTTCAGCTCCAGCTGAGAATTATTCAATGAGGTTTTCAACTCCTTAGTGTGCGCATGCAGCCCCTCATGCTCTGCCTTTAGTTGGCTATGCAAGAAATTTACCCTAAAGGTGAAGAAACCAGGAAGCTTACAAATAATACTCAACAACTCAAAGCCACAATACCGGTACGCTGAGCAACTGCTGTTAAAGCTACCTTGAATTTGTCAAAGCCAATTTTTAAGATACTTCTATTTGATTGTATCTTACATGTTTACAATACAAACAACACTGACAGGGTTACAAAATGTTCCAGCTCTACAAAAAAACTGAAAGGAAAAAATTACAGAGCATAATACTTACTACACCTCTTTGGTACTTAAGCATTTAGGATAGTTTACAAGCTTCCACAATAAAAACACATTTAAAAGCATTCTGATGTAAAACCAACCCTATTGGGTACAGGTAAGGACTATCCATTAGAATTTATTTTCCTGATGCATGAAATGTAAGTATTATTGTGCATTGTATGTCAGGGACATTGCAATACTTCAGTAAATTAGACAACTTGTGTGTTTTTTAAGCCAGTGGTAATGGTAAAAATATTAACTATTCCTGGATGTCTTTTAAATAATAATAAAAAAGAATGAATTCTGATTCTGTTGACAAATGAAGCAAACAAACCTTCTTCTCCTGCAACCCTCTGCAATTGGCATTTTGGGACACGGTTCCAAAGCCTTGTCCACACTAGGAAAATGACCCATGGTTGAACAGAGCAAGCTCAGAGAACCCTGATTTGCAGAGCAGTATGAGAACAGCATAAGGGTACATATTCAGCAAACTGAAAGCATGGTTTAAACTATGATGTTGACATAAAGTCTCAGGTCTTGCTTACACCAAGTTTTGTTTTAAAATTTTGCCATGAACCTGCCTGAATGGTGTAGGTTCACTGGTTGTAGCAACAACTGGAGTGCTAGTGTACACCAGCCTGAGACATTTTTACCACCGTCTTGTCTAAACCTAGTCAGAGACTAGCCTACTAGTGGGTTCCAGCATGGTTTAAAATGTGCCTAGTGAGTATACAAATACTGAGCCCACTTTTAAATCATGTTTAGTTCCTATACTTAAGCCCTGATACAGTGTTGCTAGTCTGGACAGGCTATTACAATTTAAAGGAAAATAAGGAATAGCAGAGCTTTAACTCCTGGCTCTTACAGCACGTCTTGAACAAATCAGAAATAATACAGTTAAAAATTTAAGGGAGACAATATTGGGTATTTAGGTAGTAATAATTTCCAATTGCCAAATTGCACAATTTTACTGCATGTCTTGTGATATTTGGTGTTTTACTTAAAGCCTTAAAGCCCCCCTTGCATGTGATTACATGAGAATATTAGCTTTTATTTTACAAATATATTTATCCAGCCCTTATGGTTGGTGAAAAATCCTGAAAATTTGACCTGAGCATATCCTAATGGTTCAGAAATCAGACAGCAAATAAATAGCACCCAACGTTTATTTTTATTTTTTTTAAATTGCATGTGTTTTAAGCCAATATCATGATTTTTGAACATTTTGGGGCTGCCAATACTGAATTTTTTTAATGATCATCAGAGATGCTGACACTGAATACATTTTGTCCACACACTTTTTGTAGCAAAGCACTCTGTAATGATTCATCAACAACTGGAAGGCATTTCCCTCCTGTTCCCCACCACGGGGCAAATTCCACATTGACTTATGCCCATACAAGACCATGGATTTTCATGAGATTGCACTGACCATAAGTCAGCACAGAATTTGTTCAGTAGACCCTTTGGAAAACACATACACACGCAAACATAGCCCTAGCTTATCTGGAACGAGTGCAAGTCACAGTAGCAGACCATGTCTGACTAACAGCATCCATTTACAATGATTATAAAGCTGATTATCTACCAGTGATTAAGCAACCATGAGCAGATTAATAAAACAGAGCTAGCAGGGAACAGAAATTCTATTATGAACAGACACACTCATGAAGGCTTCCAGGGACCTTAATGTTAGCACAATAGTGGATTAGAGCAAGTCTATATTGCATATGATTGAATTTTTACTAATATATGCAAGGCACCTTTCCAAGGAGCCATACCTGTCTAGTTCTTCTCTCAGCTTCTGATTTTCTCCAGTGGCTATTGCATTAGCTCTCTTTTCTTGCTGCAGAACCTCTCTCTCAGTTTTTAAAACAGTATCCAACTCTTCCAGTTCTGCCTTGTGTTTTACTAAACTGTTGTACCTGCAAGAAATGAATAAGCATCTTCTGGGTTTTTGTCTACAAAATTTTCTTACTTTAGCACAATATTTCTCAGTAGGTAAAAATGTATCCATCAGAAAACAAGACTTCTTCAATATATATATTTTAGTTAAGGTCAAAGAAATCCATAGTAAGTAAGTGAATTCAGACTAGTCTATAAGCCTACAGAGAGAGGCTGCCCAATTATATTTTTGACTGAATTGAAATGTAAATTATAAAAACTGTGATCAGTCTGTATATCCTGATCATCTGTTACAAAGGAAGTATTTCACTGGGGTGAAGGAAACCTAAAGGGAGGGGTCCCAGACAATGCTGCACCATTTAAACCAACATACCATGCAGAATCAATTACTAGGGGCAGGTCAAAAAAGCATCTGTGTAAAGCAGAAAGAGGCAGCCAAAAATAAGAAGAAAGGAGTGAAATCATCTGATTATGTCAACTCTCAAATATTATATACAGGAGACAGACAATGTGGTTATGACACGTCAGTGCCAATGGAGCATTGTTGAAGTGTTGTAGCCTTTTGTAGGGGTTGACTGTGTTGCTCAAATGGTGCTGCTCCTTTGCTAATGAGAAATCCCAGAGGGTAGCAATGGGGTTTATTTGCCCTGAGAGCTCCACTGTGCAGCATTTTATTTCACCACCTGATTTATTCAGTTTGCACATGGAGCCATCCAGGGTGGTGAGGAGGGGAGTAAGAAACTGCAGTAGTGTCTTCCCTATGCCGAGGACACCCAGGTTTACAACGGCACCTCTCCTAACCCTGCTGGCATGGTTTCCCTAATGTGTAAAGGAGACAGGCGTGGATGAGGGGGTTGAATGCCCCTTACTAGCCATGGCTGCCCACTTTTCAGATAATGCTGGTCCCTTTCTGCCACCCTGACATAAGGCAGATTATGGCCACTTTGCACCATAGCAAGTTGTTCTCATGTGGATTTTCTGCAACTGGGTCCTCTGCCAGGTTTATTCTTGCATAAACTGGGGTAGACTACATGGGAATCACGCTCAGTGAAGTGGAAATGACCAGTGTCTCTTGACTTAGTGCAGCTTTTTGTGACAGTGGGTGTGCACCCAGAGGGTGCACCCATAGGGTACTCTCACTGGGGCAGATACATCTGTTGTGAAGCATGGAAGGCCCTTGTTATGAGAAGTTTCAAAACAGCAACCAAGCAGAGCATAGAGAGGTATGTTAAAAAGCCACAGTGGACAGCAGACTTCCTCTGCATTGGCAATTCTCATTTCAACAGAGGTGAAAGGAGACAAGGACAGTTACTTTGTGGTAAAAACAAGAGAACAGCACCAAATGCACTGACTCTTCCAACTTATTTCTCTTTCGGGCTACCATCCCTCTTGCCTGGGGGTCACATTACAGCCTATTCCAAATTCCAGCCCAGTGAGCTGCCTCACAGAGGAGTACCTGTCTTCCAGACAAAAAGCTGCTTTTTACTATTCATCACCAGGGGCAATAATGGAGTTCAATGAACCTTGTTTATATGTTGTCTTCTCTCATTCAGCTGTTGGACATTTTAAATACTGAGTATTCAGTGTCCACACAACAAATGGAAGATCTTGATCTTGGGGGATGGTTTCTCATGTAAACCCGAGGCATTATTTTCCCTTCTGTGAATTTTTTTTTTCAAATCCCTTTCTTTATACCTCATCTTTTACCTTTGAATCTTGGCTCTAGTTTAGACTCTTATGTCCAACTTCAAGAATGAATTCCAAAGGACAGCCCGTCAATTCCAGAGTCTGACAAAACCAGCTCTGCTGTCAATATCCTGACAGAGGTCATCAAGGCCTTGTCTGTATGGAGCCTTTCAGAAACTCTCACATTGCTGCTCTAGTGTTTCTGCAGCTTGACTGGAACTAGAATAGATTTGCTACCAGCAGCTTTATTACCAGGTTGTCTAACTCTGAGCAGGGTTAGACAATCTAGAGATAAATCAGTCAATGGCCAGTCTTCACTAGTACTCCCATCTTTGGTCTTGCATCAGTGCCAGACCAACTGTGGGAGGATTCCTGCAAGATTTCTCCCTAGACACAGATTCAGTTTATACTGATCAAGGACTTGAATGGCCATATTTTGATAACATGACTTGGCTTCCACTTGCTGCTGCTCTGTTTGTACAGATACTATGGGTAGGTATTTGTGACCGAGAAAATTTTAAAAATGCACAGCCATGATGAGAAACATATGCCGAAAAAGCCCACAAAGCATGATTACCAACCAGGCTTGGTAAGTTAATAATGCAACATGTAAACCCTGCATGGCAGTACCTATTTTCTCCAGCAGGATGTGTTATTTCAATATCTGTGATGGAGTCCAGGTTTCTACAGAGCAAGCCATACAGGACTGTGTAATCAATCTCTGCCCTAGCAGTAGTAGCTAGTTAGTTATTACAATTCCTTAGTAATAAGTAGTATCCAAACTACTCCAAAAATGCAGAAGATGGAATCCCGTTCCTCAAAGCACAAGCCAGCCAAGCACACATTACATGTAAAGAAAACGTTGTTTTTAATAGATGCCCTCTAACACACCAACTACTCCTTCCCTTGCCAAGTCAAGCCCACATCTTCTGTGTATTGCTGACTTTGCAGGCCATTTCACTGAAGTTAGGTTGTATCTATGTGGTGGGACTAGGGTCTATATTCATGATCATCATCTGAGGAAAAATGCAATTGCCTGATAGCCTGGGACAAAAAAAAAAACCCTTGTTCAGACATGTTATAGATAGTTACTTTATGCCTGCTGTACACGCTCTGAAGAGCACTTACAAATTCTGGGTGCATTTCCTGGGTGGTGCATTTTAGATGAAGGTGAAAGTGAGAAATTTCTTTTCAGCTGTTAAACATCCTCAAGTGGCAGAAGGAAACAGACAGTCTTCACTGCCTGCTATTTTGCTAACTTCCTCCCTTGAGCTCTCTCAGCTAGTTGTGCCCCATGTTGCACGCAAATTAAAAAAAGTGACATGCATATTTTTTCTGACAGTCAAAGATGCAGGCTGTCTTTACACAAATCACCTTGACTAATATCTTCCCAACTTGACCTGAGATGAGATTATGGAGAAGCACATCCCACTCTTAACTGCCCAAATCAACCTGTTCTGAGTACACAAAAGGTCACCATCTATTTCCACTCCAGCATTTTTCACTGGTAGTTACGTCTCCGCAATAGTTAGGGCAAGAGAGTTTGAAACATCATCACTGACGTAGACAATGATGATCAGAGCACTTATCAGTGAGGACAACCTATTTTTCAGCAAGCCACTGACTCCTCAGGCTGCAACTGTTTAATTATTGATACTCATCAAAAAACAAGGAAATCAGCACATTGCCTTTGCACACTGCAGCGCGATAATCTAAGGCAAGGCTCACAACAGGGGGAACCATTAATCAGTCTGTGAAAGACATGGTAAGCAGGGGATGGTACCTGTGTAATCACTTATAGCTCATTTAGCTGACAGTCAGGCAGCTGCCCTGCTCTAATGGATATTTTCATCACAGCAGGTTTATTTCTGTACCGATCAAAACCTGGTGTGCATTGCATGGCCAGATCTTTCAAGTTTAGGACAGAAATGTTTCTTTTAATCCACCTTCATAACACACTGGCAACTTAACTTGAGCTTCCAGTTCAGGTTTTATGTAAAAATTAAATGTGAAATTAAACGTTGGGAAAAATAATAAAAAACCTAAAATTAAAAGTCTTTGGTATTTTTTTCTTTAGGGCAGAGAGTGGAACATTCTCTTGCAATAGTGACTCCTGAAGCATTAGACCAATGCATGGTCGCTAGAAAGTGAAAACAACTAGCAATTAAAAGTGAAACAGATCAGTCTAATTTCACTGCACAAACTGAAGCATCTAAATGGCATAGATGGTGAAAAATCGAAGGAAAACAATTTGTATCTATCCCAACGGGACCTCTTAGGGTACGTCTATACAGCAAAGAAAAACCTATGGCTGGCCCATGCCAGCCAACTTGGGCTTGCAGCGCTGTTTCATTGTTGTGTAAACTTCCAGACTCAGGATGGAACATGGGCTCTGGGACCCTGCAGAGGGGTCTCAGAGCCCAGGCCTGAGCCTGAACCTCCACTGATGGGGGCCAGCCGCAGGTGTTTAATTGCAGAGCAGACATACCCTCTAAGATAGTGGTTTTCAACTTTTTTTCATTTGTGGAGCCCTAACAAATTTTGAATGGAAATCTTAGACACAGTCTGTGGACCCCAAGTTGAAATCCATTGTTCTATGGTAACGACAACTTTTCGCAGACCTCTTAGACATAGTCTGCAGTTCTCCAAGGGCCCACGGACCACAGGCTGTAAACCCACTGCTCTAAGACAAACTCTTTTGTCACAACAATCCATCTTTCCTCCACACAATTCTCAGTGATTCATATTGTTCCACAATTCTCATCATTCACACTTTGCTAGTGAATTAGCTGATTTAGAGGTTTTACACTGATTCTTCCACCACAAAGTGGCACCAGGGAAATCTTTTAAGGGTCTACATTTTAAAGGCATTAAGGGCAAAAATTTCAACTGGGTCTAAATGACCAAGATTCCTAAAAGTCCCATTTTCACAAGTGTGTATGCACTTAGGATCCTACATTTCATTGAAAGGCATCTGTCTGTGATTACCACCTGCTTTGCAATTCCAAAATTCACACTGTTACAGTTTCAAGAACCTATCCCTTTGCAGCTGATTATGTTTCCAATCTTAACCCCTTGATGAAGGTAAGAATGGGAAGACAGGCCTCAAGAAGCAATGCATTATGCTAATAAAATGCTAGTGATGTCTACTCTCAGCAAACAAAAAAGAAAACCAAAAGTCTGCAACATGAGTATTTAGCACAAACTAGCCATGCAATTCCCTTGGGTACTGCTGAACTGTAATTCCCTTATTATTCAGCCCATTGTAGTGCATCTTAAAAATTCATACCTTTCCCCGAGAGCTTTGTGCTCCAGTTCCAGGTTTTTGTGCAATGTTTTCAGGCAGCTGTGCTGCTTTATTAGCATTTCATATTCTGTGGACTGTCTCTCATGCAATGAGGCAAAGTGTTCATGGTCCTGCAGCAGTGACTCGTACTCAGCTTTTAGCTGGTCCTTCTGTTTCAGTAGATTTTCATTCTCATTTTCCTTGGCTGTCTGCTGCTTTTGGAGTAAAGCATTCTGAGCCATCAGTGAAGTGCTCTGGGAGCTCAGGGTTGAATTTTCTACCTAAAGTTTCTCAAATAAAAAGTATTTATATTTATATGCACCTGCTGGTACACACCACAAACATGCTATGCAGCATACACTCAGATGTGTGTAAACATACACAAAAGATGCTTATACAGTTATTGGGAACATCAAGTTCTCTTTCCACATTTCTTCAACAACCTTTTAGTATTACTGGTAACGTACAGAATATGAAGTCACAGCAGAAGTAAGATCAATATTTGTCCTGTAGCAAGACAATCCCGAAACCATTTTAAGACTAGATTTGACAAAGGTAAGCAACCTGGAATATTTGGGTCCCATGTATAACTCTGACAAGAGTGTACAAGAACTGAAGTTGCTCCATGTTTGTATACAACTGAACATAAGCTTGTTAATTTCACTTAATGCAAATAGGGGTGAAATTCTCCACTGTGCAGGGGACCAGTATGAAGCCTATATACCTCCTCAATATCAGATAAGATCACTTTTGGTACTTACGTGGTGCACTAGCTTTGTGCTGACCACGTGGTTATGAATAAGACTAAGTGAATCTAAATTGGTGTAAAATGAGTGTTGAAAAGGTAGAAGAAAATAAAGTTGAAGTAGGAGACAGAATAGGGCTAGTCAAAACAGTTTCCATTGAAACTGCTTTGATAGAAAATTGGGTTTTCAGTGAAATGAAATCATTCTCAAAAAGTGTCTGCTTTTCATGGAAAATTTAGATTTTTTGTCAAGAAACCAAATGCCTGAAAATGGAAATATGTAGAGATTTGGATATGCTGCTCCATTCTCACTTCCCTAGGACAGTTCTTTCTGGGACACAGTATGAAAAGAAAAAAAGATCTAACATGAAGAAGAAACACATGATATGCTACTGCAGCTGGAATAGCAAATCTCTATTACTAATTACTTCTTCCCAAGTACTATAAATAGCAACTTCTTAATAGTAATGAGTCCAGACTGAAATTCTGGATCCAAACCCTTTTTAATTTGAAGGAAATTCAGATCTATATCTGAACTCCCCTGCTTGAGCACCATTTGCACGGTTTACTGTCAACACTGAAATCTTGCTTCTCAGCTTCCATACTCTCCACACAACTAAAATCAAATCCAAAGTTTCCTGGCATATTGGCATTTGGTTCTCCTGACCTGGAGCTTGGCTGTTTGGGTCTGCAAAGCAGTGTTGTGCTCCTGAAGGAAGACACTTTGCTTCTGTAGTGTCAGGATCTGATTGTTGAAAGAGACGTTCTGCATTTCCAAATGCTTCAGCTGTTCTTTAAGCAGCTGCTTCTCAGCATGCAGGGCTGCATTCTAACAGAGAAATAGAATAGAAGGGTGTGGGAGAGGGGGAAAATTAAACAGCTGTTCTGATCATTTACAGCCCTATCACAGTTGAGAAGAAACTACTGATACCCTTATGCAATGAAGTTTTAATAGCAAATAATTCACAGCATTAAATCAAAGATAGGAGAGATGTTATGGTGCAAGATTCACCCTTGGACAGAGGCCAACACTAGACCTATGTGCCACTCAAGTCCCACATGGCTCTAAGATGAGGGCTTAAGTGATTCATAAGCCAGGTGCTGGTTCTCTGCACATGGGGTGAATTTCACCTGCAATGATAAAATTATTCCAAACTGTGGTACTTGTATGGTCCATTACCATAGCATCTGAGCTCATGACAATCTTTAATACATTTATCTTCATAACACCCCTAGGAGACTATCAGCCCCATTTCACTGATGGGGAATGAAGGCACAGACTTGCCAAAGGTCTCACAGGAAGCCAGTGGTGGAGCAGGGAATCGAACCCCTGACTCTTGAGTCCCTGGCTAGTGCTCTGGCCGCTGGACAATGTCCTCTCTGGATACACAGAACTCGAGGTTGCTTCCTACTTTAAAAAATAACAAACATCCCAAAATGCCTTATACCCGCATCCTGCAGGTGAATACTTACGTTCCTTTCCAGCTCTATAGCCCTGTCTTTCACTTTCAATAGCTCCATTGTTGTTTCTCGGTGCCCCGTTTCCCATTTCTCTTTCATCTGGTGGTTTGAAACGAGTTTTTCTGCAGGATACTTTAACAAGTTCTGCCCACATTGCCCATCTTCTTGGCTTTGCTTATAAACTTCAAAGTCCTTCTTTACCTGTGAATTAGACACAAAATATGCCTGTAAAACTGACTCTTTTGCAAATAATTGCAGCATCCTTAAGTAAATAAAACAATAATAATAATAATAATAATAATAATAATAATAATTAGCTCTTATGCAGGATTTTTTCTCATGATTTCAAGAAAAACTTTATAGTGTGTGGGGAGGGGGAAGTATCATTATCCCCATTTTACAGATAGGGAAACTGAGACCCAGAAGTGAAATTATAGATCAGGAAAAAGAATGCACATCTCCTCACTCCCAGTCAGATGCCCTCTCCACTTGAATTCCCTGCCTCCTATTAAATAAATAATAAGGGTTATAACTGGCCTGGGGATTTTCAAAAGCATTCAACATTGGCATAATTCTGCTCTCACTGAAGATTGTTTTTTATTTGTAGTACTGTAGTACCTAAGAGCCCTAGTCATGGACCAGGACCCCATTGAATGAGGCACTGAACAAACAGTCAACAAAAAGATGGTGCCTGCCCCAAAGTGTTTAACAATCTCAGCATAAGACAAGAGACAGCAGATGGTGGTAAAACTCCATGACTTCAAAAGGAAACAGAGCTAAACCAAAGCTAAGCACTGTTGAAAACCTCACCCCAGATTCCAAACAATGCTGATATTATTATTGTTGTTGTCTAGGATATGACAGAAGAAGACATTTAAATCATTTAGGGGGCTTTTTTTTGCTCCTCTTCTTCTTGAGTAAAAAAGTATGTAGCATGCAACCTACAGAATAGCTAAACCTTACACCTTAAAATAGAGTTTTCTTCTTACCATATTTAATTCATTCTGTAACTGCTGATTCAATTTAAGAGACTCTTCCACTTGAGCCTCTAGCAATACAATCTTTTCTTCTTTCATGGCTAGTGTTGTCTTTAGTGCAGATTCAGTTTTGCTCTCTAGAATCTTATATTTTCTGAAAGACAATGAGAACAGCATTCTAATATTTGCACTGGAAAACATGCAACCATCTGGATTATGGACATTTCTCTCTCACACCACTAATCTCATAACTCCGTGTATCTGCTTCCTCATATACATGTGGTTTCCATCACTAATCTATTTTTGCAATTGGACAGAAGTAAATTGAAAGATTACTATGGAGGAAACAATTGCTTATGGAAAAATCCAACAGATTTTCATAGGGATAAAACCAATACAGATTTATACAAGTAACAAAAAACTACAGATTTCAATATAGAATAACCTTTCTATATTTTTTTCCAAACCATACTATAGAATATAATAGAAAATTATATCCCTGCTGTAGATTGCTATAGGTTGGGGGAAAACCCAACTCTACAGAATTCTACAGTAAGGATATCATTCTCCATTAAATTCCATAAGATAGTTCAAAAGGCCTAAAGAAGGAGATCTTTTTTGTTAAATTCTATAGGACTTGCCCATCAGGGATATCCCATGCCATACCTTGACACAAGGCATTTATTTTCATATTTGGCTGGCTCATCACTTAAATGTCAGAGGCACAGAATGCACCATATAAAGGACAATGGTCAAGTACAGCATCTTTTACCTTGCCAGCAGAGTTCAATTATAAATACAGTTAAAGCAGATGGCAAAAATGGTCACCCATCTTAAATCTAAAAATCGCCTCCCTGCTCAAGTGAAGGCAGAACTTGGGACACTAATCGCCAGAAGTGTTTCCAGAAGTAGGTTTCACGAAGATAAGAGAACAGAAAACATGTAAGTGGATATGTACATGCAAGCCTTGATTCGGAAGCCACACTGAATTTCTACACTGGTATAGTTCCTTTGACTTTATTGAAGTTACTCCTGGTATAACTCACCGGAAAAGAGGTCAGAATCCTACCCTCCACCTGCTAAATTTATAGGGGGACACAAAACAGCTGTAATCCAAATGTATTGCAGCATGAAACTATGTAATGGTTTCACAAAGTTAATGTCATGAGTACAGCACAGTGAACTGGAATTCACTTTTGTTTCAAGTAGATGCAGAACAGCCATCTGTGGTCACCTGCCTGCAGAATTTCCATAAGACAGTGGCTTTTGCTATTGTTAGAAAACAAAATCTCAGACAAATGGTTTCATATAGTTTCTCATGGGTGGAACATGAAACCATGGTTTCAATGGGGGTGGGTGGGGCTGGCGGTGGTTCCCATACTATTTAACCCTCACAAAATACTACAGTAATGGTCTAAGCCACCACAGCTTACAATACTTCTGCTGGAGTGCTCAGTGTAAAATACCATAGCACTTTCCTTTATGAAAAGTGCAGTCATGAAAAGCTTGTGTGTGTGGGTTCTCTGTTATTCCCAACATCAGTTAAAAATCCCTACAAGTGACAATTGCCTTGGTGCTTTTAGGATTTAGTCTGTAACTTGACCCTGGTGCCACTGGTTGGAATGGAGACAAATAAGGACATCTATCCTTCCAGGAAAAGATCTTCCCAAACCTGCACATTGGCTGCCTTACTTCAGAAAAACATTCAGAGTATTACAGAAATTGGTGGGTATGTGAAGACACACACACAAAATGTGAAAATGAAAAAGCAAAAGGCTGTGATTAGCAGGGTTCAAGGAAACACTGCCCAGTTATGGAATTACACTGTTAAAGGAGCTCAATTTCCTCACTTGTCATCATTGCCGTTATCGTCCTGCAGCAGCAGCTCTTTGTTCATTCCAATCTTCTCCAGTTCTTGGTTCAATCTGTCCATCTCACTAGACAGCTGCTGGCTCTTTAACTTTTCAAGGACCAAATCCTATAACAACACTAATATGATTAATCATCAGACAGAAGACAGTGATAATTATAGAATATCCATGATTTTAAAAACTCTGGCATATGATAAGAGTACTGGGTTAAATCCTGGCCCCCCATTAAAGTCAAAGGGAGTTTTCTCCATTGATTTCACTGGGGGCAGGCCCTCACCCACTTTTTTGGGGTCCTGCTTCTTCTCTCAGACCTGTGTAAACTAAGAGCAGCTCCATTGCACATCAGTGTGAGAGGAGAATCAGATGCTCTGATTTTAAACAGCAATCTATTTTCATTCTCTATTGGTCGTTTTATCAAATAAAATACAGAGATTTTTCCTTCAGATTTTGTCCTTGGCTAATTTGTATTTAATTGTTTATGCTTCCATTAGCATCATTGATATTGTTAGTATATTGGAGCACTGAGACAGCTTTATTAGTGAATTGATAGTGGACCAGCAGAGGGAGCTCACAGTCTTCTGAATCCAACCGAAAGAAGAAAAAAAAAACTTTTCAGAATTACAGGTAAAAGTAATTTAAAAAAAAATTCTTCTGAACAGCACAAAATTTAACTAATTTAAAATACAGATGTATGTACAGTGGTGGGATATCAATTTGCCAACTTCCTATAACAATTAAATAAGATTAGAAAACTGACAACCTCTCTATTTACAGTACTGAAGGTATTTCCTATACCTAGGGCTTGCCTACACATGGAAATTTATCAGCATAATTATACCAGTATAACTCCCAGTGTGGATGATTATTCTGGCATTCAATTTCCTTTTTCTGGTTTAGGTTATGTTGCTTTTGAAACTGCCAGAATAAGTGTGTCCACCCAGGGAGTTTTACTAGTATTTATTGGTATAATTATGCCACTAAATTTCTCTGTGTAGATGAGATAAGCGTGTAAAAGAAAATGCTGACATGTAAGGTAACCTTTTTGGTTTTGTTGTCAGACTACATTTCTAAAAGCAACTAATGATTTTGGGTGCCCAACTGGAGATACCTTTAAAAGGTCCTGATTTTCCTGAGCACCCAGAATCATTACCAGGTTTACAATGGTGCCAATGGTGCCGTGGCACAGGGCCCACATGTGGAAGGGGCCCACTACGGTGCAGAGGCTGGGCCAGTCTTGGCCAATGAGAGGGGGCAGTGCCAGGTGCTCAACCAGGCCCTGCAAGGCAAGTGGGTTCTGAGAGAGCCCAGCCAAGACAGGCCCTACTCTTGTTTTGGCCTGGCTGATCTGACTGGCGGATCGTGCTGCTCCCGAGGGGCCAGAGTGATCCCCGCCCAGGGACCGATCCCCTCTGCCCCATGCCCCACTGCCCCCTTTGGGAGGACCACAAACATGTTTGGCGCCAGGCCCGCAAAAGGGTAATCTGGCCCTGCGCGGAATGCTTTAGAAAATGTAGGCATATTATATAAATATACACATGCACACACACACCATAACATAAAACGATGGGCGAAATCCTGGTCTCACTGAAATCAACGACAAAGGTCCCATTGATTATCAATGGGAATTTAGTCATTGGCTTCAGTGGAGCCAAGATTTCACCCAGTATTTACACTTCAGTGATTCAAATAAACTACTGGAAAAATGGTATTATAAATAATACATGTCAAATTTAAGCACACAGAACCCAGAGCTACTTAAATGTTTCTGCATGATCTCTGAGATGATTAAGTTCCAACAGGATATATGCATTCACATCTATAATCCATTTTGATATTGAACTTATAGATTTCTTTAACTGTTTATGCATGTTCTTCCTACTGACAATATGACAGCCATAAGTTCTCTTTTATATCTATGTATTTTTTAAACTTAAATTTAAAAACCAGAGGGGACACACAGCTGATTTAAGGATTTAAGATAGGGCAAGATGTTGGGGATAAAATGCCTGAACTCAAATCTATTTCAGGGCTTTATGCTGTCTAAGGCTGGGTCTACCTCAGGGGTTCTCAAACTTCTTCTTTCAGAAGCGCCCCTCCCCCCCAAGATGCTATAAAAACTCCATGGCCCGGGAGGGAGGCTCTTGTGTGGGGAGGGAATTCTGCCCCATGGGGATGGGGGGTCGGGGCTTCAGCTCCGGGAGGTGCTGGGGCTCTGCGCTTTAGCCCTGCAGGGGGGGCTCAGGGTTTCTCCCCTCAGGGCTCTGAGCAGCCTGGTTTAGCAGACCATCTGAAACAGATCGCAGTCCCCCAGTGGGCCACGGCCCTCACAAATTGAAAATGGTTGGTGTGCTCTACAAACATATGTTGGTATAACTATACTGAGTGACGTAGTTAGACCAACCTAACCCCTGGTGCAGACAGCGTTATGTCAATGGGAGGACTTCTCCCATTGACAAAGCAACCATCTCTCAAGGAGGTGGAGTACCTATGCCGATGGGAGAAGCTTACCCATTGGCATAGGTAGCATCTTCACTAAGTGCTACAGAGCTGTAAGTGTAGACGAGCCCTTTAAGAATACTTCCTCAACAAGATCTTTTCTTAAACCATCCTTGAGGGGCAGACAACTGAATAAAACATTTTCCCCAAGAAACATTTTCTAAAACTAAAGAAAGTGGATGCTGAACACCAGCTAGGCTGAAATAACAAATGTGTTATTTTTTAATTAAAAAACATCAAATGTTATCCTTCCAGTGCCCCAAAGAACTGTAGCCAAATTTGTACATATGAAATAATTTGTTTAGACCACAGACAACTAATCAGAAGCACAGATAACAATAGGGCTCAGGTTTTCACCTTATCTGGTGTAGAGTAATTCTGAATAATTGTAAACTACACACTGGTCTCTTGAAAACTTTTAAAATAAAACCAACTTTCAACATAATAATTATATGCTCTGTTCTTATGCTGTGGCATCTCTTAAAACCTGGTTCATTTAACAAAGTTACTTCAATATTTACAATATTCACTTACATGTCCTGATACTTTCTATAGAAAATTCTTTGAATACTGGAAATACTTCCCTTGGACCCCAATACTGACTGTGTCCAAGAAAACCACACTAGCTTTAACAGGACTGTGCCTGGACTGAAGGCTCCAGCCATACAGATATGACTGCAAGAACAGGCCCTTATTGACATTGTGCAACAGGTATGCATTTAAAAAGCCACTACAGTACAATACACTAGGCACAGTAGTGTTGCCTTGTGCCACATAAGAAAAGGCTCAGGACTCCACTGTAGTGAATGCAAAGCTAACTCTATAATCAGGCTTATGGAAAGACAGAAGCGCTGCAGTTCTAGGATTCCACTTCCCAGGGCAGCACATCTTGTGATGCCTAGAGTCACCACACAGGGTCTCCCTAATTCCTGGTCTGGATCAAACTGGCATGGAATGGACCACTGTCTAAACTACATAGCACAAATTAAATAAATAAGATTCATATGATGAAGGCAATAATATTATTTGGATTACCTCTCTCAATGTAGCTAGTGTTCTTTTATCTATGGTAACTTGCTTTACAAGGTCTTTGTTGTCTTTTTCAAATTCTTTCATCTTATTAGACGAGTCTCTGAATCGAACAATTTCTTTTTCAAGTATTCTGTTTTCCTTCTCCATAGCCGCCAGCTTCACTGTGTTATCATCCAAAATAGCATCTTTCAACTCCACCTGCTGCCAAAGCCTTTTTGTTTCCTTCTCCAGCATTTTTTTGTCTTTCTCCAGTTGGGACACTTCTTGCTCCAGCATTTTGTTCTCCTTTTCTAACCTCTCCTGCTGTTTGCTGGAAATCTTCAGCTCTTCAAGTTTTCTCTGGAGGACCTGATTTTCACTTTCCATTTCCTGTAGCTCTTTCTCTAGCTCTTGGGTTTTTTTGCTGCTGTTCTCCAGGATTTGCTGAAGCCTCTGATTCTCAGAGTTCACACTCTGATAGCTTAGTTCCAGCCTTTCCGACTTCTTGCTCAGAGTTTTTAACATCTCCACGTTTTTCCTTAGCTCATCTTTCTCCCTCTCCAACTCTTTATTTTCTGCCTCTATCTGTGCCATTTTTGTGCTGGTAAATCTCATGGTCTCTACCATCCTCCTGAGCTCCAGGTTCTCTTCATCCAGTTGCTTGTTGTCCCTTTGCAGGTCCTCTAGCCGGATGGAAACATTCTGTAAGGTGTCTAGGGACTTTCTCAACTTCCTGTTCTCCATTTCCAGATCCCCATTTTCCTGCTCAAGAATTTCAACTTTCTCTGTTACAATTTTCATGGCTGCTGCCTTCTTTGTAAGTTGCTCATTCTCCCTCTCTAGCCGATGGAGCTCTTTCTCCATTTCCTCCACTCTTTCTACCTTTTCTTTAACCTGTTCAAAATCTTTGTGCAATTGTTTCTTCTCAAACTCCACCTTGCTGAGCTTGCTACTAGTCTCTGTAACTGTTTCATGGAGCATCTTGTTCTCTTTTTCAATGTCTTTTACTCTGGCCTCACTGCTAACCTGAGCCCTCTGTCTCAGGGACAAAACCACTTGGTTGAGGTGGTCATTCTCTTGTTTGAGGTCCTTTATCTACATTAAAAATAAAACAAGGTTACCAGGAATGCTGGAGAGAGTTATCTACAGTAGAGTGGATGGTATCTGAGGTGTTGCTAGTAAGTATGTTTTTTTAGAGCAATGTACAGTCTGGCATTTTACCCCTGACAAAACAATGCCCATTTAACACAACACGAATTCATCAATAGACTAACCATTGTCATCCCTGACTCAAATCCTCCTCAACAACCCAAACTAAGGAAGAGACTTCTTGAAGAAAATGTGGTTTTATGTACCCCTTTTAATACCATACACGAGGTATCTCAAGGTTCTAGTGAGTTCAACATTGTGCTGTATTCCTTTCAAATCTCGAGCTAAGCAGGTCTAGGCAGAGTCAGCATATGGATGTGAGATTTCCATGGAACAGCCTGGACTTGATTTATTAGGAGTCACTCCTGCTTCTGAGTCAGATTGAACCAAAGCCCTAGCACAGTGCCCAGGGGCATTGGTTCCCTGTCTTTGTAAGTTCTTATTCTCCACTCATCACTGTGATAACTGAAGGCCCAAGTGCCCTCTTACTGATAAGATGTAAAATTAACGTGCTGAACACTAGCAGTTGTTAAAGAGTTCATTAAAGAAATATTCTTAGTAACAGAAGAGAGTTCATCATGATTTCTTGGCCAAATTCCAGCTGAGGTAATTATGTTGGACCAAATACTGAGGTCCTTACTCAGATTTTTACCTAGTTCTTACTCAGGCAGAACACCTACTGAAGTCAAATGGAGTTAGGCCTGAGTAAAGGACATCAGGTGGCCCTTTCTGCCTACCCTAGATAGAGTTTTCTTCACTTCCTGTCCTAAATGTGAAGCGTCCATTTCCTGTCACATCATGAAGACTTCCTGTGTGCTTTTCCACAGTTGCTGTGTTTCACCACAGCTGTATTTCAGAGGTGGAGTCTTCCCTGAATATAAATCTGGAAATCACTTAAGAATCCTTCAGGATGGAAGGCCCTATATAAATGTAAGGTTTATTTTTATTATTTAACACCACCGAGCCATGTCACACAAATCAATGTAATATATTTTAAAAGTAAGCAGACCACCCTCCAATGATCTACACATCTATTCCCTCTAAATTACTAAGTATGGATGACTCCTTGTAAACTTGTGAAATAGTGGTATTGTACTTGAATTGCATCACAGTAGTAAAGGCTGCAGTGTATTTAAAATATCAGTCCTATGGGTGTAGTGGATTTTTTTACTTAGATCAAGGGAGTCTAAGAAAACTACCAAGACACACAGCTGGTATCAATACAATCTTCTGCAGCAATATGAGATTTGAGTTGTACATCCTAACTTGTCTAGTTAATGTTTTTCAAGGGCAAGGAAGAAGCAATGTTACAACCTGAAGATTCCCATAGAGCAATGGGATAAGCAGCAGACTCCATCACATGTAGTTATTTTTGCTCAAAATACCTTGATCTGTATTTGAACATGTGTTCTGCATGCAATATGCTCTGTGGTCTATTACCAAGTCCCTAAGCCATCAAGACCCTCTAAAATGGCCATGGTAAAATGACCACTACTGAGCACACGTTTTTGGATCACATTTGTGAAGTCTGCACCTGTCTGTCTTTATCGGCTTTTACAGTCTCCATGATGCCCTGTAGCTGTTCTTTCTCTTTTATCAGCTCCTCGCTTAAGGTCTCCAGGTCTTGGTTGCTTTGTTTCTCTTTTTCAATCTGATTTTGCAACTTCTCAATCTGCATAGAGAAAGCAACACAAAATACATCAGACAACAAACTGAACAATGACCCTTTTTATTTCAAGGCATTTTTAAAAGTAGAGATTAAATAGAAGGCTGAGATGCTATCCATTCCTGAAGGGTTATGTCAAACCAACAAGAATGAGCAAACTAGCCCTTCTGAAAGTTGCCAGCCACTAGAAAAAAGGGTCTGTTTTCTTTTCCAACAGTGCCAAGAAGCTTCTCCATGCCTATTAAGATCAGAGTTTATAAGGTGCAGCTGCGATAAAAATTTTAACCGCCTGAGGGCCAAATCCTAGTTCCATTTAAATCAGTGATTAAAAATCCAAGGCTTTGGGGAAGCAGTTTCCTCCTTTCCTGCTCAAAAATTCACTTTCCAGCTAGTTTTTCCACTGCTAATCTCTGCATGGGTAACTCCTCACTACCACTGCCAGCCCTGATTGGGGGAGCATATAAGAAGATGATACACTGAACTACAGAATGGAAGAGGGAAAGGGAATTGGGCGGGGACCCTCTCCAAAGTACACTTTCCCTCTCCCTTTGATTTGTTACCCCACCCCTTCATCCAGCATGTCATGATATCGTACCTGTTGGATCTGTACAACTAATGGCCTCATTCCACAGTGTAGTAAGTGTCCTCAGATCCCACTTATGTAAATGGGAGTTGTAAGGCACTGTGCATCCTGTAGGATGCTCCTGGTCCCTAGCAGGACTAGGCTCTTAGATTTAAACTCCTTAGGGCAGAGATCATTTTTGCTTGTCAAGTGCCATGCACACCCATGGCCCTACACATATAACAATTCACTCCTTTGTGCCAATTTTATGAACTTTGCCAACAGCGAAAATGTCAATGAAAAAGGTATTAACAACTCATCCCAGAGGATAATAGGTGGTAATTGGGCTATATGTAGATCCATGTAAGTTTTCATCACAAGAATTGTCTAGGTAAGCAGGGCCTATCCATATGAGAGATACGGCGACTTTAACATTAAGAAACATAACAATAATAAGCTTCATTGGTCCCTGAGGGGCTGTTCAGTGGAGGCTAGAATGTAAACCAGTTATAGAGTGATAACTGTTTTTATAACTGCCTCCCAGAGAACCTGACACAAGGCAGGAATTACAATTTAGAACTACAATTTCATAGTAGTTAGGGATAGAAAAGAACAACAGGGATATTTAGCTCATCCAAAAGAGCCACCAAAGGACTATGCCCTACAATAGGGTTTTCTAGGCTTTTTCCAGTGTCACTTTAAGAGGAGCAAAGTGATGGGATTTTCAGCTTTCGCTTTTCTTAGTAGCATTCGATTGTTCCTAGTTATCTGCCTTTGCACTACCCTACATAGTCCCTTTACACCTTTGGTACTGATACCTGTCACACACTCAGTTACACCTGGTACCTTAAGTTGGACACCCAAAGCAGAGGCACATAAAATTGGAGAACACTTCTAAAAATGTGACTGCTAGTTCTCTGATATCTCCATTTATGTCAATATTTAGCCTCTATTGTCTTTAATAGTCCTTACATGCAACACTATAGTCTCCTTCCCTCCCTACATGCATTAACAGCCCAGCAAGTCAGAGGGAACTATAGTTTGGTTTGTTGTTGTTTTTTAAATTACCATCCTTCCCCTTCCCTCCATTAAAAGCCTCCTCTATCATCACACCTTTTCCACATTCCCTATATGTGACACCCAAGGCTACTTGTGTAGAAGTTCTGAGTCCCACACCATTAATATTTGCTTTGCACCTGCATCATAAAAGAGTTCCAAATCTACAAAAATCCACTGTTAATTCTTGGACACGCAGTTTTGTCAGCATCAGGAATTTCGGCATTATAGGTCTCCACACAGCATGTGTGAGGAGGACACTTTTTTTTTTTTTTGAAAACACCCAATAAACCTAATGTAAGATACATAGAGATATAAGGCTTGTACAGTATCAACAGACCATGTACCACTGACAGTAGTTGAACAGCCAGATGACTGTGCAGTAACTTCTTCTCAAATCTCCTTGAATAGGTGACAAAGCACCCGGCAATACGATCAGACTGTGATATTCAATCAACACTCACAGACTAAGTTAACTGCCATCACAATCTATGTCCCTGTTCCAAAGTGATGCATCATTAGTAAAGAATTTTAGTTCTGTTTCATGAATTTCACCTGTTCTTGATCACAACACTTTAAATCGACTAGCATTTTTACTCCTCTGTCTCATGACCACACATCCTCCCTGCAGACTGGCACTCTCCATTACTGGGTAATCCAACTCATGTGCAACCCAGGCTTGGTAACACTCTCTCACCAGAATGGCAGCAGAAAAATCAAACTAATGCTGGGCTCACAAGTGCTGGTATTGAAAGAGTGCCAGAATTGGAGGAACCAAAAGAAATATGTATGGGGTAAGCCAAAGGCGACTGCAGCTGTTCAAATGACTTACGTTGCTGGGCACCAGAGACATCTGTTGGGCACTTTATACCCCTAGATCTCAAGTTCTGAGTGTTTTAATTAGAGAACCTATCTTGAATGACTACCATAAAGGGGCCATGAGGGAGTGGAGTGGGAGTAGGGCAGGATGAATTTTTGCAGACTATCTGCCTGGCCCAGACAGGGACCCTGAGAGATGGATTTTATTCTCTCACTTTAGCAAAAGCGTCCCTCAGTGTTCCCTGTAGTCAGTGGACGCCAACCCTCTCTCATTGGCATAAAGGCATGTACTGTGCTAATTTAATCAGCCAATCTACATCTAGACCCTTATATACAACACAGCAATGAGCTCTCCCTCCCACTTAGGGCATCCTAATGGTCAGCACATCTTTAAACGGTAAGCTGACTAAAGAAGGGAGCCCAACATATTTTGGAGTTGAAGTGTTGTATAAGCCTGTATCAGTACCACAAAAGACAATGGTTACAGCAGTAAAAGTAAAGGGGGGAATGGGTCCCATATCACAATTAGGGTTTAGTGTGTGTGGAGGGGTGAGGAAAACTAAGTTCCTAACATGGGAATTCTTCAAATGCAACAAACTAACAAGCATCCTGTTTCTCCACTAGCACTGGGTTATGTTAATTGGAGATCAGAATGTGTGCTGTAGCCAGACAAAAACAAAGCAGGTGGCTGTGGCAGAACTGAACACCCCTTTTCAAAGGCAGAGCTGGGCTGGCACATGAGCTAAAAGTATCAACAGACAATAAGGGAGTATAGCAAAAATGTGACTAGCAGCACATGCATTATCAGGAATGAAAAGAACCATGGCTTTGTGGGAAGGGGAGATGCAGCAGAACTTTGTGGTTGCCAAAAAATGAGACAAGGCGGAGAAGTCAATCAAGGACCGTGAACAGCAGAGGATGTTTCTTTAAAAATACATCAGGCTGAATTCACCTCTCCTGTAACTTCACTGATTTGACTGTGGCCCATTGCTTTCTCCCCTGTAACAGAACAAGCTGAGGAAGTACTTGTCACAGGAACAGGCAGTGGGACAAGAACAAGAGCACAATCTGCCAGTAGCAGAATAGCTCCCTGGGACGGCATTCAGGAAACGGGAGCAATTGCTGTCATTCCTGTCGGCGTACCTGAGTAGACAGTGGAATGCACATACAAGGGAGGGGAGCGTGTGTATAATAGAAGATGATAATTATCTAGGCAAGCACTACAAAAATGAGCTGAGAGCTCATGCATGTAGAACATGTAGAACATGCATGAGCTCTCCCGGGTTGGCAGCACGGCCATCAAGCATCACTTAGGAACGCTGTGAGCTGCAGAGTGTAATGGGTCTAGTTCCTGCACGCTGTTTGAACAAACAGAATCAGCATCCAAATAGCTAGGTCAGCATCAACCTAGTGAGAGTTACCTTCTTGCTAAGTTGTTGATTCTCCTTCTCCAGCTCTACAAGCTTTAGGCTGCTCTCTTCTGTGGTCAGAGAGGCATCTCTGAGCTCTTGGATGGTGTTTTGCAGGCTCTGATTGTCCTTTTCTAGCTTCAGAATGCGACTCGACGCACACTCATTCAGCTCAAACACAAAGGACTTTCTAGCTGTTAAAACATAAAAATCAGAATGCAGGAGTTTAACACATTAATAAATGGGCCCATTTCTAGGATCATAAGACTGGTCTTTTCGTAGATAATTGGTGCCACACCCTTAACGCTTCTACTGATCCTAGGTGGTAGAGTGGTCCCTAAATCAAAACACCTATGTAAAAAATGGTGCATGCTTCCATAGATAATAGTTACCTCTCTTCATGAATAGGAAAGTGACGGAAGACACAATGTCTGAAGAGCTGCTTATCTTCATAGTCTCATATCTAAGAGTCGGGTTAGCTATTAAGTTGAATGGTTAACTAGAAACGTTTTAGATGACACCCTGGGCTAGAATCCATCACTTCCGTTGAGATAGAAATTCTAAAAATATCTACTTCTGAAACTAGGAAAAAACCTCATTTTCAATAATTTATACCATGAAGTTGCAGCTGCAGCGCATGGTCAATTAAAACTTTTGTATCAATTAACCATGGAAAACGTTCAGGTGATTGGGTGCCCGTTCTTTGGTTTACCCAGTTGCTTCAACAGGAACACACTGAAGCGGGGTGTGTATTTAAGGCTGGATACACATGCACTAAGCATCAATCACAGAGAATTCTCTATGGGTGAGTTTTGCCACTGATTTCAGCAGAGCCAGGATTTCACCACAGGTCTTTAGAGTTCACAAGTTTTATCACATTTCATGTGACTTCTCAATACCAGCATCTACATTACACATTTACCTTTTTCACGATGTTTGATTTTAGTAATTCAGCAGTGGAGTAACTAAAAATCTACTTCCTGTTTCAAATGTAACAAATCTACGCTCTACAGAAAAATCATATATTTAACATGAAAGTGACATCAACTCTGTGTTCAAGTCTTAGAAAATACTCATTCTTCCAAGAAGACAGACAAAATTCAGCACTGCTGCAACCTGTTAAACAGCACTTCACAACTGGCAGAGACTCCTGGGAAGCTGAATGATTTACAACAGCCATATTCTTTATGGGCCATACACCGGTGAGCTTTGGTCCCATCGGCATTTAACACTAACACCATCAATTTCAATTCTTTTCTGAAATAAAGACTTTAAAAATGGCTTTGTTAGTTTCCACGCTTATTGTTGCCAGTGATTTCTGTATCAACTGTGCTCTTTTCATAAGTTAAAAAAAAAAAAAAAAAAGTTTTTCTATATTTCACCCTTCCAAACTCTATCTGAAATCCAAGAGTCAAGCTGGGTTCTTTCTTTGTCATGCATCACCACATCTAAAAGTTCCACGGACCAAACTGTGCTCTCAGTTACATCAGCACAACCCAGCTGTCTTCAGTGGGATAAAGTATAACTAATTGGAACTTCATAAATGGAGCTGGTTAAAAAACAAGAAAACATTTTGTGAAAGATTTTGAAATTATGTTTTTTTCATTTCACAAGGTGAAAAAAATTAAATAACTTTTTTCCCCAAAAATTGCAATAATTTTTTAATTCAAATTTTCAAAATTTTGCCACCTTCCCTTTTCTTTTGCCACTGAGTGCAATAAAATAAATGATGTCCTTGACTCCCACCCACTTTCCCTTTTGCTACTCTGGAGAAGTTTTGAAAAGCTACAACTTTTTAAGAGTTACACATTGAAAGATTTACAAAGTTTATTAATTACTATTATTATTCCCCCTCTATAACTTTTCCAAAGTTGAGGAAGTTTTGAGAGATTACAAAGTGGACAAACAAAAACAAACAAAAAACAGGAATGAATCTAAACATCTTTCATTCTAATGCATTCAGTGGCAAAAGAGAAATAAAGGAAAAAGCAAAAAAAAGAGAGAGGGGAAAAAACCCAGACCAGAAATGAAATAAAAATAGCAATTTGAAATGAGGCAGAAATTTTTGCACTGTATTAAATTTTTTCATTGAAAAATTGAACTGTTTTCCCAAAATCTTTCAATTTTGATGAAACCATATTTTTGATGCACAAGAAGGAACAGAATCCAGTTCACTCTCTGAACTTTGCTGCGCTTGCTCTGCAGGGCTAACAGAGTAAAAAGTAATAAGAACTAATTAGTCATTACTGTTAGTAGATATAGCTCAGAATACACACAGCAAGCCAAACTGAGGAGCAAGCTGGTGCCATTTTTACATAGTTACTTTACAGAGTACAGCCATAACTTTAAGGCCCTGATTTTACCAAGACTTTTGCATGTGCTGAGGTTTACATGATGTGATTTGGCCCACTGACATCAACGAAACTACTCAGAGTGTGTAAAACTAAGCATGTGCATGAGTCTTAGGTAAGTGTTCAGTAAAGGTTTGATACTGAAAACTCTTGCCAGTAGGGTCATATTACATTTCCCATGATTCTTTAAAATATGATTTTGTATCCTAGTATTATAAACTGAATTAATTTCTATAAACAGAAATCAATAAATTCTATAAATAGAAATCAATTAGCAATACAGGGCACTGATTTTTTTTTTAATGTTTTGCATATAATTACTGAAAATGAATCACCCATTTACAAAATATTCAGCCAGTTATTTCCCCTTCCTCTCACTAATTTTTCACCTTCTATTAAAAATAGTTACCTCACAGCATAGGATTAAAGATCCTGGGACTTAAAGATCAGCTGGGAGTAGTGAAGGGTCATTGACTCCCCACAGCCACTAACTATTCAGTTAAAAATACCCTGTGCTGGTATTGTGTAACACATGGGAGTATTTATTTGTTTTTGGGCACTTTCTCCAGGGAGATTTAAATATAAAGAAGTCATTGTTAATAGTTAAATAATATAAGGAAAGAAGTTGGAAGCTGTTGCATTGTTAGAAGCTTTTTGTTCAGCTTAAATAATAAAAAGTCAACTGGTTACATAAGGAAATTTATTTCCCCAAATGAACTATTGAGCCTGGAGTTTCAGGTTTGGCTTCCTGCCCAATTCAGTAACACTTTCCACTCCTCTTCTACAAGGAAATCGTCCATAAGCACAACAATAATTATTAAGAGTCACCTCATGACTGCTACTTACTATCTGCGAGGTCTGTGCTCTTTGACAGCTGTTCTAGTTCCCAGCCTAGGTGTGCAGACTCATTCATGCTCTGTTTTTGTGCTATCTCCAGTACCATATTCTCTTCTAGCAGCTCTTCAATTCGCTTTTTGTCTGTGTCCCGGTCCTGTGGAAGGAGCATGCAAATGGAACGTCGTGCTAAGCTTATTAACTAGGCAGTTTGGTCAGCCTTTTAATGCTTGCACAATTATCATTACTAGGAGTGACACATCCAGAGTTGAACAGACCTCTCTATACAACGTGTGCATATGTTAATATACACATACAAAATAAAGGAGACACTTCACAGATCCAAGATTAAGGCCACCTTACTGATGGGCCAGATTCCAAATGAAACTTCCCCATGTTTCAGAGGTACAAAGATTCATGGTTTTGGTTCAAGTCCATCTCTAATTATCTGGAATACTAAAATGGACCACTTCAAGACATGTTTAATACAATCAAGCCTGCATAATTTGACACTTTTTGAAATTATGTGGGCTTTACAATAAGCTCTCTGCCCTTCCTAAAGCTAAAGATAAGCATCACAGAATCAGAGATATTTTTTCTTCATTTCTTGAAAAACCAAAAAGTGAAATCTTCATGTCACATCACTGTCAATTTCATGCAGCATACAAAGAAACCATGTAAATAGATGGAAAATAAATTCGTATAAGGTACTTAAACTATCATAGCAAGTGATACCACATGCTGTAATTGGAAATAAGTGCTGTTAGTATAGGAAATCAGTAATTTCTAATTGACATTAACTTCTTGACTTAATTCTTTCCTTTCACAGGCAAAATGCACCACATATGCAAGGGCTCAATGGGAAAGTGTTCCACATTTCCCACTGGAATTCAGTTGTTTACTACTGATTGATAAAATGGAATGATTCTAATGAACAGATGAAAATAAGTTTATACACAGAGAAAGCTTTCCATTAAAGCAAGCTGGTATTGAATACGCTAGACTTTCACTGGTCCATAAAGCTACACCACTCTATAAAGTACTGGTGTAGCATATATGCTAAGGCATGTGTTTTCTCTCTTTCTCTCACACACACCCCTTCCCCCCATTCTCCTTATGAGACACATGCATCACTCCCAATAATATTTACATGCATTATGTTTGCATTAAAATGAGAACAACCATCTCTATATGCTACATAATACACTAATAGAGGCAGAACAGACCCAACATGAAAGATATCAACTAGGTTAGTGATTTGGAGCAATACATTTTTGGTTGTTTAACTTGAGACACCTGAAAGGAGCACCAGCCCTCTGCAGGTCATGCCTCTTCAAGATGTCTCAAGTTGGGCACCCAAAATTTGAGGCATACAAAATCATAAGCCACTTTTGAAAATCTTGGGCATCATTCATATCCTTAATGTACAATGTCTTGAACTGCGCATTTAGCATAACACTACTGGGTGTGACCAGCACCTCCATTCCCAGCAAAATCTTTTTCAGGTTACTAAAAAACCACACTTTGCATGAATTAAGAACAACAGACCCGTAAGAATAGGAACTAAAACACAGCACATGAAGTAACATTTATATGTTTAATGAAGTAATAAATGTCAATGTTATTTATTAGACTTTTTAGTTGTGAGCGATCAACTGCCAGTTCTTAAGTCTCTCATTTGTGTGCAAAGTAATAAGCCCCTTTTCTCTGATTTATGTAGCATTAAATATTGAGAATATTTTATTTTTGCAATGGTCAATGCCCCATAGAACTGCTGCAATAACTATACATTTTATTTCCAGTAAGAACAGCTGTTCATTGCAGCAGATCTTCACATCCCATATGTAAAGAGATTATTTTTAAACTGATACATTCTAAAACCACTAACATCAATGTACATGGCTTCAATATTTTAATCTTGGTGATATATGTTCATGTAACCTGAAATCTGTCATACTTCATTCTCCCAAGCAGACCAACCAGGGTTTTGATACTTTTTTATTGTAAGCTGAGTGCCATGCTGTTTTAAGCATGAATGATGCACAGCGCTGATGCCAAGGTCACATGGCCTGAGACACAGTAAAAACTTTTTAAATTGGATTTGCCCAACTCCAAGAGATTATTTAAAAAAAAGAGTATGTAGCCTAGTTTAAAAATACAATTTTTTAAGAAATAGCATAGTTATATAAAGAGTGTGTACCAGCTCTATATCATGAAGCTTGGATTTCAATTGCAAGTTTTCCTTCTCTAGTTCATGCAATTTATCACCACGAGCTCTTGCTACTGTTAACTGCTCTTCTAGCATGGCCTTTGTTTCAATTAATATGATGTTGTCCTCTCTCAATTCCTAGAACACAAAAAGAAAAACAGCATATGAAGTTAATCTCCTAGTTTCAAATTTTATGTTTCAAACATCAGGCACCTTTAATCGATTACAGTTTGAAATAAGGGATGCACAGCAAACCTATAACATGCACTTTTTAATCATTCCCTCAGATTATAATTTTGTACATGAAGATCCCAAGAAGATAAGATTTACACTTTAAAATGTTCCAATATCAACATTTGGGAAGCACTTGGAAGACAAGAGTGCAAAATATCAAAAAAATAGTCCTAGACGTTAAGGGGTTACGGGCACATTTACATGAAAAGCTCCTTTCAATAACATGTCAGAAAGCGTTCCCCTTCCCTCTCTTTCATGTACATGGCTTTAGTTCACTTAAAGAAACACTGGTTTGCAATGACCTCTTAAACACCTGGTACAATCATTAACTGCATCAACAGTTCTGTTTTTCCTCTAGGACAGCAGCGTTTTTGGTTTGTTTTTTGTGAAGCACAAGCCAACGTGGCTCTGCATTTAAAGCAGATCTAGCACAGCTTTAGGAACAAGGCTGGTGAATAATATGGTACTCCTGCGTTGGCTGAACCGTAACAAAGCAAAAACTGCAGCATAATGCATTCACATACCTTAACTCTAGAATAATGTATGTCCACAGCATAAAATCTGGTTGACATTCTTGACCACGTCATAACAGCCTTAAACTGTCTGATTTCAGGTAAAAAAATGTGACTGCTTACTTTTATCTTTAAATGCTTTTGATATCAGAAACATACATATAAGTACTGCAATCTTCTCCCTCAGGAAAGTGCCAGCGTTTGAAAGACTGGAAAGGCAGAACTCTATGTAGAGGAACTGAAGGTGGAGCAGGCACAAACAAGACAGCAATTTACCTTGCTTGTCTAAAGAAATTTTTATTAGTTTATTTTTTCCTCCAACACACAGAAAAAATGGAACACGCACACATCCACGGAGAAATAAGTATGGTTTGACAATTTATTGCTGGACAATAGCCTTCAAATTGTAAAGCTTCTGCTGATATCAGTGAGTGACTCTGCTCTCTCAGACGACAAACCTTCAGAACACACATACTACTAAAAGGTCATCAGGAATGAGTAAGTTATGGTGGTTAGTTGGACAACAGCTGCCTTCCCTTTTTGGGAGGATATAATCAGTGGCATCAAAAGTCTCAAAGCAGCTCACTACGACTCACTCCCAGGTCTGAATGAGATCTGCCGCATTTCAGGACGTAGTTTGCAGATACTGCTATGAAAGAATGGGTTCCCCTACCCTGCCCTTTCCTACTCTAACATGCATACAAACCAATATATACATAACCCTTAACCATAACCCATAACTAGCTTATTAATGCTGAATTAAAGAGAAAGCCTACAAAGGCTTTCAGTTTATCACTAATTTCTCCTAAAGCCAGTTGGAGGAGTCAGCAGTTAACCAATTAATCTTCAGGGATTTCTTGGCATTCAT
Organism: Emydura macquarii macquarii; assembly: GCF_026122565.2. Taxonomy (NCBI): domain Eukaryota; kingdom Metazoa; phylum Chordata; order Testudines; family Chelidae; genus Emydura; species Emydura macquarii. Next base: position 2,258,163 of record NW_027131366.1, on the reverse strand, counting down.
ACAGGACTTTCCCACAGTATGCAAAACTCTAGCCATCAGCTAACTCTCCTTAGAAATAGAGAGTGTTGTGGGATGGAGATGTGCTGCAATTTCTTGGAAATAAACTTAATCAGGAAAAAGAAATCTCCTGGCCCATAGAAAAGGAAAAATCCCAGGTTAGAACCAGCACTTCCATCACCTATTGTATGCAATGACTTTTAAGGCCCTATTTAACTGAAATTGATCAGTGTAAAGCAAACTTTAACTAGTTTTTAGAACAATCCCACTAGTATTTAGAATCCATGGAGAAACATTCCTATTGGTCTTTGGTTTTATAAGAAGAGGAAGGTTGTTCTTGTGATTAAGGCTGGACTGGGATTCAGCAGCTCTGGATTCTGTTTCCTGGCTGTGATACCTTGGAGAAATCCCTTAATCACTCTGTGCCTTTGTTTCCTATGTGTAAAATAGGGATGATTGTACTTTGTACTTCGCAGGGGTTCTGGGAGGTAAATTCAGTAATACCTGTGTGGTGCTAAGATACTATCATGGTGACTACAACAGAGACATCTGTGAGTAAATGAATAAAAAGAAAACGTGAAACTGATTTTTTTTAAGACCTAATTTTGGGCCAAAAGCGTCACTTTAGGATGGATATGCTAAACTGTCTGATACCAAAACAAACGAGAGTGAGTGGAGTTAACAATAGGCAACATGCTGGGTGTAAAACAAGTACCAAGAATACTCATATTGAAACAATGGGTCAGTCAGAGCATATTTAACAGAGTATCCTGCAGAGTCTGGACCACAGCCCTGAGAAGTAAGATGGGGTTTTACCTCATAAACGTGGCCTTAGAACTACCTCAAAAACTGCTTACCAAGCAGGAACTAATTATTTCAGTATCTCATGAAGAGTTGAACTGTGTGCCAAGTAAGGCATATACATATCCAGTCTCTGTTTGCAAATCACACATCATTGGGAGCTTTAATATCTGAGAGATGGGAGGTAGGCACCATGCATGTGCCTGAAGGGAGAAGGGGAGGAAGACCTGTCAGATCAGAATGATTCTGATAAAATCTTAAATTAAGAACCTTTTGCAGGAGCCTGTTATTGGGCCGATATTATTTACTTGACCCCATTTTCTGAGGTCATCTTTATAGTGAAAACTTAATTTAAGTAATTATTCCAGCGTAGCTTTGTAAAGTTATGTCTCACAGCCTGGAATTATTATTCTTGCCACAGTATATTGTAGCTCATGTCACCCCAGATATCCCTAGGGTAGCACAACTGACCTAACAATTAATTTGGATATAAACCATTTTTGTATTAGATAGCAGAATGGTTGGGTGTGTCTTTCTTGGGAATGAAGGGTTTTTTTTCCCCTTTTCAATTAATAAAACCTTCAAAATGATTTTATAGCTGTGGATTTTTAAAAAAAATAAACATCACAGAACAGACAAGTATGGTCTTTTAAGATTTATAATAGGTTTACTTATAAGAAGATTCCAAAACCAATTAGATTAAATTTAAAACTTAAAACTAATGATGACTATAAAATATCCAACAATTTCTGATCTTGCCTTCAGAAACATCTCACTGAATTAAATCATATAATTTGGTCTGCAATCTTAACAACGTGGGCCCTGATCCTGATCCTACTTATGCCCATGAGTAGACTACTTAAAACTAAACCTGGGGATTAGTATTTGCAGGATTGGGGCCAGAGTGTTTACTATTCATTGCGCTGGAAGGTGCTCCTGCTGAGCTGCAATAATGTTAACAAATGCCCTGGAATAATTGCATCCATCAAACTATATGAAGATGTAAAAGAAATGCCCTCTTTTTTTTTCTTTTTTTTTAAAGTTCACAGGAATTTTTCCCCATTATCTTGTGGGGAAACTTATTGCAGTTGGGGGAGGAAAAAATGGAAGAAAGACTCCCTGGTCTCTGAAAAGAATCTGATCTCCTGGAACAGCCCTAGACTCCATGGAGAGGAATGCTGCAGCAGGGTTTTATATTGGAGAGAACCACCCCCTCAGAAGAAGCATTGCATTAAGCCTGCCCCTGCACATTGATAGCTATGACCTCATTTAGCCACCACAGCGGGCAAGTCTACTGTCTTACAACTGTAATCAAATTAGAATAGCATTGGGTAATTTCTTCTTGTCCGAAAGGATGCAGAAGGAAAACATTCACCTGCTCAGACATGTCAAGTCTTGCTTGCTTGCATTTAGGCTTGCTCCATTTGTACTTGTTCTAAGGCAGCTTCTAAAATTTCCCTCTGACCATTAGGGACTTTTAGCCTGTGGTTTAAGGAGCTATTTAAAGTCTCTTAAGTTTTCCAAATCTTATCTCTTGTAAATTGTCTCAGATAGACTGCCCTCCATATGGCACTTGAGTGACCACTGCCTGGAAATGTCATTCTTTAGGAGCAAACTTCATGGCTGTACTTCAAGTGCCAGAACCAAAGGCTTGTTAAGTGCCCATCATATGTTTCTTCACTGAAGCACATGCAGTTAAAATGGCCTTTTCCTCAAGCACCGTCATATTTCTCTTCAGTGATCGATTTTACAGCACTTATTGACAAATCTCTTCAAAGCCCCAGAGTCCTCATGGCATCGTTTTACTACAGAATCATGGCTTACATATTTTATGTATCTGTATTTTGATTACCCCAGGGGTGTGAAATTTGTTTGAGAGGCTCAGACACTCTGATCTTAGGAAGCTACTTGTATCAGTGTCAGGGGAGTTGGATCAGCTTTATAGCCTAGTGGTATCTCTCTCCATCGAGTGGGAGACTAGAACTAGATCCCTGCTCCTGGTTCTGAGGAAACTGTAAATCCAGCTATTTTTCAGGAGGGTGAGAGGAATGTGAGCAGGCACAGCTCTGAATTAAGTCCTATTACCCCTCACTTTGAAGGACAGTCGCTTGAGGCAGGGGGAAATGGAAGAGAAACTGAGGGATAACACTGGCTGAAGGACATATATATTGCCAAATTCTGGCCTCCTTGCAGCCCCTTTACATTGGTTCAGCAACATCAGAGGGCCAGAATCCCCCCTGGGGAATTCCCTGAAAACAGAGGCAGCACAAGGCCAAAGAAAACAGCTATATGCTGCCCCTGTAAAGCATCCACTCTAGGGCTGTGCCAGGGTAGATTAAGGATAGGACAAAGAGTGGCTGGAATGCAAAATACTGGCTATTTTACACCATGGAGCAGCCCAAAGGCATCTGAGGCAGCTCTTAATTTATGCTGGAGGACACACTGACCCGCAGAGCAAACAGAATTAGAAAAGTGCCAAGGAGCTGTAAAATGACCTTTGCTCTATTGATCCCCATAACTCCAGGCACAAAGACAGCACAGAATCTCACCTACAATGCACAACCTCGGCACCCAAGACAGAAGAGACAGAGATGGGAGTAGTGAGATTGTGTAAGGGGTGGAAGAAAAGAGATGAAGGAGAGCTCTGTAAATTTTACATTACGGATCATGAACAGGGCCTCCACTTGGGGGGGGAGGGGAAGGGTACACTTTACCGGGACCCAGAGGCCCTGGGGGGCCCAGCTCAGGCTGCAACCCCCATTATCATGAGCAAAAAAAATTTAATGGCTTGTATTTTTCATGGATTGTATGTATGGGATGAGGGATTGTGGTATGTGTGTGGGAAGCAACCCGCGCTACAAGTTTGTACTGGGCCCAAAAAAATTATGCTGGGGCTTTGATCATGAAGTTAGTTTAGCACACAGGAGAGCAGAAGTGGTTAGTTTGAGGATACTGCTGGCTCTAGGGCAAGCCATATTGCTGAGAACCCAAGAACAGTATGATAGAATGGCTGCCCTCTTGCTCTCAGATGAAGATTAGAGGAAGCACTAGCTTCTATCATGCTACCAGAACCAACTCCACTTCTGCATGCTTCGGGCAGTAGGTACAGACTAAAGTACAGCAGCACAGAGCTGAAGGGAAATGTCAAGAAGCTGCTCTGCTATCTGGTGTGCATGACAGAGTTAATGCACAACTAAATTGCCAGCTTGAGGGAGTAGGAGAGAGAGACTACTTAAGAGAGTAAGAGCTCCAGACTCCCTTAGGTGAATTTGGAATTGCCAGCAGAGAAGAGCCTGCCTTAGTTTGCAATTTATACATTTAATACTCTGCAGGCTTAGTGGACCTATTCATAAGATGCAGTAGGCAGCTGGTCCCCCAGATTGGCGAAGAAAAATGAGGCAAGATTTGCAGACCGTAAAGAACTGGCATGTTTTCACCAGGGGGCGTTATGGGCATATGTTTTAGTAACACTCCATTATTTCAGAGCCGGGGGCTTCACCTACTTACGGTAGGGGGCCAATCTTCAAAGATTGCAAAATTTTAATCGCAAAACTTTCACTGGCTTAAATGGCAGCAGAACTGGGATTGCATGATTCCAGTTTTTAACCCCCAGAATCAACCTCAGACAGTCTTTTGATTGCATTTGACCCTGACTAAAGTGCCACATTTGTCCATTAGAAAGGCAAAGAATTACTCAACCAGACCAAAGCATTATCTTTGTTGCTAGGGGCATGACAGACACAATCAGATATTTATCCAAGGACAAGAAGAAGAATTATGTCCTATTCTGCATCTGTTTTTGGTTACCATAAAAGTTTATACACAGGGAAATAAACAACTGAGTTGGATGCTGTAAGCAAGAGGACTTCAGTTTTAGTTTGATTCATTTTCTAGAGCCCATATACAGTAAATTCAGTGAAGTATTTATTGATAGCTGTTTCGCATAATCTTAGTCACGTTAAGTTTGTCCATTTTCTTCATCATGTACCCTAACAGAAGCAAGCAGGGCTAATGCAAATGTACTGAGGCAACCCTCCCTGCAACAAGGCCACTGCTATCTCCCCAAATTACCAGAAACTGGTCAATCAATGTTTCTTGCACAGAGTCCTCAGATCTCTCTCTCTTAGTTTTAGATGGAAAATAAATATGGAATTTATAGCATGAATGATCAATGGAAAAACTCCAGAGGTACTTGTGCTGTGGGTGAACTGAAGTCGGGTGGCAGGTACCCCGCTGTATCAGGGAAATGTAGGGGATCTCAAGAGTTTAGATGAAATTAACTCAGAGGCCTAGAAAGAGAGCGAAGATAGGATGAGCAGAGGTCTGAAATGGCTAAGCAGAATAAATTGGTATTACTAATAGCATAAACTTTTAGGTTCAAACCCTCTACGTAAGAGCAGTTTCTCTGTTGTTTACTAAGGCCAACATTTGCAGATTTCGATGCCTAAAGTTTGCCACCTGAATCTATAATTAAAAATTTCTAGCCACTTCAATCAGAGCTGCAGGTGCTAAGAACCTTGGCAAAAATCAAAGCACTCATTTAGGTAATTAGCACAGGATACTCACCAAATGGAAAATTTTGGCCGAAGAATCAACTCTGGTACATATATAGCTTGAAAATGTACTACAAGTAAGTTACAAAGAGGACCCAGACCTGTAGTGTCAAAGAACAGGGCTGCTACAGTCAGTCACAAAATGAGACCCAACAGATCTATAAATAATGAGAGGGCTTGTCAGCATGGGCCTAGCCCTGCTCTCACTGAAGAGTTTTACCTCTGATTCCAATAAGGGAGCAGAGCTAGGCCACTGCTTTCAAAAATCCCATCTATCAGGTATTTTCTGGAACTTTAGTTTGCTTTAATCTGCTGATACAGTCAGCGTGATTACAAATGAAGCATGACTGGTGAGCAGCCTGGGAAAACTGGGGCCTACACAGCAGATTTTTCCCCCTGATCTTCACTTGCCTCCATACGAGCCTTGTAGAAATCCACATCATGCAGTTTCTCTTTACACCGGACCAGTTCCATCTCGAGTCTCTCAACTCGGTTTGCTTTTTCTTTCAGGGAGTCCAGTTCATCTCTGTAGGCTCGGGCAGAGCGTGCATCAGCTGCCAGGTGGATGTTCTGGGGGGAAAAGTGACAGACAAACAGGAAAAAATAAAATTACCCCCCACATGCTGAAAAAAAACAATGACATACACCTTTCCTGCCCCCATGTCCAAAAAAGCAGAAGTGAAGGAAAGCCAAGAGTGTCCCCATGGTGCAAGTTTGGAGAATTCTCCAATTAGCCATCAAACTCATTGCAGGACTCAGTTCAGCCTACAGGGGATTCTTCAATTTTCAATGATCAACACTGTATATGCTCCAGGCATTACTGGACTAGTTAGTGAACTGAGCAGATGAGACCCGCTCTCACCAGTAAAGTCAGAAGCTCTCCATTACTGTCATAGTCAGACCTACACAAAACATGCTGCAGTAACTTGGTTCCATCATTCAAATTTCATGAGACGTATTTTTATCTTTATACTGAAAGCAATTTTTAAAGTGATGTGTGTCACTGCAGTGTTACAATTAAAGAAGCCCCACTTACCTCCTGTTTTATTTTCTGCAACTCTAGAACAAACTGTTCTGCTTCATGTTTAGTGTCCACAAGTTGCTCAGTCTTTTCTTCCCTGAAAATGATTAGGGAAAACTTAGTACAAAGTTATTACGATGGTTCCTGGAACAAAACTTATGGTATTAACATCAGGGCAAGACTCAGGGGCTATGAGACACAGGAGTCTAGTAGGATAAACTGGACACAAGACCTTCTAGATTTTCTTGGTGATGCTCCAGTCTCAAAATTACTAATAGCTATAGATGTTTTCTTGTGGTGCCCTATGCCACAGGAAATTTGGGACTCTTTTTTTTTTTTTAAATCATCTTTACACTTGCCATTCATGCTGCCGCAGCTAACGCAGCCATTGCCCTTCTGAATATGGTAAGCAGTCCTTCCCAGCAATTACTGCCAACAAGCGAGGGTAATGTGTGCATGTGGGGAAGGGAAAAAAACCAATTGGAACCAATAATCTTTGAAAACTTAATGATGGCATAGGGTGGTGAGGGAAAGAAGGAAAAAGGGAAGAAAGAGCGAGGGATATGGGAAGACAAGAAAAGAGGAAAGGGAAAAACAAACTAATGGAGGCTTGAGATTGGTGACATGTTAAGAAAGATGGAATATGGGAGAAGGCAAGACTAGCTACTTTCCTTAAACAAAAAACCCTACAAGACCCAAATATGCAGCAAGTTTGCATGTAGAACTCCCAGATAAGTCAACGTGTTGAAGCCAACAGGAAATTCAATGCTGCAGACTCAGGCTTAATACACGTTTACTTCACACTGTTGGCAAAGAACCTGAAACAGACAACCTTTCTCCAGCAGTCCAAGCACTTTGTGACTTACAATTCCTGTCGGACCCTTCTCAGTTTTGCTTTCGTGTCTGCCAGCTCAACGGCCAGGTGCTGCTTGTCCTCATTGGAGAGATGATTGGCTGGGTTTGGTGAAGAGTCTGGACTAGATGTTTTCAGAGGACTTGGTGGTTGCTGAGACTGCAGATAATCTCTCTCTTGAGTGAGATCCACAATCAGCTGGAAATGGAGGGAGGCAAGTGGCATTAACAAGAAATAACAATATATTGCACGTATAGCTCCTTTCACTCAAGCATTTCAAAGTACTTTGCAAAGGTGGGTAGTTACCTTACAGATGTGAAAATTCAGGCACAGAAGGTTCAGGTGATGTACCAAACGTCACACAATGAAGTCGATAACAGAGTTGAGAACAGAACACAATTTTGATTCCCAGTCCTTTGCTGACCACTGGAATATGCTACTTTCTAGTGTTCCAGATAAGGACCTCATTTTACTTAGAGTTTTTATAAAAACTGCAACAATTTACAGCTTTAATTAATACAATCAGAGTCAGATCAATAACAGTAGGAGGAGACGGAAGTAAAGAGATCTAGGACAGGGAGAAGAGAGGTTTCTAGCAGAGATTTGAAATAAGATTGACTGATGAGTCACAAATACAGAGGAAAAATGTCACTGGTGGCATAAGCTAGAGAGAAGGCTCTTGAACCACCAATGGCAGATATTGTTGGAGGGACAGAAAAGCAGCCACTGAGAGAAGAATGGGTGAGAGAGCATAAGATACAAAAGCTTTGAGGCAAATTCACAAAATAAAGCATATTGTTTCCCCTACACACACTTCTCTTTCACAGATCAATTCTCTGTAGCTCCAGCACACAATTTATGAGGGCAACAAGAGAATATTAAACATTGCTATAATGCATGCTAGAACTTCTGGAGTTTGAATAGAAGAGATTGAGCCTTAAATGAAACACAATGGCAATCAGTACACAAGCAAAATAAAATAGAAAAGCAGAGCCTGTGTCTGATCCTTCAAATGAACTGTATGAGAAACAGATATCTCTTTCATACTTCTGTGCACTCGTCTCTCTCATCAATAAGCCTCTTGAGATGGAAAACCATATTTCTTGAGAGAGACTCCAGTTCTTCTGGGGCCATATCTGGAAGCTCCAGCCACTGCAAGTCAAACACATTCTCCTGGTTATGAGTCACCTGTAAACAAGAACAAAATACAGGGTTGTTTTGTTTTTGTTTTTTAATTTTCTCCTAGAAGATTTTCAAACGTTGCTTGTTGAATTGATTCATTCTGTGCAAGTATTTTCTTTAAAAATTTGCTGCTTATATAACTCAGCTGGAGGAATCAGTACAGTTCCTCTTTCAAATGTCAACAATTTTCAAGAATTGATGGGTGGGCAAACTTGGTCAGAAATGTCACTTTTCAGCAAATATAGCCAGGAAATGGTGCAGAAATGCTCAGTTCAGCTGCAACATCATGTAACAAAGCTTCTAGTTTTCACAAGATAACTGGATTTAGAAAAAGTAACCAGGCAATTTTGTGCTCAATAACACTAAGAGTACTCAACTCTCATGCTTCATGGGGGAGCTGGTCCCTGCAAGTGTCAGGAAGGCAATGGTCTGTTTTGCACAATTAGCTAGCTGCATTATTGTGGGGGTGTTCCCTGATGCTCTGATTGTTGACCACTGTCACAGGGAGTATCTGACTTAAGGATCTGATGTGGGAGTGATCTGATCTGGTAGGGAAATTTTTTTTTTAAACTATAATTCTCTAATAATTGGTTTCTCCAAGTGATGTTGCTGAAAACTGCACTAGACTGGAAAGGCTCTTTTGAAGTTGCTATGTCCACATTTAGGACTATGGCATGTTTCTGCTTTTACCAAAACCATATTCTTTGTATTCCTTAGTTTGTACATGAAATTGCTAGTCAGTGGGATCTGCTTTTAGAAAGCAGATTTAAAAATATATTAAAAGGTTACTCTCAACAGCTTCTAACAGTATGTGCTTCCCAACCTCACTGGTTTAGTCGGTTTTCTGCCTCTGCATCAGATGGAGCCAGCACATCCTGAGAGAATGTGCGTTTTGTACCGAGGCCTGTCCAGCAGAGGGCATTTACATATGGTTCCACCTGCACTCTGGAAAGTGGGATGATAGCTGCTATTTGAGCAAATGCATATGTTTTCTTTTAAAGAAGCAGTTAGAACCCAGAGGACATGCGTCACCAAATTATACCACTTTTTAAAAGGCTGAAATCAAATTTTGGATCATATATAACATTTCCAAAAGCACTTAAGTGACTTAGGTGCTTACGTCCCAATTCCAAAAGTGACTCAGGCACTTAGTAGTCTCATTGCCTTTTAATGGGACTTATGTTCCTAAGTGACTTTTGAAAATAAGACTTAGGCTACTAAATCACTAAAGTGCTTTTAAAAATTTTACCTGAAACCTCTTCTGTGTATCCTTTTAAAACTACTTTCAGCCTAAGCCTACGTTGGACAGTTATGACATTTATCACTGCCACTTTCTGAGAAGTGTTTAGGCCAGTTAATTTTCATTCCACCTAATAATTTTTGCCTTTTAATTTGATTACACTTTGAGGGTGCATCTACATGTGAACTGGGAAGTAGTGATTCCCAGCTCATGTACTCATACCTGTGCTAGTCTGCTCGAGTTAGCATGCTAAAAACAGCTACAGCAGCAGGGAAGATGGCTTGGGCTAGCCACCAGATTACCTACCTAGTGGATCCGGATGGGCACATATTCAGTAGATTGCCCAATCCACTGACCATACTATCCTGGCTACACTGCTATTTTTAGTGTGGGTGTGTCTGTGTGAACTGGGAATCACACCTCCAAGCCCAAAAGCAGACATACCCATACTTTCAGGGAATATACCTACATTTCTTTGCGTCAAACACACTAGTGCCACTAGGTTAACCTGTGCTGCTACATAGCAAAGTAAACAATATCACTGAAACCACAGGAGAAGAAAAATAAAAAAGAAAGTTTCAGGTGCTGAGAACCCTACCTCCTGAATGTGTGAAACAATGGCAGCCTGGGTCTCAATATCCAATTGTTTTATTCTTTCGATAAACTCTTCCTTTCTTTCACACTGTAAACAAAAAATAAATAAAATAGGCACTTCTCTCGAAAACCGCTATGTATCAAAACTCTCTCATGGCATTATTTTCTTTAGCACAGCTAAAAGGACACTTTCAATACAAAGGGCCAGACTCTGTCATACTTACTCACATCAAGTAGCTAGTGTCTTACTGCATAAATGCCCCTTGAGGTCACTGAACTAACTGAGGACTCAATGAATATACAGTCTGAGTAAGGGTGACTGAATTGTGCCAAAAGTTTTTAAACTTAAGGCTAAGTTAAATGTAAAAAAACTCAAAAAAACAAAACCCAACTCCTTTCCCTCACTCCACTAAAAATCAAGGATCCAAGCTGGTGTAAATCAGCAATGCTCCACTGACTTCAAAGAAGTTACACCGACATATAACAGCTGAGGACCTGGCCCTAACCTTACATCATTTCAACTGTTTACTTTTAGCATTTTGCTCATTTTTGGCAATGAGAGCGGCTCAGTCAGTTTTGCTTTTGATTCTGCTCACATCAGCTTCATTTTTTGGCTCTGGGGCACTAATTAAATGTGTCCTTAGTATGTAAAATGCTGCAGGGGGAATATTTAATGAAAAATAAATTACATTTTAACTACATGGCTTCACAACTCCATTTCTATCACATTAGTTTTGTCAAGCTTAAAAAACAAAAAGCCACAAAACTATAGTCAATACAAATTTGGGACCTGAAGCTGGCAGAATCTCTACAAGGACATAACAGAGAAGTTGAACATTTCCACAGTCTGTTTTCTGTTGACTATGATATACAATACCCATTGTGGCCCAATTCTGAGTATGACCATTCACTTCAGTGGGAGGAAGTTCAGGTCTTTAAACAGGAACCGAGACTGCTCAGCCCTTTGCCGAATCAGGCCTTTTATTCTTTGTGTTAAAATGTGTTAGTAAGTATAAAGTTCCAAACAGCCGCATGAAGAGAGCACTGCTCTGACATAATTGACTTGACATAGCTGGGCAGGGAGAGTATCCTAAGGCATGACAAGAACATTAGACAGACGTACAAACAAGGTCAGTTATAAGCAAAGACTGGCCTGCAACATTCCTATTGTCTGTCATGACAGTTTACAGTGGAATCCCAAACACAGAGCTTTGGTGTGCAGGACACTGATTCCTTTATTTGGTTAATTGTCATGTATTTAAGGGGAATTTACTATGCGATTTAACAACACAGCATAAAAACCCTCACGTGATTATACAAAGTTCCTATTCTTTAGGACTTTCTATCTACACATGATATTAAAAAAAAAAGGTGCAGTGAGTAGGATTCTTTAGAAGACGGTGATTAGACGAAGGTCTATCTATTCCCTTTACACTAATGTACTCCATTATATCCCTATATATTTTAATAAAAAAAACAAACCCCAAAACAAAACAAAACAACTCCCTGCCCTCCACAACAATCCTTAGACTAAGGAGATTATTCAAACTCACATTCTCTCCTGTAGGAATTATTGTGTGTCAACAATTTGGATTGCCTAATTGTGACAGCATATATCAAAGCACTGGCTCAAATAGTGGCAAGACAGGTGGCAAGCTGACGCTATAGCTTATTATGCAAAATGTGCTCATTTTACTCCCATCTTCTTTCCCTCTGTACTTTTGTTTCATTCACCTATTGTGTCTTATAATTCTAGACCACAGACTGTCAGGGCAGGGAATTTGTACAGCACTTAGCATAATGGGACCTGGATCGTTGATTGGCACTTGTTACTAAAATAATAATAAGTTCAAGCACCAAAATTAGATGTAAATGACATATGCAATTCCATAAGGCATGTTCACCTGTACAGCACAGCCCAACACCAACAGCAGCAACTTCTTAATTTCATCCATGCTTTTACCTAAATTGAAAGAAAAGAGGCAAATCAGTCCAAATGCACAACAAGAGTTATGAAAAAAAATATTTGTATAAAGTGATGATCTCAGAAGAGAGCAAAGCCCTGTTGGTTGGAGTAATAACCTTTGCTTGAACTAGGTGCTTGTACATATAAACGCCTATATATGTTTAACATGATTTCGATGTAGCAAAACAGTTGTTACAGATTAATTTAACATATCCAGAAAAGCACTTACACATATGCTTAACTTTAAGCACATGAATGGTCCCAGTGGGACTAGGCAGGATGGAGCCTTTACTTCTTAAAGGAAAAACTTCCCCATCCTTGCAGCATTGTGCAAAGGTACTTTTTAAAAGGGCGGATTTTGAAACAAATCCCAGTTCTTGAAAGGGTCTTTGTTGCATCAAAATATCCCTGTCTGTGTTTGCCAAAGGCTTTCCTGTGGGTAGAGTGAAAAAGGTTTAGCTTCAAATTGGCCATCTTCCAGTACAGGCACCATGCTTGATCCTTTACTTCTGATGAAACAAAAATACAAAGAAGGACTGGGGGAGGGATTGTTTTTAAAAGGAAAACCCCTCTGACCCTCCAAATTACATATTTGAAAAGTAATCACCACACAACTTTCCCCAAAGTTAAAATCAGAATGCTGAAGAATACCAGTCTGTACTTAAATTAATTGACTATCCAACAGTTGTATGCTTTAGCAATGAGTTTTGCCTCTGTTCTGCATCAAAGTGTACACACTTTGAAGTGAATGTTTCATGTGTTAAAAGAGAGAAAAAATGGGCAGTGTAGAAAGGAGAATATTCAGCTACCATATGCTCGTGGAGCCGGTGGGGAGAAGGGCATAAGCAGGTTGCTATTGCAGGGAATCTTGCTGTGACCAACAACCCAGCAGGTATCATTCTCATGTTAAGAAAAAGAGTATCTCAGAAGGGAAATCGCTGTGGCTTTTAGCCAAGTTCAGATTCTGTCTCAGCAATGTTAAATATGGCTATTATCTCCTCATTGAGGAGCAAAGGAAGTTATATATATTAAAGATAAGGGATAGGGAAATGAGAATAAGAAGTTGAGGCATAATTAAAATTGCATGTGCAGCTGGTAAAAGAACTGGAGGCAAGTTAGATTCAAAATGAAACATCCCGGAAATGCCTGACATCCATACACACCACAGGGAAAAAAATAGGCAGTGCATAGTTTTCTCTCCCTTACCCATCTGTAAATGTATGCACTCTTCACATACTGTGTAATAGTGGGATAAATATTTTCATATTCTGCCCCCTCTCTTGGGTGTTTGACTGTTCATATCTATATACAGGCAGAGGAAGGAAATTTCCTCTGTTCACTGAGAATTTTTTGTATGCAACTGTATTAACACACCAACATGCACCATGCCCTTGTAAGGCTGTGCTGTGCAGTAAATTACATGCATCTGCAGGACTGAGAGTAGGGAACTGAAGTGAAATTGATTAATTAATTATGCTAACCCACCATTTTAGATTAACAAAGGCACAGTGACCTAAATTAACAAAGGGGTTGAGTTTCAACCTGAGAATCTTGCAAAGCGCACTAACCAACATTACTGTCAAAATAAGTGAAGAGCTCTAGTGAAAGAATTATTTTGCGGTTTTTTTCCTCTCTATTTTCTTTTAACAAAAATGCCCAAACAAAGTCCTTAAATAAACCATTTTTATTAGCTAAATTTTTCAGCAGAAACCTGAGGACAGAATGCTTTGTCTGTTTAAAGAAAAACCAACAATTTTATATGTATTAACTTAAAAAGAAATAAATGGTTTTTCACGAGTGCTTCACATAAATTCTCAGAGGCTGATTTGTATAGGATTTGAGTGAGCAGTAGGCTCCATAAGTAGAGTCTCATCTTCTAAGAACCACATATGTTTGTAAAACCTGCCAGACTCCAGGCTATCTTACAAGTATATTATTATTTCCCTTCAAGCTATTTAAAACCTATTTTTTGTAACACACAGTGGTACAGTATTCATGGTTCACTCTCTTTTGTACAACTGAATTTTTGGATATATCCACAGGTTGCACAAATAAAAGAACGCTATGTTATTCTGAGGGACACGATTAACTTGAAATGTAGTCAATACCAAAAATGAACTGAGTTACAAGTAATTGCAGGCAATAGCTCTGCTTCCAAGTACATGTGCCAATTTTTGAGGTTTTAGAATCAAATTTTCCTAATTATTTTCTCTCTCTCCCCCTCTCCCTTTTGCAGCATGAAAGATCCTGTGTAAAACTAACTGACTATATTGGAGGATTTATTATTAGGTGTTACTTGTAACAACAACAGGAACATAAACAATTCAGAGACATGTACTTTTTAAGTTGATGATCCTTTTAAACAATACTTTAAAAAAAATCAACTTAACACCTTTCTCCATCCTCCCACCAAATGCTGCTGAATCCTACTGTATACCAACTGCTGTCTCAGTGAAACAGTTGATCTTGTATGGGCGTAAAATGAGCCTTCTCCCTGTGCTTATAAATATTCCCTTCACAGGAATGGAGCCCCACACATTTTGCAGCCAGTGTCTGATAACTATTTGATCCAGTCAGGCACTATTGCCCTAAGCAGATATTTAGGACTGGCTAGAAAACAAGAATTCAATGTAATAAAAAATTGGAGGTTTTGGCATTATTCCAGATCAGTTTCAGAGCAGATTGAACCGGGACTTGAATCTAGGTTTCTCACATCCCAAGTGAATAGCCTAGCCACTGAGGTTCTTCTGGGGTCATTCTCTCTAACCAGAAATTCCGTTTTGGGCCTGAGAAACCTTCCCGACAAAATTTTAATCAAAAACAAACATGGTTTTAGCTTTGACAAATCAGTACTTTTCTATGAAAAAATGTGTGGTCGAAAAATTCCCGTGGCTCTACAGATATTGCCCAGGCATCTCATGCATCTAATAGGACTATCCTAGGACAATTTTGAAATGAATAGTTAGCCTTCCAGACACCGGAAGGGCAGAACATGGCTTAAATTAGACACCTTGTTTGCTTCTGCATTAGGAACTTATCACTATATCCCTATGAAGAGAAGGCACCATTATAATACTTTGTCTATTGCACTGTTGCAAAGACAGGATTCCCTGTATTTAGGATGGGGTGACTGTTTGTCTACAATAAGTGGTAAATATTGAGATTACAATGATGACCACTGCAGTCTAATCCTATAAATCACATCAAATACATACTTAAGTACTTGGAAGCCTTATTACAGCTCACAGTATTGGCTCATGTACAATACTTCATCAAAATCTGTGGTTAACATTTATCAGTGTGCCCACTTATATTGCAACCAATGTAATTGTAATGGTACCTGTATTCGTCCTCAGTGCAACAAAGAATTTCCAGAAATAATGTGATTGATTTTAATTAGTAATGCATAACCAATTAACCCAAAAGGCTGGATTAAATAACATCCACATTAGGCTAGGTCTTCACTGCAAAAAGATTTGTTTGTTTGTTTTACAGTGGGATAACTAAAGCATGTTTGCAATCCTACTATAAGATCCTAGTGGGACAAGGTACATTTAATTTTTACCGTGAGGTAGCAAGGTTAGGTCAGTACTAGACCTTGCTTAGCTTACCTTGTGGTAAAAGCTAAAGGTACCTTCTCTCCACTAGGATTTTACAGCAGAATAGCTAAAGCACTTCGGTTATCTTGCAGTCAACACATGACTTTTTTTTTTGGCAGTGAAGGCAAAGCCAGAATTTAGGGGAAGGAATGAGAAATTAAAAGAAAGATGCCAATGTGATAGCTAGTGCTCACAGAACGCTTTGCTGTCAGAAGCACTGCAAAGCAGAGATTTTTTTTTATTAAAATTTTTAATGCTCAAGGATGTGCAATGCACATCTAATGAAAGCTGGTTTCTATGGCTCACTAGACACACTCTGAAGGACATGAAGTATATTAATAGTTTTACTCTGTAGACTGCACAAGCTAAATGTGTAATTAGTTAAAGCTAATGTGTAAAAGTTTCAAGAGCTACATTTATGTCAGTTCTTTGAGTCTCTCTCATTTCACAGATGGGGAAACTGAGGCACAGAGTTAGAGAGCAAGTCACTGGCTGGAGGCTGGGACTAAAACAGTACTCTACCATGTAAATTTGGGACTAAAACAATACAGTGACAGACCTGGGATTTATTTACAGTACCATATACATTTAGGATACGGTATATTGAACAAAATACCATTCTTTATCCCCAATTTAATAATGCTTTCTCCACAGCAGATAGTCCTGCACTGCTTTTTCCAGGATTGATTTGCATTAACATAATGAGATTGTGAAGCCATAAGGTGCCATGCTTACAAAACTGGAGACTGAAGACCTCTATACACAGAAAAAGCACAGTATGAGCAATCATAGGCAAGCATCCCTAGGCTGCCTCACCCAGGTGTCTCAAGGGGTCCTAAATGTCTGAAAAGATAGTGCCCAGATCAATCCAGCCCTTAGGATCTCTGTTGAGATTGCCAAGAAGAGTGCCTTGTGGATACCTGTTTACTGGGAACTGAACTGAAATGCACATGCTCATCTCATGCTGGTCAATTAATGGCTGACCTGGAGTGGATTTGATCCAGCAACCAAAGAGAAGGGCTCTAAATTCAACACGACAGCATTTTTCACCTTTCTGAAAATTGTAGGGCAGCTGTTCCTATGCTAGGTCTTTGAGCCCACGAGGCAGCCAGTGACTTGAGGATTTGCAGAAAGGCCATCTGCTCCCAACAGGGGAAGAGAGCCTTTGGGCTTTTAGGAAAAAATCCTATGCTCTGGGAGCCACTCTCTATGCTGTGGGGCCAGAGCAGCCCTGTGGTCGAGGGTGAGAAACAGATGGTGGGATTGTGGGGGGAGGCGGGGAAGGAGATTAGGAGACAACAAAACAGAGGATAAAGGTAGAGAGAGAAAATAAGAGAAACAAATGAGGGGAGGAGGAGAGGAAGCCTGAGAGTGTGTGGAAGAAATGGTAGGACGCTGAGTTGGTACATTTTATTTATTCACATTCCTACTCTGTATTAAATTTCCTCAGTAGATAAAGGGCACTGTAATGTGTTCATGTGGCGGGGAGAGCAGACAGTTGAGCAGGTGAGAAGTGGGGAAACACACCAGCACCCATTTCTTCTAGTCAGAACAAGGTCCCAAATTATATAAGCCTGAACTCTATAGTTACATTTTAGAGACAGAGCTTTGTTAATTAACAGGGAAAGACTGTACCACATATTTTACAAGTCTTTTTCTCCTTGGACAGTTATGAAACAAAATAAGGAAAGGAAACCAGGCATGAAAAAAAATATACCAGTGGGAGACTAAATATTTTATGATTATAATGAAAAGCATTTTCTACAGACATTTATTAGCAGGGACTTTAGGCTCGCTACTGTGCAAGGACTTAACGGCCTTTAATTTGAAAAATGTACTGAAACTGTGAAGTGTTTCAAGAGGACAGAAATGAGCTGTATGTCTACTAAATTAAGTCACTTCTTTGGAGGAAGTGAATCTAAAAACCCTGAAAGGCTCAGTAGAAGAAAAAATGTGCATGTTTCAAAATATTCATGTCCATCAGTTTCTGAAGTATGAGTACTAAGTGTGTTGGGGGCCAAAGTGAAAGTTGCTGAACAACTGAGAAATAGAAGCAAAGTCAGTTACAGAGGTTCAGGACTATCACATAGTACTGTTGTTCTGTGTGTAAGATATGCTTCCACTGCGAAGGGATTTGAAAACCTATTGTGGTAGCTTTTTGTGAATTTCTGCTCACCTAGGGTCAGGAAGACAGGTCTGTTAGCCCTTTTCCCAAGATGGATTCAAATTTGCTCTAGGCATGACATTATGAGATGAGAAGCAAGGGGAGAAGGGTGAGGACTGTTGATCTCAGAAGGTGGAAAGCAACACAGCTATGTCTTCTTCCAGAAAAACAATAGCCCAGAGAACAGAAGTACTTGAGGGGGGTTTTGTAGTACGTAATACATAGACTTCACTGGTCAACAACTGCCTGAGCAAGGGGCATGCTGTAGTTGAGCTGCCCCAGAGGCAGACCAGGAATGACCCTATCACTCACAACTCATGTTTGGAAGGGAGGGAAGGGGTAATCTGAATCTACTCTTGGCCAATAGCAGATTAATTCCTCCTTTGCTCCTGGACATCTCTGCTGCCTAGTGCATTGGATGGGTGCAGTCAAGGCTCTGCACCCATCTGTTCTCTGCACACACAACACGCCCCTGTGCCTGTTCTCATTGTGCTGATACTGGCCATCAGGTAGCCTGTAACGGGGGGCATTGCAGATCTTACATTTCTTTTTGTGGGCATGCTGGGCAAGTGGCAATCGTAACTGCAAAGCTCGCAGGAGTACAAACTCTAGTGGTAAACGGACTGGAGGGTAGATTTATTTTTTGATTAAAAATAAACAAAACACCTCACCGCTGCTGCTAAGCACAGCAAAAGGAAACCTCATGCTGAGACTTACTATTCTGGTGAGATGTTTGTTGCTACCACGTCATTCCCAATCAATGCTGGCTATCAAATTTTCCTTCTATGGTAAAACTGGTTTTCTTCCTTGGTTTTTGCAAGGAGGGAAGGAAATGGGCATTTGACATAAAGTCAAAACCTAACAACAACCCATAATTTTAGAGATGTGCAGGCTGGAAGATATCATTTTCATTATTCTGGCTAAACCCCAGCAATGAAAGGGAAAGTCAAACATTAGCTCAGTGGTTCCCAACTCATTTTTGGTGATATTCGCTTTGCGATGGAGCGGCAGGGTAGGGTCCCCATCTTAGTCTCCCTTAACAAAATGCTCTGGGCATGATTGCTAACCACCTGGTCCCACACACCCATCTATTCTCTCACTTCCCTGCTCCCCTTTCCTCCTCCTCCTCTTCACTTTCTCCATGTTGTCGTGTGTATTTTTGCCTTTCCCCCCACTTTCTTGGTAACGGTCTCTTCATCACACCACATGCCAACACTTAGCAAATGGCTACTCAGACAGCACTGCTCTTGGTGCAAGCTTCCCCTGGTGGTTCTGCAGAACCACACCCATGCATGCTCTCACGACTGAGCTTAATGCTGCAGGAACAGAGGACAGGAACACAGCCGAACAAGAGACACTCCCACATCAGACTACATAACGGACTGCATTGGAGCAGAGACCCAAGGAAGGTAGCTTCCAAGAAAACCCTTGCTGCTCTGCTCCCAGCTGCAGGAGTACATGGGGAGAGGGTACAGAGCCAATCTTCCACAAGAAGAAGGATGATCCAGTGGTTAGGGTGCTAGCATAGGATTCGAGAGAGAGTTTCAATTCCCTGCTCTGCCACAGACTGTATATGACCTTGAGCAAGTCACTTAGTCTCTCTGTGCCTCAGTTCCCATCTAGGAAATGGAAATAATAGTCCTTCCTGACCTCACAGGGTATTGTCTGAATACACACCCAAAAACTGTGAGGCACTCATATACTATGGTAACGGGGGTCAAATAAGAACCTAAGATAGAAATAATCAGTTTTTCTCTCTTTTCTCCATCCCTCAGAGAAGCCCTAGTTTGGAAAACTGCATGTACGGTATCAAAAGAAAACAAGTTATGGAACTAACAATGTTGTGTACAACTCAATGAAGAAAAAAAACCATCCAGACTACTCACCAGAAAGAGGATCTTTGCCAATCATTAAAACATTTGGTAAATGCATCACTATCAGCTGCTGGAGAACCTCCTAAATGAAATGGAGAATTGTAAACAACAGTCAGTCAAGAATCCAAATCAATTAAATCACACAAAATACACAGCGCTATTGATCATCAAGGCTTCAGCATGCCGGCAGTTAAGGAGGTCACAAGGTGAAGTCCCACATGAGAAATAAATCACTCTTTGAAGATGGCTGCAGTTTCCACAACTGAGATACACAAATGGTCTTTTATAATGATGGCTAATGTAGTACTTAAGGGTCTCATGGCACTAATAAAAATTAATGCAAAGTGATACCTAAGCATAGCCATCAATCACACCTTCCCTCCAGACATGACCCTTGTTCATTTGGTGCTCAATCCATAGTTGCTACTATATTTCTGGATTTATAGCTGCAGCGTGTTGGCCAAAGCGACGTAAGCCATTCTGGTATGTCTGGTGAATTCAAATAATTGGTCAAATTATTACATGGGTCTGACATTTGAAGGATGGGTAGGGGATGGGGGAGAAGGAAAGAAATCTATTAAAGTGATCTCCTGTACTGCTGTGAGAAATTGGACTTTAAAGCCGTGACTCTTTAAGTATAGGAAAGCTGACACCCGCCTAAGTACTACATCTTTCTCATCATGGATCTTGGGCAAGAGTAATTTTGATTTTGGAATGTGTGGGGAAATCCCCACAATAGATGGAGAAGAGGAGATCACATAACTTTAGCAGGCTCCATTTTTAAAATATGTCAGCTGTTAGAAGCTGCACAGGACCTTCGAGTGCCACAATGGGTCCTGAGGAGATGGATTGGTAGCCAGAGGGCAGTCGCAGTGGTCAAAGGTGCATGATAAGTACACCACAGAGGTGACATTCATGGGATAAACTGCAGAACCATGTGATTAATGAATATTCTGCGACCTAGTATGAAGGTAATTAGCACTCATTTGGGATGACATCATTATTTCTCTCTCTCTTCCTTCCCTCCCCCTAGTGGAAAGATGGTTTTGTGGTTCATGCACTGGACTGGGACTAAGGAGACCCAGATTTTCTAACCAGCTCTCCCTAACCTTTGGCAAGTGCCTTAATCGGTCTGTCTCCATTTCCCATCCTATCTCACAGAATGCTGCGAAGATAAATTCATTAGTGTCTGTCAGGCGCTCAGATATTATGGGAATCAGAACCATAGCAAAGACTATAAACAAACACATAGTGTGTGTGTATCTCTCTCCACACACACACACACACACACACACACACACACACACACACACACACACACACACACACACACACACAACCCCTCTCCCCTAGAAAAAATCACCAATTTATCCAAATACTCTCCCCCTTAAACTGCTGGATTTCAGAAAAGAAAACTGAATCTGAATGGATGAGGAATCTTTCACTGATTCAGTAGTGTCTAGGAAGGAAATGGAAGGGAATTCTTAAACCATTTTGGGTGCAATATGTTCCATCTTTTCTCTGCTCCTAGTTTAAATAAATAGCACATGCTTAAAGCAGTTAGTTTGCGTAAAGCAGAAATACCTTGGGTGACGTTAGGAAATAAGAATAACCAAACTCCACAATGCATCATAATTTGTGACTTGGATTGACTGTTTGCTGAGTCACTATCCAAACGTTGTACAGTACACATCTTTTCAAGACATGCTAAACAAAAGGTTTTTTGCACTTGTTGCCAAACAGGTGCAAAACACATTAGAGTTCACAGCACATGGCTGGAATATGATACTCTGTTGATCAATTCCACAATACATTGTCTTCTTTGGCAGATGCAAATTTTGACAATTCAGTTAATGAACTTGTCTCTTACTACTGAGTTCCTTAGCAAAGGAGAATTTTGTTTTCAATCATCCAACGCATGGAGCAACACTGAAGCAGGAATGCATAAAGAATTCTTGTTGTCTTTGTCTAATCATCAGATCTCTTGCTATTCAAGCATCAGAGACAAAAGGCACTGGGACTCAACTTTATGTAGTTAGCATTCCCACACACTCCCTCTGTAAATTATTATTTGATTACACCATCCAGTAATTTCAATGACTAGCTTCCCTTCTAGTTGTGTGATTTTATTCTCAGTGAGGTGGCAAGAATCTTCGTTTTCTAGTACTAACATAAGAAATGGGCCCAAACTGTTAACTTCACATCAAACCATGATTGCCCAATTCAGATTAAAAGATTCCATCTGATGCAAGGGATTGTATCTATTTCTCTCTGACCTGGTTTTAAGCTGAAGAACAATTATCTTTACCTGTACTATTAGAAGCAATTTAGGTTATTAACAATAGTAATACTCTTACATAGCAAATCTCTTATATAGAGCTTTTAATCAGTAGATCTGAGGAAGTCAGTATCATTATCCACCTTTTACAGATGGAAAAACTGAGGCACAGAAGCAATGTGGCTTACCCAAGTCACACAAGAGGCCAATTGCAGAGGTGGGAATAGAACCAGAGACCCAGTCCAGTACTCTATCCATTAGGCCACACTGCCGTCCTCTAACAAGATCACAGAATTCTTAAAATCCTGTCTGTGTCAATATCTCCTTTTTTTTTTTATTAAAGTTTTGGCATTTCCTCTCAGTATGGACAATGAATATCCATCCAGACAATTTTACTTTCAGATCTTCAATGCTGCATTATTTGAGTTGCATTCACTGTAGGAAAATGTTTATTTAAAAGCAGTTGTTTTCTATTGGAATTATAAAAATCACAGAAACATTTCTATTAGTCATGGGTTTTGAATACATCAAGATTTATAAAATCTAAGATATGGAGCAATTTTGAACTTTAAGTGTACTGATGTGACTAAAAATTGGCTGCTATGTTTACTGTCCCAGTGATTTGCAAATCAACTGTACTTTATTTACAAGTCAGACTCTTCTCTCCTCCCTCCCCTCCCCGCCAAATAAAAAGACCTGCAAATTCAACCCGGGCTCCAACAATGAAGCAGTGTTCTTTATGGATCATGAACAGCCATACTGGGTCAGACCAATGGTCCATCTAGCCCAGTAACCTGTCTTTCAACAGTGGCCAATACCAGCTGCTTCAGAGGGAACAAATAGAACAGGTATTCATCAAGTAATCCACCCCGTCGGCCATTCCCAGCCTCTGGCAAACAGCAATCCTTGCCTATCCTGACTAATAGCCATTGATGGACCAATCCTCCATGAACTTATTTAGTTCTTTTTTGAAACCTATTATAGTCTTGGCCTTCACAACATCTTCCGGCAAGGAGTTCCGCAGGATGACTGTAGGTTGTGTTCATTTTAAACCTTCCTTGTGTTCATTTTAAACCTGCTGCCTATTAATTTCATTTGGTCATCCCTAGTTTGTGTGATATAAAAAGAAATAAATAACACTTCCTTATTTACTTTCTCCACACAAGTCACAATTTCATAGACCTCTATCTTATTCCCCATTAGTCATCTCTTTTCAAACCTGAAAAGTCCCAGTCTTACTAATCTCTCCTCATATGGAAGCTTTTCCATACCCCTAATCATTTTAAATGCCCTTTTCTGTACCTTTTCCAATTCAATACAACTTTTTTGAGATGAGGCGACCAGATCTGCATGCAGTATTCAAGATGTGGGTGTACCATGGATTTATAAAGAGGCAATGTGATATCTTCTGTCTTATCATCTCACCCTTTCCTAATGGTTCCCAACATTCTGTTAGCTTTTTTGACCGCTGCTGCACATTGAACGGATGTTTTCAGAGAACTATCCACAATGACACCAAGATCTCTTTCTTGAGTGGTAACAGCTAATTTAGACCCCATCATTTTATATGTATAGGTGGGATTATATTTTCCAATGTGCATTACTTTGCATTTATTAACACTGATTTTCATCTGCTATTTTGTTGCCCAATCACCCAGTTTCATGAGATCCCTTTGTAACTCTTCGCAGTCTGCAACTATCTTGAGTAGTTTTGTATCATCTGCAAATTTTGTCACCTCACTGTTTACCTCTTTTTCCAGATCATTTATGAATATGTTGAACAGTACTGGTCCTAGTATAGACCCTTGGGTGACACCACTATTTACCTCTTTCCATTCTGAAAACTGACCATTTATTCCCTACCCTTTGTTTCCTATCTTTTAACCAGTTACTGATCTAGAAGAGGACCTTCCCTCTTATCCCATGACCGCTTACTTTGCTTAAGAGCCTTTGGTGAAGGACCTTGTCAAAGGCTGTCTAAACATCTAAATACACTAATCACCAATAAAAAAAAAATCTGTGAGCCAAATTCTATTTCCAGTGTTACAAGCCCATGGTCTTCCAATTATTCCAACAGACAGAACAGGAGTAAATAAAAACAAAATTAGGCCCTACAACTGGAACTTAGTTGACAATAAGCAAATGGTAAATGAAGTGCAACTTATTTCTAAAGGTGTAGTAAACACTTGTATTAGGCTACGTCTACACTATGGCAATGTGTAGCATATAGACATTGCCATAGCATGGATATACATAGCAGTGTAGATGGGTGATGCACTGCTCAGGCGAGTTAAGACATGCCAGGACCCCAGGATATATACCCTACAAGGTTCTCTACATGCCCAAGCAGTGTCTCCTACATTTACACTGCTATTTTTAGCAGTATAGTGTCCCACTGCCTCCCCGTTCCAGAGCCTTTGACCGGCACATGTAGCTACGCATCTCAGTATGGATGCAGCTTGCTTTCCAGTGCAGCGGATAGATAGCTACATGTATCCTACATGCCACTGCAAGTGTAGACAGGGCCTTAGACAATGAGGAGGTTGTAGTACTTGTCAGGTGCTTGGAGCTGGAAATGGATTTTGAAACAGAGGAGTCAAAAAAACTGCATGTCCCTTCCCCACCCCCGCCCCAAAGATATTATACTGTTTATGGTAGCCAATGTGAGAGAGGAGTTACTAAAAAGAACAGCAAAATAAAGAAACTACACTGTCCAGAAAGGTTGGGGTTCCTCAGAGCAACAGGGAGGGCCTGTATACTATAAATCCTCATTTCTCCTGGGAGAGATCCAGTTAATGATTTTAACAGCCAAACTAACACTTGATTAAAACAATAAAGGTAAGAGCAACAACATATGGTACCAATCTCCCTTAACTATAAGCTATTAGAACAATTAGTGTTAATGCGGTCAGCTTTATGCCGGAGGCCATTAACCAACCAAGTGGCCATTAACTTCAAGTCATAAATCACTTCACACAGATTACCGTTTTCCATATTTTTTCCCAATGAAGTTTCCATGAAAGAACAATTTTGATACAGGAAGCCACACTTATGGGATCCTATTCAAACAGCTCAATACTCAGTTTTCAATGCAAACGGGGTGGTATCGGAAACCAGCCACTCCCAGGATCAAAACATCAGACGACTGGATGCATTTTCCGAAATCTAGGATCTATTTTTTTGGTATTGGCAGGTGGCATGCTGAACTTTGGATCAAAGCTGTCCTATAACTTGCAGAAATTGACTTGAACCAAGCTCTGCCTCCCAGTGCAATACCCCAGACTTTAGGGATATCTGAATTCAGATCCAAACTGAAGCTGGGGTTTATTTCTATTAATCGGTAAAGTGTGAGTCAGGTCAGCTAAGGGCTGGTCTACACTACAGACTTTTGTCGACCAAAGTCAGCTTTTTGCACCAAAACAGTGGTGATATACACACACAATACCCCCTGCTAACCCAATTCCCCGGATTTTGCAACAAAATAAAACCAACTCGATGAGAGGCACGGAGCTTTTTGCATCAAACTTTTAGTGACAAAGCATCAGTGTAGACACCACGCTTGATTATATCACAGTAAATGACCTTCAGGAGGTATCCCACAATGCCCATCGTGACCGCTCTGGCCATCAGTTTAAACTCTGCTGCCCTGCAGCCATCTGCTCCTCCCCTTTTAAAGTCCCAGGGATTTTTGAAATTCCACTTCCTGTTTGGTAGGCGTGGAGAGCTCACATTGCATCTTCCCAGCTGACTGTGGCAGCCCAACATATCAAAAGTTCTCTCGGAAGCACACCAAAGCTTCTAGATCTGATCAGCATTTGAGGAGAGGAGGCTGTGCAGTCCCAGTTGCGCTCCAGCCAAAGGACCTTTTAGATCTATAGCCAGATTTCTCATGGAATGGCAGAAAAGGGCTATGGAACAGGACACATTGCAAAAATCACGGAGCTACAGCAGTAGTACCAAAAGGCTAGGGAGTCAAACCATCACTCTGACGCAGAACCAAAGAACTGCCACTTCTATAAGGAGCTGGAAGCCATCCTCAGCGGCGACCCCACCACCAAGAGACCTGTGGATACCTCTGCAGGCCTGGAGACAATGGATACCAGATTCAACCCCAACGAAGAGGTCGTGGATGAGGACGTTGAGTTGAAGGATGATGTGGAGCAGGGGACTGGGTCATTTGGTGATGTGGAAGTCAGGACCTCTTCTCAACCCTGGAGAGTGTGAGTCAGTCACAGCCCTCCAACTCTGGCGTGCAGAATGCAGGAGAGGGGAGCTCTGGTAAGTGGTTTTTTGAGCTCATGCTGCTTGGTTACATGAGGTACAACTGTCCTTTGCTTTGCTGCCTTATACAGGTGGTTGTAGGAGTAGAAACGTACAACACTAACTGTGTTTACATGTGCTTCCCATTCCCCTGTTCAGCTAAGCAGTGCGGTGGAAACTTGTGTTAATGCACACTGATATTTCATGGGAATCCTCCAGAGATCTCCAGGAAACTTTCCTGGAGGTACTTGCCAATCCTCTCCCAGAGATTCCTCAGCAGATCTGTTTTGTTTCTTCTCCCGTTGTAGCACACAATTGGCAATCACTTGTGCAGGGACCAAAGCGGCACACAGGTGAGCAACATAGGAACCTGGTTTGAAGCTGCTCACATGGAGGAGATTCATCCTAGCATCCCTGCTTACTCTCAGGAGTGAGATAACAGCTTCTATGGCCTCCGCCTGTGGAAAATGGGGCACAATTTGAAATTTTGTCCCTATCTACCTGCATCAATACCCCAAACAGTCACTCAGAACCTTTTCCCCAGCTTGAGTGCCCCCTCCTCCTGGGCACAACTCACCATGCCCTGGGCAATCGTCAAGCTGTGTGCTTGCCAGGGGACAGTGAGAAAGGGGTGTATTTTACAGTAATGCATCAATGTTATTGGACTCACAATCATGCTGCTGTTCATTGTTTATTGTGCTTCTACAGATGTGCCCTTGAGGGGAAACCCCTCCACACCTGCCAAGTGCCTGCAGCTGATGATAAAATGGCCACGAAGAGGTAAGGAGATGTCCCAAGAACTCTTCCAGTCCTTTGAGGCAAAAAGAAAAGAAAAAAAGGGTATGGAGACACAATGTGACCAAAAATAAAAAATGTGATAGGCAGGAGAGGAGGGAAAACCAGGAGCCAGTATTAGCAGGTCACAAGTGCATGATAAAAGCCATGGAGGAGCAAACAGAACTACTAAAGTCACTCATAATGCTGCAGACTGAATTCATGTATGCTCGTCCCCCCCTTGCTGCCATCCATACTCTCCCCAAACTCCACCCACACATTCCTAACAAATTCCCAGCCCATCTTGGTACCTCGTTCACTTCATCCCTTCAGACAGCTTCCAAAATAATAGCTGGACTTGAATCCAGCTGTCATAGCCCACATTGCCCCTCACTGCCTTCCTTCCCTCCAGCCCAGCTTTTTGTGTGTGTTGTGAATAATTGTTATTTAAAAAAGACATACTCATTGAAGGATAAGCAATCTTTGTGTCTCTTGCACACGGTGGCTGCAGCTTACACAGTGCAAGCTTGCTCGTAGTCCTAGCATGGCACAGTGCTATTTACAGACACCTTATTTGTTCCTCAAGGCCTCCCTGATTCGAATGGCCCCCTGTTGTGCCCCTCTAATAGCCCTGATATTTGGTTGTTCATAGTCAGCTGCAGGGTGATCCGCCCCTGCGCTTTACCCAGGGAAAACTTTTCGCCCTTATCTTCACAAATATTATGGAGAACACAGCATGGCTATAACCATGGGAATATTTTTCTCATTTAGATCTAACCTGCCATAAAGGTTGCACCAGAGAGCTTTTAATCTGCTAAATGCACATTCAACGGTCATTTGGCACCTGCTCAACCTTTACTGAAGCAACCCTTGCTGCTATCCAGGTTGCCCATATAAGGCTTCATGAATCATGGCAGTAAGGGGTAGGCTGGGTCTTCTGGGATCATTATAGGCATTTCAACATCCCCCATGGGACTCTTTTGGACTGGAAAGAAAGTCCCTGCTTGCAGCTTTTTGTACCCAGTGTTCCCAAAGATGCGTGTGTCATGCACCTTCCCTGAACAACCTGTGGTGATGTCAGTGAAACGCCCACAGTGATCCACAAGCACCTGCAGTACTACAGAAAAATACCCATTTTCTATTGATGTACTCCATTGCAAGATGGTCCAGGGTCAAAACTGGGATAAGAGTGTCATCAATTGTCTCACCGTTAGGAAATCCCATTGCCGCGAAGCCATCCACTATTTCACAAACATTTCCAAGACTCTCAGTCCTTTGCCGCAGAATGTGATTAATGGCCCTGCACACTTGCGATAACACAGCGCCAACGGTGGGCTTCCCAACTCCAAACTCATTAGCGACAGACCGGTAGCAGTCTGGAGTTGTCAGCTTCCATACGGTGATCACCATGCGCTTCTCCACAAGAGGGCAGCTCTGATTCTGGTATCCTTGCGCCCTAGGGCGAGGGTGAGCCCCGCACAGAGTTCCATGAAGGTGGCTTTGCACATTCGAAAGTTCTGCAGCCACTGCTCATCATCCCAGACCTACATAACTACGCAATCCCACCACTCAGTGCTTGTTTCATGTGCCCAAAAGTGGCGGTGCACCATGTGCAGATGCTCCATGAATGCATACAGTAATCCGGTGCTGTTTGTTTGCATGGTACATAGCAGGTCAGGCACCTCAGATTCCTGTTCCGATTGGGAGCTCATGATATACTGCATGAGCAGCCACAATGTGTTCAGGACGACAACAACAACAACAACAGTGGAGAGCAGCACAGGATCCATCCTTTCAGACAGGGATGAGAGGCACATAGGAAACTGGGGCGGTTAAAAAATGCTGCAAAACGCAATCAGAAGCCCATGGAATGACGGGATGGAAATCACTACATCATGGGACCTTGAGCCCGCACCCATGATGCACTGTGATCCTCTCCACCTTCCCACAACCCCTAGCAGCACAAGTTGGTGAATTGCAGTGGGATAGCTGACCACAGTGCATTGCTCTCACTGCTGATGCTAAAGCACAAACTGTGGATGCACTTTAGCGACACGAGTGCTGTGTGAACAGGCACAAGTGTTGTAATTATAGTGTTCTTTGATCATCGCTGTAACTTGCGCAGACAACACTCTAGTGTAAACAGGCCTAACAGTCTGAGTCATGAGATCCCCCTTTACTTCATTCTCCTTGACTGATACAACTCTAATTTATTCCTGAGGCGTTGTTGAAACCGCTAGTTTGGGGGAGGGTTGTTTTTTGGGGTTTTTTTTAAAAACCATTAACTCAGGATTACTTTCAGGATATTTACTTGTCTGTCTTTGTAGGCAGATTGGATGAAACTGCACTTCCCTTTCCTAGTCTACATGGTCACATATTAATATTTTATCCAGTAACAGGTTGATAGATCCCCTGAGGCTTAGAAGGGAACTTTCTTGGGCCTGCACAACCCCGTTCCAGGTTTGACTCTTAAAAATACCTGTGCATCAGTAGGAGGAGAAAACACTCTTGGGGAATCAGTCTGGAGTTTCTAATAGCACACGTGCCAGTGGCTCCAGGGAGCTCAAGGTTGGAGGGTAGGCTAGACTTCTCTCCCCTCAGCAGTGCAGGAGAAAGTGCTGGTTCCTAAATGGCATCTTTGTGATTTAGCGAAGCAAAATTTCTGGGAAACATAGTTTATTGGAGCAGCTGTGGTAACCCCCAGAGTGAGGAGCAAGTGGTTTCAGGGAAGCAGCTTTGACATTTATAACAATGCCCATGATGTTGTGACCCCAACTCTAACTAAAGCATGCTAGGAAGTATGTAAAACTGGCCTTTCCACAGCTGAGAGAGATCTGGAAGGATGTGGATTGTGTCAATGAGTCTCAGCTGGGGAAATAAAACAACTTTATTTTGTTTGCTTATATAATCCTTTTTCTTTATAATGAGCGTCTGAACCAATCACTCTATGGATACATTTTTTGTCTTGGAGGTGTTTTGAAATAAAGTCCTGAGCAGGAGGGCATTTCTGTTTACCAGTTCTAAAGATGGACTGTGGGATTTTCTGCTTGTCTGGCCTGGGAAACAGAATATAAAATGCTCTATCAACCAGAGATGAGCCAACCCCAGAACCCCAAAAATGTGCATCCGGATTGGAGGTGGGAAAGGATGCTTCTGTTGTAAGTAGGATCTGAAACCTTAAGGGCCTCATTTTATTGCAATGAGGCAGCTGAAATCTCACAAGAACAGCCTGAAAGATTTAGGTGACATGGAAATTCAAATCCCAAACTGAACATCAGCTGTGATTCAGCCTCAAATCAGAACCCCAGTCTAATCATGATCAGGATCCAAACACTTTCTCCTCAGCCCAGCTCTACTGTCCATCTACATGATTTTCAAAGGCTACACTACATGGTTTATATAGAAACATCTCTCTAAATCACAGTACAGTGCTAATGTAAATTCACCACTAGCTTCTCCTATAGATTTAAATTAACTTTTGCCTGAATCCAAAGGCACTAAATAAATTATCTAAAAGTTGCAGTCTATTAGCCATTGTAATTCAATGCCCAAACCAGGTAAGTGGTATTCTTAAGTGGAATTAACTAGAAAATGCTAATTGCCAAGATGACTGAAAGCCAAATGGCCCTTTCCTACTTACTCAAAATGACCATGAGAAATATCACCAGCTGATCTCCAGCACAAAGACGACATTACTGACCGAGAGCAGCTCGTCTAAATTTCAGCAAACTCAGTCTCATCCGCTATATGGGGCCTAACAGAAATCCTAAGTCAGGGGTGTCAAACTCATTGGCTATGGTGGGCCAGATTTGAATTAAATGTACTTCAAGTGGGACATACATACCATAAATCGAAATATTAGGCACTTCTGGAGCGCTGTGTCTCGTGCATACAGCGCTCCACGCATTGCCGCCAGAGTACACAGATCTCATGGCAGCGCGCGGCGCTGTACCCTCTGACGGCAGCACCCGCTGCCACGACATCTCGCAGTGTTGTACCCTCTGGCCGGACCAAAAAGGTTGGCGGGTCGTATTCGACCTGTGGGCCGGATGTTTGACACCCCTGTCCTAAGTCTTGTCATGAGTTTCTCTGAGTTCTTAATTATACATTATGAACAAAGTTTCACACCTCCCCACCCCATGACCTTAATACCTGTTGCAGAAAAATAAAACTATGAGCCTGATCCTGGAAATATCACCTGGAATGGGACTACTCATTCTGGTAAGCATGATGCGCAGGCCAATATCTCAGCTGGAGTAAACTGTCAGTGCTTCACTGATGTCCATAGAACTCAGACAATTTATACTAGTTGAGGATCAGCCCCCCAGCAGTCAGTGTTTGGGTCATGATAGCAATTAATGGCTTCACTCATTATACCTGGCTATCACAGAATCCAGGGGTACATCTGGGATGAAAATTGCACTGACTAGAGAGATAGGCCCCAAGTCAAAGATGTGACTGGATTTAAGGTGTTTCTGATTCACAGCAATTTCTAATTTTTTGGAGAACATACAGAAAAATAGGCTTTTTTCCCAAAACTAATTTAATGATATTAAATCTCAGATAAATTCACATTTTCAATTTTGTTTGTATAGGTCAGTGAAAAGTTATTTTTAAAGTAGTAACCTGTTGTTTGCAGGCTGCAGAAATAAAAACCAGAAATGAAATTTGATCTTCAGTGTCCAAACTGGGTTAAAGATTAAAAACTGACAAGTAAATTAGATTTAAAAATTATTTCAGTTTGAATGAGCCAAGAGGTTATTAGTTACGTGAGAAAATACAATAAACATACAATGTTGTAAACCAATGTGACAGTGCCCCTTTAAAGGTCAGACAAGATAAAACAAGTTGTTGCTGGGAAATTCCAATGCAATTAAATACAAACAGATCTATCAAAAATCTCTACATATACATCTTACAATTTAGACATACTTGAGCAGAGTTCTTGTACAACTAGGTACTTGTTCCCCAGGCAACACATTATATACACGACAAACTATTTGATTAAGAACTTTGCTTTCTTCTGCAACAATTGTATTTATTATTTGATGGACAATACGATTACAAGTGTTTCAAGGGCAATTTTTGAAAACCAGGAATTTAAAAAGCACAATTCCAAAACCTCATCAAATGGCAACTAAAAGCCAATAAAATAATGTTGCTTCACCTATTGAGATGAATCAACCCTGACAATCACAGAATGGAATTTCAGCAGAAGAGCAAAGTAAAGGAATCACATCTCATCTTAACTATACTATGTGTATGGGAATGGGCAGGGGGGGTGATAATTGCAGTAGTAGCCAAAAGGAGAGAAAAATAAACCCAACACAGGAGCAGCATGGGCAACATTCAATTAAACTGCAACATTCAATTAAAAAGTTTAACAGAGTCTCGGCAGCACACAGAGGGTTATTCTACAGACAACAGGCACTATAAAGAGAACCTCCATATAGGCATCTTCCACCAATCCAGAGACACATTATCGGTCAGATAATAAAAAAACTGATAATTAGTGATGGTATTACGGGAACACAGCAGTCCCAATCCAGGAGCAGAGCCCTTTCATGCTACATGCTATACAAACACATTAGAAAACAACCCTTTCCCCAATTAGCTTATCGACTGACAAAGTATAACAAGCAAATGTGACAAACAAACAATAGGAGGCAAGGGCAGACAGAGGAGGTGGGAAATGAAAATAAGATCCCAGAGTTACACCCAGAGATACTGCATACCTGATTATTTCTGAAGATCCCAAATTTACTGTTATTGTTTAAAACATGGCTATTCCTGGCTGGCACACAACAAAACCACCACTGACTGGATGATGTCTTGCAGAAATAGCAGCAGACATGGGTCTTGAAGAGGGCATGAGGGAGGGCAGGGGATCTTAACAGAAATTGCTGATTTTAAACTGTGCATGTCATGTAATAGAAGTTCTGATAAGATGAATGTCTTGGCGTATATAAGTGGCTACTGAAATATTATTAAAATATGGCACCAGGGCTGCCAATTAATTGCAGATGATGCCTGCAATTAATTGAAAACAAAATTAATGCTTTTTTTTTTTAATGCGTCAATCACATGACTCTGGGCAGGGAGGGAGGCATTGGAAATGGTGGGGCTGAAGCCCCAACCTGCAGCTCTGAGCTGGGCTGGAGCCTCAAGCTGGGCTGGAGAACTGAGCCTCTCACTCTGAGCGGGGCTGAAGCCTCGCACCCCAAGAGAGGCTGGAGCCTGGAGAAGTCCTGAGCCCCGTACCCCAAGAAGGGCTGAAGCTCAGAGCCCGCAGCCGGGCTGAAAGTAGGGGTTCACAATTATTTCTAGATGGAGTAGGAGGGGGAGTTCCACAATTTTTTTTTTTATTTTTTTTTTAAAGTCCAAATGGAGTTGCCAGCATAAAAAGTTAGAGAACAGGGGCCCGGCGAGCTCAGCCTCCCTGCACCAGCCTCTCCTTTCCTGCCATGAGTCCCTGAGGTAAAATCTAGCCTCCCTTGCAAAGATGGGCTCCCTCAGCTGTAGGGAATTATAATAAATAAATAAAATAAAAATAATTTGCCATTTGTAAGTTCAACTTTCATGATAAAGAGATTGCACTACAGTACTTGTGCGAGGTGAATTAAAATACTGATTCTTTTATCTTTTTTACAATCAAAAGCAATCAAAAATAATATAAAGTGAGCACTGTACACATTGTATTCTGTGTTGCAATAGAAATCAATATATTTGAAAATAGGGAAAACATCCAAAAATATTTAAATCAATGGTATTCTATTATTGTTTAACAGTACAATTAAAACTGCGCTTAATCGTGATTAATTTTTTTTATTGTTTGACAACCCTAGACATAACTTATTGCATTTTAAGACGTTGGTTCCATTCCTTGAAGTTTGAATCCATTCCATGTAAAAAGCTTCTCCCCCGATATACATACCACAAAGTAATCTTTTCTGTGCTTATTACTTTATCAAACAAAATACAAAAACTGCCATACCTAACAGTGTAAGACAAGGGTTCACAAAATATAGCATGCACATTTTAAGATTACTTCTACTTAGTCATTCATTATGCCACAAACTTTATTCCCTTGACTCCCTGACTCAGAAATGTCAATCACTTATTTCCATGCAATATGCAGCACTAGAACTGGGTCCTAGTGGCACTATTGATTTGACCCTAAAAGGGAAAATCCATTTGTGGAGGTCTGTGTCCTCCGGGTTTTATCGCCAGCAGCACATTTTACTAATTTAACCACTGGTTGGAAATAAAAAACTTATTGATTTATTCTCAACTCCCTTCAAAGACCATGCAAGTGACTTCACACGCTTATAACAGTATCCAGACAAATTACTCTCGACTTCTATTTAATTTTGCCTCCAAATTGTCCAGGGGTGGTTTCTGCAGTAGCAGGGAATAAACTGTGTTGTCTTAAAGGGCTGTCACTCAAAATTACAGATGTAACCAGCTAAAATGCAATCCATCTGTTCAACATACATTCAGTTAATTTGTGGAGGTCTCAAGGGCTCATAATGGTTTAACCCAACACACACTGAAAAGAAATACTACAAATCAACAGAATAGAATTAAAGTGGTTTAAAATTCACCATAACACCTGTAAATACCTATTTAAACAAAAATTATTTTTCCATTCAGTTTGAGCATGGGATGTATGTGTGTGCACCTTGATATTGTACATCAAATTCTAACCCTGGATCATTAAGTATATTGCAATTTTTAGGATGAAACTTTATATCTACTTGCAAAATTGCCATAAACTTTTACCAGCCCAGCCACAAATTCTGTCTGTTAATGAAAAAGTGTTAATGAAAAATGTAACAAAATGTTACTTCCCCATCAAAAAAACCACTTACCCTCCTGAGTGGATATTTACAAAGCTGATATATCAAGATGTTTGCAAAAATTGTTTTTACTATCGATCTTAAATAGAGGAACGTTTTCTAACTCTGCTCAGAGAAGCCAAAATACACAGCCATTGCTACTAATAGACACCACTTGGCATATGATACCACTTTATGTTAAATTCTGCTACTGGATTTGGTAACATGAAGTGATCAATTTGTAAAAAGGCATCTTAAATGTCACTGAGAGAGATGCCAAAATGATCAGCCTAAGAGACAACTGTGTATCGAGCAGTGGGGCTGGTCTAATGGCTTAGTGTTAGTGTTCTACACTGCAAATGAAACACCTGGATTTGAGTCTTGTTTCATGCTCGCCAGGACTGGGGTTGCTGTGGAAGCAAAATTTCAGCCCCTGGATAGTGTGGGGAAAAGGGGATGTCTCATGCTGCTCAGCAATGATTACTGTGTAAAGTTAAGAAGCACATTCATGAGATTCAAAAAGGAAGCCATCTTGCTCCTTTAGATCAGAGGTCCCCAAACTGTGGGGCACACACACCTACAGGGGCATGGAAGAACATTGGGAGGGGCACCGCAGGGTCCGAGCCAGCCCCTGTGCGGGCTGGGAGAGAGCACCATGCTGTCCCATTCTGCTCCAGCCCCACCCCACAGCCATGGCTCTGGCCTCAGCTCCCAGCCCCACTCCCAGCCTCGGCCGCTGGCTGCTGCCCGCTAAGGTCTCTGGCCCCGACTGTGGCCCCACTCCCAGCCCCAGCTGGAGGGGGGAGGGTGTCGATCTAAAGTTTGGGGGCCACTGTTTTTGACCATAAGAATGATAGCCATTATGTGAGGTCTGAAGAGAAGGATGTTGTACAAGCTGTACTAGGGAGTGGGGAAGTACACAGACCTCACAGGTAGAAAAGAATTAGAACACAGAATATGAGATAGCTGTATTACTTTATCTCCAAAGGTGTAAAATGCCCCACTTCAAAACACAGCCCCACACACAGACAGCCTCTTTACCAAAATCTGACCCAGCTACTTTAATTCAATATACATGTTGTTCATTCTTGCTGTGCTTTGAAAAGAACCACACACACTGGGGAAAATATTGTAACACAAGCTGCTGATCCAAGAGGCTGATACCAGGAGGAAGAAAAGCCAGCCACAGGCTGGAGCTATTTCCAAGCTTGTTTAGAGAGAGCACTGGGATGTTAACTTCAGCTTTCAGAGAAGCTTGAACTCCTGCAATGTTAAACTGAGAGCAAGCAAGACAAGACTAAAAACAGAAACATAGCTGGATGTTGGGGATGTGGGTAGTGAATCGGGAGATAGTCCTTGGGGGATTTTAGAAATGACTGGCCTGTCCAAATTCATGTTTCAGTGAGAAATGAAAATTTTAGCACACATTATCAAGTTCAAAACCTCTGTATGAATCAGGCTTCACAAATGACTCGAAATGGAACATACAAAACTCAGCCAAGAGCACGTAGACAGATCATCGCAAGTCTGGTAATCAGTGCATCTTTCTTGGTGTCCGTTTCAGACTGAAAGTCTGCCAGTTAAACCCCAAAAGAGACTAGGGACTATAGTCCACCACCCTTCCTCATACTGAGTAGTATCTTGGCTACTCATGGAGTAAGCATTTCTCAGTGTGAAGAAGTGTGGCAGAATCTGGTCTTAAGTACATAAAATGACTTCAGGGCTACTTGGATATATAGCTGCTAAGTTGTTAAAGTTTTACAAAGAGACATCATTTACTTGCCTCAGCTTACCGGGCTAAACACTCACATACATACAAGAGTTGTGAAACAATTCATTCACGTTTGTAAATTAACTTTAACTTTGTGATCTTTGGATGGGTAGCATTAGGGAAATGCCAAGTATTATAAGCAGACACCTGCAAACTAAGCAGCAGGAGATATATGGACATAGGGCAGTTACTGTTGATCTACTTATGTATGGAATAAAATCAGGCAAGGAAGTGATTTCAAAGTCTGTCCAAAGTATAGGTCTGAGTTCTTCACATCAATAATACGGTATGCAGTGATCCAGTTAATAGTTAAAGTGGAGATCTCTAAGTAATAAATTCTGCCAGTGGTAAAACCATCAGCTCCTGGATTAAAGGTTTGTGAGTACAATCTAGGAGTACCAGAGAAGTAAGTGAGCAACTGGTCTATATTGGTAGGATTCAATTTTTCTGGGTAACTCTTGGTAAACATTGATTTGACTGTACACACACAAACCAACGAAAGAATATTGTTATCGATAATAATCAAAATGTACAGACAAGCAAAGTAAGAAAAATGCTGCTTGAGGGCTCATTAGATTCCCACCTTAATATGTATAAAACATGTTATAATGCTGCTCAGAAACAGGGAAGATTTGGTAGGGGAAGTAGAAGTGGGTGGCAACCTAGGCAGCAGCGACCATGAGATGGTCGAGTTCAGGATCCTGACAAAAGGAAGAAAGGAGAACAGCAGGATACGGACCATGGACTTCAGAAAAGCAGACTTTGACTCCCTCAGGGAGCTGATGGGCAGGATCCTCTGGGAGGCTAATAGGAGTGGGAAAGGAATCCAAGAGAGCTGGCTGTATTTTAAAGAAACCTTATTGAACGCACAGGAACAAACCATCCTGATGTGCAGAAAGAATAGCAAATATGGTAGGCGTCCAGCTTGGCTTAACAAAGAAGTCTTTGGTGAACTTAAACACAAAAAAGAAGCTTACAAGAAGTGGAAGCTTGGTCAGATGACTAGGGAGGATTATAAAAATACTATTCGAACATGCAGGAATGAAATCAGGAAGGCCAAAGCACAATTAGAGTTGCAGTTAGCAAGGGATGTGAAGGGGAACAAGAAGGGTTTCTACAGGAATGTTACCAACAAGAGGAAGATAAGGGAAAGTGTGGGCCCCTTACAAAATGAGGGAGGCAACCTAGTGACAGAGGATGTGGAGAAAGCTGAGGTACTCAATGCCTTTTTTGCCTGTCTTCACAGACAAGGTGAGCTCCCAGACTACTGCACTGGGCAGCACAGAATAGGAAGGAGGTGAACATCCCTCAGTGCTAAAGGAACAGGTCCAAGACTACTTAGAAAGATTGGACATACACAACTCCATGGGGCCAGATGCAATGCACCCGAGGGTGCTGAAGGAGTTGGCTGATGTGATTTCAGAGCCATTGGCTATTATCTTTGAAAGCTTGTGGCAATTGGGGGAGGTCCCTGATGACTGGAAAAAGGCAAATATAGTGCCCATCTTCAAGAAAGGGAGGAAAGAGGATCCAGGGAACTACAGATCGGTCAGCCTCACCTCAATCCCTGGAAAAGTCATGGAGCAGTCAACATGGATTCACCAAGGGAAAGTCATGCCTGACCAACCTGATTGCTTTCTATGAAGAGGTGATGGGCTCTGTGGATATGGGGAAAGCGGTGGACATGATATACCTTGACTTTAGCAAAGCTTTTGATATGGTCTCTCACAATATTCTTATCAGCAAGCTAAAGAAGTATGGGTTGGATGAATGGACTATAAAATGGACAGAGAACTGGCTAGAGCATAGGGCTCAACGAGTAGTGATCAATGGCTCCATGTCTAGCTGGCAGCCGGTCACAAGTGGAGTGCCCCAGGGGTTGGTGGTGGGGCCGGTTTTATTCATTAATGATCTGGAGGATGGGGTAGATTGCACCCTCAGCAAGTTTGCAGATGACACTAAGCTAGGGGGAGTGGTAGATACCCTGGAAGGTAAGGATAGGATACAGAAGGACCTAAACAAACTAGAGGATTGGGCCAAAAGAAATCTGATGAGGTTCAACAAGGACAAGTGCAGAGTCCTGCACTTAGGGCAGAAGAATCCCATGCACAGCTACAGACTGGGGACCGACGAGCTAGGCAGCAGTTCTGCAGAAAAGGATCTGGGGGTAACAGTGAATAAGAAGCTGGATATGAGTCAGCAGTGTGCCCTGGTTGCCAAGAACGCTAATAGCATATTGGGCTGCATTAGTAGGAGCAATGCCAGCAGATCATGGGAAGTGATTATTCCCCTCTATTCAGCATTGGTGAGGCCGCATTTGGAGTATTGTGTCCAGTTTTGGGCCCCCCACTACAAAAAGGATGTGGACAAGTTGGAGAGAGTCCAGTGGAGGGCAACAAAAATGATTAGGGGGCTGGAGCACAAGACTTATGAGGAGAGGCTGAGGGAACTAGGCTTATTTAGTCTGCAGAAGAGAAGAATGAGGGGGGATTTGATAGCAGCCTTTAACTACCTGAAAGGAGGTTCCAGGGAGGATGGAGCTAGACTGTTCTCAGTGGTGGCAGATGACAGAACAAGGAGCAATGGTCTCAAATTGCAGTGTGGGCGGTCTAGGTTGGACATTAGGAAAAAGTTTTTCATTAGGAGAGTGGTGAAGCACTGGAATGGGTTACCTAGGGAGGTGGTGGAATCTCCATCTTTAGAGGTGTTTAAGCTGCGGCTTGACAAAACCCTCGCTGGGATTATTTAGCTGAGGTTACTCCTGCTTTGGGCAGAGGGTTGGACTAGATGACCTCCTGAGGTCCCTTCCAACTCTATGATTCTATGATTCTAGTGGAGCTCCTGAAGAGGTGTCATTTAGCTAGCTTTAACTTTTTGAATCTCAACATCCGCTGTCATTAGTCTGCATTCCATTGACAAAATTTTCCTATAACTCTTAAAATTTAAATGGATAAAATAGAAAAAATGCTTACAAATAAACCAATCTTTTCCACTGAAATTATAGAAACAAATAAAAATCTATTGGTGATCAACTTACTTTTCTCTCCCCAAAAATAAATAGAAACTGTTAAAAAAATAAATTTAAACCATGCTTAATTTCTGAAACACACTTAGAGCTTAAAACTGGCAATGGTTTGCAATCAAGTATAAAACTTTTTGTATATATGCAGTGCATATTTATTTTATAAATATATTATTGCAAAATAAACCTAGCATTACACAGAATGTGAAGAGAGAGAGAGTCCCGGTGTAGAAAACTTTATTTTCTTTCTCAAACCAATAGCGCACATGGGACAACAGTGTAGCCATGAGAAGGTGCAGAGATAAGTGAAGGATAAGTAGAAGAAATGAGTTTTAAAGAGGCCTGGAAAGAAGAAAGAAGGGTAACTGAGTATGAGAATTCAGAAGCTGGTCTAAGCTCAGAGAGCCAACCTGAGAGAAGATGTGAAATCAACAGGGCTAGAAGGAGACAAAGGGAGCACTTCGGTGGGAGGATACGCAGGGAGTGAGTTAGTGTGAGAGCAAATGAAATGTTTTTATTTCTAGTTGCTGTGGTTGTGTGTAAAAAAAGATACCCAAACAGATGAGATTAGTGTGCTTCCAGGCTTCCCTGCAGCAACTCGGCACCATTTCTCTGGGCTTTCAGTCACAGGGGAACTGCTGCTACAGTGTATTTATTAAACAGTGTAAAAACTAAAATAGGTATTCTAAAGAATACTTGGTTTTGTTGTGCTTTTATCTAACACAGGAAAGCTGTTGGTAAGTTTTAATAGGAAAATGATAACCTGACAAAATGGAGTCTTGTATTTTAAATGTAGATTAACTTTGGGGTCAGTTTACTTTGAGTGTCCCCTTACGGTTTGGATACAGTTTTACATACACTATCGCTGCCAGGATCTACCACCAGAGTCGGTGCCTATCCAGTTTATCAGTTTTTAGAAACCTTGGCCATCATCCGGCAGCAGGGCACTAGCCAGAAGATTTATCCTATTCCACAACAGTGCATGCATAATTTTTTCTTGAGGGGCCAACGAGGAATCTTGAGGCAAAGATCATGTGATTCTTCTAAGCACTGCTCTACAGTAGAGCTCTCTATCCCTCACCTTGGCAAAAGCTAGTTGGTGAGTGGATTGTCACAGGCTGGTAATTTGCACAGAATTTCAAGGGCTTTGTACAGATGGAGAAGATAAAGAACAAAAGCAATAAGTTAGTTGCCCATGGTTACATAGGAAGCCTGCGACAGAGCTGAGAAAAGACCCTAGAACTCCTTACACCAATGCCAGTCTGAGATCCAGGCCATGCTGCAATTTTAATACTCTACCCGAGTGAGTCAAGGGACAGAAACTGCTAGAGTCCCCATACAAAAGCGAGCACCATGGGGGGGGTGTTAAAAATGGGTGCTAAACCCCTGAACAAGTTTCCACGCCCTCCAAACACCCCACTCACCCTGCGCCTTTTGGATTTTTTTCCTTTAGGCCACATCTACACTTCAGACTTCTGCCAGGATAACTATGTTGGTCAGAGGTGTGACGAGTTGTGACCTACGACTGCCAGCACAGCTGTGCTGGCAGAAGCCCCTAGTGCAGATTCAGTTTTGCACTTTACTGGTATAACTTGTTTCGCTCAAAGAAGGCTGGAATAAGCTAGGCCAGAAAAAGTGCAGTTTTCCCCAGTATAAGTTGCAGCCACACAGCATTGCTGGTATTGCATACTGGTACCAGGGAAGGGCTCCTAGTGTAGACATGGCCACCTTTGGTTTCAAAAAGTTAATGCTTTCTGACATCTTGGCCACTATGCATCCTTTGGAGGAGGGAGGAGTTATGCACAGAAGAGCAACACCATGTGAAGGTGAAGAAAGTCGTTTGTTACGGACATTCGACTACCCAAGTAAATTACTGCCACCGATTTGTTTCTTCAAAGCACAGAATCACGTGTGGCCCAGAGACGATTATATCATATTGCCAGCAGAACAAAATCTGGGTTTTTTTTTTTGCAACTTGCTGCCATCAAGGCACTTGAAAGAGAAGCCTCCCCCCCTTCCATTCCAAGGAGACCTTTCACTGACATCTGTTCACTTTGTTAACTGTCAGCTTGACGTTACCATGACAAAAAGCGACATTTCCACAGTGAATAGCCTCCAGCAGCTACTAACTGCGAGCAGAGTCAGAAGGATAACAGGGGCACCAAAGGAGAGCCTCAGCTTTCCGCCCCTACTTGGAGATCTCTGCTTTTACTGTCTCCTATTTCGTTCACTGCCCTATGCTTTTTGTACATCATATAATAAGCTAACAAAAATAGCCAAGCTAAACAAAAGAAAAAAAAAAAGACAACGAGAGAGCGCAAGACAAACAATGGAAGCTGCTTTTATTGGTCAGAAAAAGCAACTGCTCTCTTAATGGAACAAACTGACTTGTTCTGTGACTACATCAAAATCCAAATGGAAGATAGTGGGTTATTGGAAAGCAGAGAAAGGACATAGCCTTGCATTATTTTAACCCTTTAAGCACCTTAAGGGGTGCAGTACATGAAGAATGCAGGAACTGGCCAAGAAAAATGTGCAATGAGCAGGGACATACAATGGAAGCTCTGCTTATGCAAAGGTGACAAAGCTAATATTTCACAACTGAAATGGTGCTATTTGCCTCATTGTTAATGGCACTGCATACTGTCCATGCATCCTGTAGCCAACTTAGTTCATTGCATCTGATTGAGCAAAGAAAGTCTCAAGATATCTCCACCTGGCTTACTAAGGGGAGGGGCAAGAAGCTAAATCATTAGCAGCTTACAGTTCCGATATATTATCTGAGTATAACCTGATGCCAGCCTAATAGCTTTTGCAGAGATTAGTAATTTTGTATTGCAATAGCAAAAACAAGTTTTTGCAGATACCAAAGTTCCTATTATTACTGTTGCTGGTCTAATTCAGACTTGATGTAAACAAGGTGGCACTGCCTTGGCTTTAATAGAATTACACAATCTTTCAACTCAGACCCATGTCTTAGCAATTATTCCCTGCTGTTTATAACACGCATGTGTGTAGCTGAAGAGAAATTCAGACCCTGAAATGTGCTCGTGAGCAAACAAATTGGAATCTGTATCACTTCATCATCATCAG
This sequence comes from Emydura macquarii macquarii, assembly GCF_026122565.2. Lineage (NCBI taxonomy): Eukaryota > Metazoa > Chordata > Testudines > Chelidae > Emydura > Emydura macquarii. The sequence continues at coordinate 2,215,283 of NW_027131366.1, read as the reverse complement.
CTCTCATGTAGCACGCTTCAAGAATCATTTTCCATGGAAGTATTTCCAATGCACCCAGTACCAGTAGTACCAAAACACCTTACATGTAACAAACCATCATTATGAAAGACTTATCTAGTTAGTCCTAATATCACCCAGTGCAAATGAGCAGAGACTAAACAATGAGTAAGAGTTTATGGAGCCGAGAATTTTTCAAGAAACAGGATGGCAACATTTATACATACATACACACACTGCATATATATCAATGTAATAAATTACAGAACTGTGAGATATGTTCATTTATCATGTCCCTCTAACTACTTTTGCCTATTAATTCATCTCCCTAGCACCTATTCTAACATGCCTGAGCTATTCTTTCTCCATACTAACTTACCAGAGAAACATTTCTTCCTTCTCCTCTAAATGTGGGCTTCCCATCCAATTACTACACTTGCCTGAGGCCCAGGACGGGCAAGATTCATTCTTGGGGCACTGACAAGTCTTCTAGACATATAAATGTATTTGGTATCTTTCATGTCTGATATCACATGGCTCTGAAGAGCTAGAAATAGGAGTTATACTATTGATATGAGTGGTTAAAGCTTGGTCAGATGACTAGGGAGGATTATAAAACTACTGCTCGAACATGCAGGAATGAAATCAGAAAGGTCAAAGCGAAACTGGAGTTACAGCTAGTAAAGGACGTAAAGGGGAACAAGAAGGGTTTCTACAGGAATGTTACCAACAAGAGGAAGATTAGGGAAAGTGTGGGCCCCTTACAGAATGGGGGAGGCAACCTAGTGACAGAGGATGTGGAGAAAGCTGAGATACTCAATGCCTTCTTTGCCTCTGTCTTCATAGACAAGGTGAGCTCCCAAACTACTGCACTGGGCATAACAGAATGGGGAGGAGGTGAACATCCCTCAGTGCTGAAGGAACAGGTTCAGGACTATTTAGAAAGATTGGACATACACAAGTCCATGGGGCCAGATGCAATGCATCCGAAGGTGCTGAGGGAGTTAGCTGATGTGATTTCAGAGCTATTGGCTACTATCTTTGAAAATTCGTAGCAATTGGGGGAGGTCCCTGATGATTGGAAAAAGGCAAATTTAGTGCCCATCTTCAAAAAAGGGAAGAAAGAGGATCCAGAGAACTACAGACCAGTCAGTCTCACCTCAATCCCTGGAAAAATCATGGAGCAGGTCCTCAAGGAATCCATTTTAAGGCACTTGGAAGAGAGGAAGGTGATCAGAAACAGTCAACATTGATTCACCAAGGGAAAGTCATGCCTGACCAACCTGATTGCCTTCTATGAAGAGGTGACTGGCTCTATGGATGTACGGAAAGTGGTGGACGTGATATACCTTGACTTTAGCAGAGCTTTTGATATGGTCTCTCACAATATTCTGATCAGCAAGTTAAAGAAGTATGGGTTGGATAAATGGACTATAAAATGGATAGAGAGCTGATTAGATCATCGGGCTCAATGGATAGTGATCAATGGCTCCATGTCTAGCTGGCAGCCAGTCACAAGCGGAGTGCCCCAGGGGTTGTTCCTGGGGCTGGTTTTGTTCAACATCTTCATTACTGATTTGGAACATGGGGTGGATTGCACCCTCAGCAAGTTTGCAGATGACACTAAGCTAGGGATAGGATACAGAGTGACCCAGACAAATTGGAGGATTGGGCCAAAAGAAATATGATGAGGTTCAACAAGAACAAATGCAGAGTCCTCCACTTAGGACAGAAGAATCCCATGCACAACTACAGACTGGGGACCGACGGGCTAAGCAGCAGTTCTGCAGAAAAGGACCTGGGGGTTACAATGGATAAGAAGCAGGATATGAGTCAGCAGTGTGCCCTGGTTGTCAAGAAGGCTAATAGCATATTGGGCTGCATTAGTAGGAGCATTGCCAGCAGATCAAGGAGAGGCTGAGGGAACTAGAATGAGGGGGTATTTGATAGCAGCCTTTAACTACCTGAAAAGTGGTTCCAGGGAGGATGGAGCTAAGCTGTTCTCAATGGTGGTAGATGACAGAACAAGGAGCATTGGGGAGGTCTAGGCTGGATATTAGGAAAAAGTTTTTCACTAGGAGAGTGGTGAAGCACTGGAATGGGTTACCTAGGGAGATGGTGGAATCTCCATCTTTAGAGGTTTTAAACTGCGGCTTGACAAAGCCCTGGCTGGGATGATTTAGCTGAGGTTAGTCCTGCTTTGAGCAGGGGGTTGGACTAGATGACCTCCTGAGGTCCCTTCCAATTCTCATCTTCTATGATTCTATGGGAGAGACAGATTGATAGCTTTTCAGTGGGACGCACAGCATCTAGTGTCCCTTCTTTATGCACAAAAATAAACAAATGAACAAACAAAATCTCTACAGTCATTAGCAACATTGTTATTAAGGCACCTGGCTTCACAGGCTCAGGGATTAAATAAAAATAAATAGTCCCAATGCTGCTATTTAAAAAAAAACCCCAAAACTCCCAGATACTTTTGCCATATGTAGCATGTACAGAACACATTTTGCTGTGGTACGGCATTGAGGTTTCATTGGCACTTGTTTGGGATGACCTGCATAACTCATTTGTGGCTTTGCCACCCATGAACAATGCACCGATCTCACTCTTATGATAAAACCTGAATATATTTGCATATACTATTTCACACACATCCCAGAGATTATGCCATTCAAAATTAAACAATTTGCCACAGCATGGTGACTGTGGGAATGCAATATTATCTCCTATTATAAATAAAGAAAGATACTACGATTGTTGCAAGTACAGAAGGCAGAGAACAATTTTTATTTTTATTTTTTATTTTTAAAACACGGACAGTCATTAGGAAATATTTTTAACAGCTGCCCCAATTTTTGCTTACACTTAAAACTATAAAATAGAACCATAGGACTGGAAATCAGAGGACTGGAAAGGACCTTGTGAGGTCATCTAGTTCAGCCCCCTGCCCTTATGGCAGAGCCAAGCATGATCTAGACCATCCCTGACTGGTGTTTATCTAACCTGCTCTTAAAAATTTCTAGTGATGGAGATTCCACAACCTCTCTAGGCAACTTACCCTCACAGTTAGGAAGATTTTCCTAATGTCTAACCTAAACCGTCCTTGCCTCAATTTAAATCCATTGCTTCTTGTCCTATCGTCAGAGGTTAAGGGGAACAATTTTTCTCCCTCTTCCTTGTAACAATCTTTTACGTACTTGAAAACAGTTATGTCCCCTCTCAGATGTCTCTTCTCCAGACTAAATAAATCCATTTTTTTCAATCTTCCCTCAAAGGTCCTATTTTCTAGAAATAACAGGTATCTAAGATGCCTCTGTGTGGTAACTGTTAGCACATGTTGATTTATTGATGGGAACCAAACCCAAATGTGTACACTGAAATGATTCCTATACACACAGTGTATATATAGTTTTATCAGGCTTGCCAACCTTAGCAGTGTCCCTTTAAAGATCTGAAACTACTAATTGGCCCTGCTTAATAAAATCTGTGTAATCTAATGTGAATCTTACAGATGATAACTAGCAACTGTTAACGTTAATTAACTCAGCAGAGCTTTAACTCCCCTTTTCTCCCCCAGGCTCTCCCTGGAGTCCGAGTTAAGGATTTTCTTTTACAGCAGCACTAGTGCACGACTTAGCTAGGGTTATTATTGAAGTATCGCCCTTGTGCTTCTAGGGCGGAAACCCATTAAATAAATTACATACATTTTTTAAGGGATTTCCTCTCCTCTTTTTGACTTCCATTCTCTAATACACGCTGTAGTCCTGACATGATTAATACTTCTAATAGCCTAGGAATATCCATGAAACACTAGGAAAAATGTAGAGGGTGCATTCTAGGTGTTCCTTTCTTCCACCATCTGTCACAGAGACAGAGGTAAGCTGTGCCACTATGTAATTTATTAACATTCACAAAACATTAAGTACCTAATACTCCTGCTATGCCACTTTTAAGGCTTCCAAGCATTACATTTTCAGTCTTGCCAACTTTCACCATTTTAATCTCGAGTCTTGCGATATTTAGTGTCTTTCATGAAGCCCTAGCTCCTGGAGTCAGGTAATTATGCGACAATCTCGACTTTCATTTAAAATAAATAAATAAATAAAGATAAGTTTCTAGCCCTCGTGGTTGAAAAGAAAAAGCTTGAAAAATGTGACCCTTTACAGGCTCAAAAACTAGAAGGCAAATAAAAAGAACCCTCCATGCATTATTTAAAATCTTGTGATTTTTTTTTTTGGGGGGGGGGCTGATTTATGATTTTTGAATGCTTGGGAGTGGCAATACTGCTGATTTTTTCTTAAAGGTAGCCCAGGCATAGGCTCTTGTAGACTGAGGAGACAGGCAGCCAGAGGGAAGGTGTTATCCTTGCTACAAGTTAGGAAAACAGAGAGGCAGGGAGTAACCACACACGTTATAGAAAGCCCTGTGCTACTAATTTCATTTCACAATTATACTTCTTGATCCATGGTTTCTTGTGATTTAACAGCTGGGGGGCTGAGTAAGAGTGACACTCAGAATGGCATTTCCTAGCATGTTAACATTTGCAAAGGTGCTTGGAGTTGGCACGTCTGCGTGATGCTTTAAGGCAAGGTTTGAAAACAGTCATGTATTTCTCCCACCACACCCATTACATTACCTGTGCTTGTGGAGCTCAGGATGACTGTGAAAGTAACACGGTCAGGCTTGGAACAAAGGAGGAAACACAAGACGATGTATCAAATGATCTATACTCTCAGCCTGATCATGAGACCACAGGCGTACTGCTGCAATGGAGCTGTCCTCCCAGCTAGTTAGAAGCCAATGGAGGGAGGATATAAAAGGGGACTAACTGTTAAATCCCTAGAAAGAATGCTTCAGGCAAGGAAAGAATCAAGCCTGAGAAAGCTGAAAGGATAATAGTGCCTCCCATGCTCTCGCTGTTGGAGGGCTTTAAATGCTGATTTACAAATAGCAAAGGCTGTGGGGAAATAAGGCCAACATTTACTAACCTTGGTGCCTAAAATTAGGTGCCATATTTAGGCACCTAAGTAAGTGACCTGATCTTCAGCAGTGCTAAGCAACCCACAGCTTGAATGGGAACCGCAGGCAGGGGCAGGCACAGGAATTTAAATCCCAGCGCTTTTGGAGGGGCTCATTCTGTCCCTCATTCCCCCACCCCTGGGTCAGAGGAGCATGCGCCCTGCCCTGCCCTGCCCACCAGGGCCCGAGGTACATGCATCGTCCTTGCCAATTATTAAAGGGGCCCGTGCCCCTGCTTGCCTCTTCCCCCCTTCTGCACGCCCCTGAATGCATGTCACTTATTCATGTGACTAAACAGAGATTATAAGGGTCTACCTTTAGGCACTTGAGTTGGAGCATTTGGGCTCAAGTCTCCCTAAAAAGCTTAAAATAAATACCAGTGTAATATTCACAAACATCTTGATTTTAATCCTGTTTAAATTTCTGTCATAACTGTGGAACAGCTGATGCAAAGCTATAAGGGTGCAGTGCCTAGAACCCTCTCTTAGACTGTGCTGAGTCAACAGTGTAGCTACCAGCAAGAGTTTGTCTCTCCTACTGCAGCTAAGTGTAGAGAACTTTAAAATCAAATCCGAAAAGCAAAGCCCAAGCAAGTAGTTCAGTTAATACTTGATCAGCAAGGGGAGTGTTTGTCATCTTTTGTTCTTGTGGAACACAAGACATTGGCAAAGCATGTCCACGTGTACAACAGTGTAACTAGAGCAACACTGAGTTTATTATGAGCTTCAAAGAGTTGAGGGTAAGTGGTGGAGTTAGGAGAAAGGAGGGTTTTCTTCTGGTTTACAAACAGCTTTTCACCTAACTTATTACAACTTCCCTGAATCATTGTTTAAATATATTTATACTAAGGTATCAGGTTACTTTGTCAAACCTGTTCTTTGTTGAAAATACCATGAATTAGTTGACTCTGGTGAATGGCTGATCTGAAACTGGAGAGCTATGGGAATTAGATTAGGTGCTTACCGAATGAAGCACTGCAGGGGAACAAACATGTCTTGCACTCTTAAAATCTGCAATTAAAGTGTGCTAGCTACGAGGAGTCAACATTTTCAAACTTGCACACTTAAAGTTAGCCATTTATAGTTAGATGCCTAAATAAGTGACCTGATTTTTCAGAGCTGAGCAAACACAGCTCCCATTAAGTTCAAAGGGAGTAGTAAATATTCATTATATCTGAAAAATCAGGCCACCTTGATGTAGGTACCTGAATGTGGATCTGGATGACAAGGTACCTTCACAGAAGTAGGCTGATTTTCACGTCACGTTCCTACCACTCTTTTTTAACTCAAAAGGAGCTGCATATGCTTAGCACCCTCTGAAAAGTCAAGCCATTGATTTATATGTTTAAATATCAGTGCTCAAAGTTAGAAATTTAAAGTTTGAACATTTTGATCTGGGTGCTCAGTTTCTGCAAACTCAGCAAAATGAGAATAATCGCTACCTTACAGGCTGCATAGGAATGTTTTAGAGCCCACTGAAATCCTCTAATGAAATGGTGCTACATAAAGTATTAATCAGACAGGAATCTCCAATATCCACAAACTCTGAGGAAGCTCTGATCCAAACTTGATGACTCACGCCTATCTCTAGCATTGGCATATATATACATACATGTACAAATGAAGTAGAAGGGGAGAATTTATTGCTAGTGTTCCAGATCAGCAGATAAACAATTAATTGTGAATTATGATTGAATGTGATACCATGAAAATGAAAGCACAGCCTTTTTAATCTTACCCAAAACTAATTCAGTCAGGAATTGTGTGAGCTTCTTCAAACAGCTCTGCAAATACATAACTCAGGTCTGAGCTGCAATGCTCCTAGTATTTCAAACCTTGGTTCTCACTAGAGCAAACTGCCCATTACATCCAATTGTGTGGCAGTTTTATGATGTGCACAGTAGGGAGAAGAAAGAAATTTAAGTTTGTCTACTTGTGATGTAACAGAGGATTTGAAACCAAGTAAAAAAGATCAGGATATTTTGCCACCTCTCTGTTTTCCTCAATAAAACAAAAGGGGTTATAGATATATACACACACTGACCCTTTTGAGAGTACAGCTCCATATGTTTGTTATATAAACTGCATTTTTATATTAAAGAGACCAGAGATGGCAGAGTGGAGTAGCTTTGCCTCCGGAGAATTGGCATTTTACCATAGGCCAGAAGAGCAGGAGTGCTGTCGCTCAAGACTGAGTTGCACTTCATCTGATCTCCTTGGGCCCGATTCTCCCCTCACTTCTACTGGTGAGAATCAGGAACAACTCCACTGAAGTCAATGGAGTTTCACCTATGTAAAGCTGATGCGAGATGACAATCAGGCCCATTGTGCACATTTGGTAGCCATGGTCCTATTATTATTATTGTAGTTATCTTACAGAACCCAAGGGTGTGCTAGGTGCGTCACAGAAGATTAGGAAAGATGTGCTCCCCACCTCCGAAGACTTTAAAGCCTAAAATCACAGTCCTGCCTTGTAATGAAGCTGGAGAGACTCTTTTTATCCACAAGATAGTTGCTACCTTCTCAGAAATGTAGTTTGACCACCTTGCTGGCTCTTGGCTGGGGTCACACGTCTAAGTCTCATCATTATGCAAGGGCCACCAAATCAGGATGAAAAGACAACATCAACCAGCTTTTCTAGTTGATTATAAATGTGGTGCATGATAAGTCTTTCCCCTGGGGATGGCTAGACCAGAAAGCAGATGTTCTGAATGAATTTCAGCCCCTATGGTTCAAAGTACTGAATAATGTATTTCAGAAAAGAAGAATGATGGAGGGTGGGGGGAACACATCATCACATTAAAGAATAAATCATGAAAATAATGGCAGGTGGTGACTAACAATACATATTTAATGAGGGCCTCCTGCTTCATGAATACATACAATATACAGTGGTTTTCCCAGCTAATTGACACCACTCCTTGTTACAGACTGAAAAAAAAAGAGCTTTGTTATATAGAACTACACATTTGAGTTGTTCATATTTTCCTTGGCAAAAAATGTTTAGCAACCAAGCAATATGAACTTTAAATTCTGAACTCCAAACAATTTATTTATCAGTGCTATATTTTCCCTTCTTAGCTGAATTTGCAATTACTGTATACTCTAAAACATTCTATACCCTCTATAATGGCCTTGGATTCAAACTCATGCTACTTTTTACATGTATTCAATTAGCTGAGGGAATGAGACCCAGTGGTTAGAGTAGGTGACAGAATTAGTGCTTCATAAAAATCTTATTTTGGCCAAGTTATTTTTAAAAAATAATTAGTTTATTAACACAGGCTGCCTCAAGGGTTAGCCAAGAAATGGTTTGGAAATAAACTCAGTCTGGGGATTTTCTGGAAGGTCTGGAGGGGCATCCAATACAGATTCACAGAGACCTTCTACTTGACAAGCTCCTCCTGCACCTATTGTGCATAAAGCCTGTGTCCAAGAGCCACAGACAACTCCTCAATGGGAGATATCCTGATATCACAGGATACTGGAGGGCTCAGACAGAAGCAGGTCACCAGTGCCGGTATCCCACAAAGGGGAGAACTAGAGGCATGAATTATGGGAAAGAGGATGAGAGGACTGTAATTGGGGAGATAAAGCAAGTCAGGCTGCTTTGACAAGCTATTGTACCAGGGAAGAAGTCTGAGTGATCAAACCATTAACTAAGGCTATGTCTACACTACAACCTATGTCGGCATAATTTATGCCGCTCATGGGTGTGAATAACACCCTCCCCTCCCCCCCCAGCACAACATAAGTTACGCTGACATAGCACTGTGCACACCAGTGCCATGTCCTCTGCCAACATAACTTCTGCCAATTGCAGAGGTGGTTTTATTATGCCAACAGGAGAGCTCTTCCCCATTGGCAAAGAGTGTCTTCACCAGACGCGCTGCAGAGGCCCAGCTCCATCAGTGCTGCTTCAGCGCTGTATGCATAGGCATATCCTTACTCAGGAAATAGGACTTTATCAGACTGTAGAGCTAATGCAATGAAGTACATGTAACCAAAGCTAAAAACTGCTCTGGCTCAGCACAAAGGCTATTATCTCAGGGGCTGTGGTAGCAATTTAAATCGTTATTGACGTTTACGGTTCTTTTCATGCCCTCTTAGGTTGCCCTTCATGCAACAAAATTCATTCTCCTTCCTCTGATGCAGGAAGGATTCTCTTGTTAACCACAAGCAAGATCTCTCTCTCCTGCACAAGCCTAAACTAATGTTGTGAAGCCATGCTTTGGGGGGAGAATTTGCAGGTTTATTTGTAAGCTAACTACAGTACATCTCATAACTGTTAACTGCTTTTGCCCTTGTGGGCATACATCATACATTCTAGGAAGAGAACCTGAAGAGACTTGCTCCAAATCCAACTAAGATTTTTTTTTTTTTTTTAAAGGGACAAAAGGCAAGAAGCAGTTAAAAAAATCTCTCCTTAGCACTGACATCTGTTTGAGTGCCAAGAAACTAGTTTATTCCATTCCTAATTTCTCTTTGATACTGCAGCAGGGTATCTCAGGGTGCCTATTGGCTCATAAGAGCAGTGAAAGGCAGATGGGCCCTCCATGCATCATATGCTGGGTTGGGGAAGGGGGTGGATAAACAAAATGGAAACACCTACAAATATTAGAACCCAAAAACTTAATAGTAATAAAATTGGTGGGTGGATTTTTTAAAAATATTTAAGAACCAAATTCTGCCTTCAGTATGCACATGCAATTCCCTTTAGTTCTACACATTTAGAATGCAGGATATAATCTCTATTCCATTCCCTCAAATTTAAGATCAGCCATATTTTAATGTTAAACAGGCTGACAGCATATATTTAACAGGCTTATCAGAGAAATCAGTGAAAAGCACTGCACTGTAATTTCAGCTGGGCCTCCCTGTGTTCTGAACCCTTCTTTGTGTAAATAAAATAATTAAATGGCAAGCTGTTGGCTGGCCATGATGGATAAACCCACGGAACATGTCAGGATGATAAAATTCAGAAATGTGTTAAATTTGAGATCAGGAGACAATGGTGTGCAGAGGTGTTTGACCATGAATAGAGACACCCACAGGGCATTAAACCAAGTTCTTGGGAAACTTCACACTAGAAGGGACAATTAACAGGAGAGATTTAAGCCACTAGGTTTAAAAAGGAAAGATTGTTCAGTTCATGTGAGCTTCCTTTTGTGCTGCAAAACAGCAAGAGACAAAGAGGGAAACACATACCCAACACCCAAATGCTTTGGTCTTTAGCTCTTGTGTGGTTTGAATAACTGCCTGGGAACGTGCTCATAAAAGGGTTTATTGGATCTGATGAGGGTTAATGCACCTAGGGTCTGATTCTGTGTTCCCTTGCACCTTGTACACTCACTCACACTGGTGCAGAGTGAGTGTAAAACACTACCATGGTAATTTAGTACTATTTCACACTGTGCACTAACCGAAGTGCCTGCACCAAGTGTGGACAATAGAAAACAAGCCATCCATCTGGCTAAGGATTTTAATTAAGTTTCTGGGGTTCTGGAATACTCCATCTGAAATTTGCTTTTGTCATCTCTTCTCTGTTCAGCAGAGTGCACGTTGTAAATAAATGAGACAGCATCCTGTATCTGTATCAACTCATCTCTCCCCCAGTAAGGACATCATCTACCTCCTGGAATCTAGGCCCTTCTGACCACTCAGACAGTGGCAGGAGCTAGAGTACTAAAAGAACTTCTAGTTTCACCTCTGTGCGCCTTGCATTTTAGTTTGAGGTGCTCTCCTAAAAACAGCCGTTCTCTATAACATTGGAGAAAAAATTAGAAGTCATCTTGGAGTCATCTCTCCTCCCATGCACTATTACACAGACTCCTCTCATTTGTAACCATGTTTGTATCAACTGCAACAACTGTCTTCAAGGAAGAGCAATAGGAAAGTATTAAATGTATTTTTAGCTGTTTTTTAATGCAGCTTAGTAGGGAGGAGGAGCCAGCACCATATGACAAACTAGCTCTCTGTGGACAACAGTTTGGGAACTAAAGTCTTAAATAAGTAGGGATGGAAGAACAGAGTAACAGTAAAATTAGGCTACTGTATTGAAAAGACTTCAAGGTGCTTTATTTTTAAGTAAATGCATCAATACCAATATATATTAATTTTTATGTATTTTTTTTCAAATGTTGAATAGATAGAGAAAAGTCAGATATACTGAAGACTAAAACATCACATCTTTCTGAATTGTTTTTTCACAGTATTTGAAGGGAACATCTTGTTATAAAGCATTTATTGATTTTGCTGCAATTTCAGCATTTTCTGACCTGTCCATTCTTGTACATTTTCTAATACACATGGATATGAATTTGGTGACAGAAAAACCAACCATCATGAATTGGATGAGAAAACTATTTACAAGTTTTAGCTGTCTCTAACATTACACAGTTCTCCTTTTTGCCATTTGTTTGCAGTACAAGGCATGGAACTGACACCTGTGACCACAGCGAAAGAAAAACAACTGTTGCTAGCACCATAAAGAAGAGTAGTGTGGTAGTCAACCACACTGCAGTTTAGACAACTCTGGGAGGAGAAATCAAACAAGGAAACAAAGACACTTGTAATCTTGTTATGGATGCTTTCATAGTTTATATTTGCCTCTACTTAAAAAAAAAAAAATCATACTGTGCAAACTACAAAACATGTCTTGCATATGCATTAGTTTGTATTACCAGAAAATTTTAAACCCCACTTGTGTGATGAACACTCCATATTCTCAGTCACTTTCTATATACATCTGTGAAGCAGCATAATTTAGGCAAGTGGTGAGCCATGACTCCTGTTTTTATGCAAAGGCTCAAGTATACGGAGTAGCAAAATGCAGCAGTTCATTTTAAATATGCTTTTTGTCTAGCACCGTAACCTGGTTGTCACTAACTTTTATAACTGCTTTAAGACTTATATATTAAGTAATTAGAGGGCACATGCAAAACACTAGATTATACTAAATTTATTGGATAGGCATCATATTTTACAAGTTCTCAAAAACACAGTAGAGTCTTGCCTATTTTCATTTTGTATATCGTTCTGCAAAGTGTATAGCCAACTCAAATAAACTGAGGCTGGCAATTACACACGATTATATTATCTTTCAATGTATACTAGGGCAAGGATTAGTTTAGTCCAGTATATAAAGCTTCCACCAGAAATACTGATTATATTCCACCTTCTGCTTTTGTTGAGTTTGGTATTGGAGATAATCACCAGAGACTCAGGAGAACAGGGTCCCTGGTTACATGACAACTACTCCTTCATGTTTCATAACTAGTGGGATGCAGAATTAAAGCATGATCTAGGATCACATTAAGGGAACTTCTATCTAGTCTTGCTGTCCTGCAGAAATGACTGAAGAAGTATGTCTGACCTTAATAATGTATATTGGAAAATAGGAGAAGGGTTAAGATTGCTGTAGAAATAGGCAACCGAACTGACTAACTATAAAAGCTCTTTTCTTGGAGAGATGGGCAGAGAGGCATTGTCAAACTAACATGCTTGAGCAAACCTGAGAAACCCACTTGTGCACAAAGACAAAAATAATTCATAAAGATGGTTTCAATTTCAAGCATCCAAATGGTTGCTATAAACAATGAAAGAATTAGTTTTGATAAGCTATGACCAATACCTTGACTGTGTTTAAGATTGCAACAGGCTGTCAAGGAAAAGAGCCAAAGCAAACCGTGAACTGGAATCCAGTTTTGTTTTAACCATACACAAGTGTATCAAACAAAACTGCTCCAGGGCCCAAGTCATGCAAGATGCTCAGCACCTCCTCACCTGAAGCCAGCTGCGGAACTGAAGGTGCAGACCATGTCAGAACTACTCATGATCAGGCTCCAAGTCAGAGAATAAAAAGGAACAAATTGGTTTTATTTTCTCTGTAGTATTGGAACTGGAGGGCACAATTAAATGAAGTGTAAGCAACTCTTGCAAAACTGGCAGCTTTTGTTACTGTCTCATATCAGCTCATGCCTTCTGCACATAAAACCACAAAGAAATAGTCATGTGCTACTCAGATAAATACAAATCATGACACTGAAGACAAAAGCCACAAATCATGATATGGAAGACAAAAGGCTTTCTGCACCCAGGGCTTTTCACATTCAGGAAAACCTAAAAACATGCACTTTTTTAAGGGACAAAATCAAAGAAAAAACTTGAGGTGAATTACACAATAGGGTAACTTTTTTTTTTTTTTTTTTTTTTTTTTTTTTTAATTTACACGGCTGTTCTGCTCTGAAAAATGACTAAATAATATTGAGAGATCTCCTGTTTATGGTTTCTTAATTATTCAGATAAAATCATACCCATATTAAAAAAACCCAAAACTTCTTACTGTCACCCCTGTAGACTTAGCTTGGGACCAGGAAGTCAAGCTGTTTTTGCTTTCTGCCTGCTATGTCACTACCAGTAACAAAGATGCTATAACTGAAATTTAATTAAGAATTCTGCTGAGGATCTGTGAGCCATAAAATAACTCACCTCCCTCTGCCTTAGCTGCTTTGGCTCTAGCAGGAATAATCACCAGTAAAGAAACTCCCTGGAATATACTTCTGTCACTAAAATAAACTGGATGACTTGGGGTACAAACAATGAGCAAGTGTAGGTTCATTTTAAGAGTCATTTTTCTGATAATAAATTTACTTTAAAGTAAAGTAAGTAATTAGCAAATGTAAAAGGTAGTTTAAAAATTGAATTCCTACATTACTCTGTGTTAAGGTAGCTTAATATTCTAAAGCATCAATCTAGAACAGTATCGTATAAAAGGTCTATTATAAATTAATAAACTGACAATTTTGGATTGAACATTTACAAGAATAATTCACCCACCACCTTTTTCTAGTGGTAATTCTTATGGTTCTCATGGGACTACAGCCATTTAGTCTTACTGCAACACAGCTGTTCCAAATAAACTGAGTATTAACCCCAATACGACCTTCTCCTTCCTCTAACCCACTGTGCACCAAAGAGGTTAACAGAAAAAGGTCTCCTAGTGAACACCATTTGGACCCTGGATTCCATTCCAAATGCCCCATTGGTGGATCTTTTATACATTAGTCTATGGAGCCAGCTTTCCAACAAAAATATGTATTTAAGATGCCCTGGAAAGAATGGCATTTTCTTTTAAAGCCTCAAAGCAAATAGATTTTACAATTATTTTAAATTAGCCATTTAACATGAGAGGACTAAATTCAACAATTTGGATCCATTTTTCTGAGTGAAGGACTAAGCTTATGAGTTAAAAGGTTTTAAAGATATTAAATAATTCCAACATATCAATTTTTAATGGAGGGAGGTATTCAGAAGTGGCATGTAGGATATCTTACTTTACAGGAGTTAGGCTGGGTTTTTAAAAGGGATAGCAGAATTAATGGGCTCTATCCATGTCATCAGACAGTCTAAAAACCTAGATTGAATAAATATCTAGGGATTTTTAATAATGCAAATGATTAAACTGACAGACAGTGACAGCTCCACAGGGGCTATTTCAGTCTGTTGAACTGATTCTTATTTAGGGACTTTTATTGGCCAGATTAGGGCCTGATAGAATTTAAAAGCTTAACTCCTTAGCTGCCAGATCCATCTAGATTGTACAATGCTGTGTGGTTTAGACAGCAAAGTCATCAGTGCACACATTTAAATCGTCTCGGAGAGCTAAGAAACAGGCGTTGTTGTGCTAGCACAGCTGTTACTTTAAAAAAAAAAACAAAAAAACCCACACACACACAAACCAAGAGCCTCTTTAAAAATCTTCCCCATTAAAAAACAAACCAATGAACCCAGAAGCATTATTGCATATTATGGATTAGTAGATGACAAAATTTCAGATTAACACACACTTGTGAGCAGGTGAGCTTCACAACTATCTCTGACACAAAGTCCACATTGTGTGGTGTCAAAATTTCACCTCCTTCCTGGAGCTTGCCTTTATTAACAAAAGAACAAAAACCTTTTCCTCCACCTTGACTACTCTGTTCCTATATCAGGTCTGCTCAATCCACACTCTAGATCCTCTGTCTAGAGAGACACTCCAAACTCTTTTATATCCAGGTGTGGTAATCAGCCACTGTCCACATGATTCAGCAAACCCTATTGACATATTTTCCCAGTAGGATCTACACCTGCTGTGGGAACGGGGTATTTCAGACAAACATTGACAACTATTTGCAACAATGTGACTTCCAGGAGCAAATACTACTTTGCATTTCTATAGCACATATGACAGTCTTAAAAGCAAATCTAAAAACAGTAACTTTTTTTCTGGAATTCCTATGATTTAAAAAACTATATTGCGCAAACATTTTTTCCAAAATTAAAAAAAATACCCTGGAGGTATTATTTGCAGGTCCAACACCTTGTTGGGGGGAAGGAGGGGAGAAAAAAAATTAGACTGTGTTAAAATGATGGCCAAGTTACAAACTATTATAAAACTGCTATTTTCAAGATGAAGTGCTAGTACAGCTGAAGACATCGGCTCCGATCCTGTGAGCTCATAGACACAGGCTACTACTTTGCTACTAATGCCACCAGCTAGAACAACTAACCCACTGAAACCTTGGATTAGAACAAAAAAGACAGTTGATGACAATAGCACAGCCCTTCTCCTCCACATACTTTCCATTCAAGCTATGAGCCTAGAATTCAGAGTCATCTTGATTGCTATCCTTTAATATTTATAGTACAGGAGCACTCACAGGCCCTGCCTGGGATTGGGGCCCTGTTGGGCTAGTTACTGTACACAAATACCTATTAGGAAATGGTCCCTTGCTATCTCCACAGGCACATGCCAGCCTATTCTGTCCTTTCCCATATTCCAGCTCCAGGAAATTACAGGCCATAAAGACATTTAAAAGCTGAGCTATTTTTCCCCATCTGTTTGAGGTCACCATTTCATCCAGAATTAAACTGTATGCCGAGCCTCAGGGGGAGAAATGTGCTCTCAAAGCTCAGTGCTGTATTAAGCTTTCAGACATAATCCAATATATCAGCTAAAATGAATTTTAGAATCACAGATAGTAATCTAATAACAAGTTTTCAATGGCATGTTGGTGAGATCCCTGAACCATCTGAAATAGGAGCTCTCAAAATACTGGTAACTTTCCAAATTAGCCACCACACTTGGAAAAAAATGGTTAATTTGTCTATCTCCACCAGAGTTACAGATGGCATAAATCTTACTACACAGTATCACAGCTTCACTTTCTGGTACATCCAGAAAGTCTAGACATCCATCTATCTAAGGTACTTATATGGCCCCCCCATTACCATAGTCTGTCTGTCTCACAATCTTTAGTGTACTTATCTCTACAACACCCTTGTGAGGTAGGGCTGTGCCATTATCCCCATTTCACAAATGAGGAACTGAGGCACAGAGAGACTAAGTGACTGCCTGCTCACACAGAAAGTCTGTGCTGGAACAAGGAATTCATTTATATGGCACCCATAACTGTAGTATATGAATGGCTCTTTAGAATCCATCTAACACTGTATAATTCATATTTCATACTGTAGATAGTGCACAGGTTAAATAATATTTAGGTAAGTTAGATGTATTCAAGTCCATAGGGCCTGATGAAATTCATACCAAGGTACATAATGAACTGGCTGAAAATCTCAGAGCCATTAGCAATAATCTACAAGAATGCATGGAAGATGGGTGAGCTCCCAGAGGGCTGGAGAAGGGCAAACAAAGGAGACCCAGGGAATTAAAGACTGGTCAGCCTAACTTCGATACCTGGAAAGATATGAGAACAAATTATAAACAATCAGTTGTAGGAAAATGGAAGATAATAGAGTTAAGGTACAGCCCGCATAGGTTTGTTGAGAACAAATCACGCCAAACCAATGTAATTTCCTTCTTTGACGGGGTTATTAGCCTAGGACAGAAGCAGTACACGGGATATAACTTGACTTTAGAAAAGGATATAGTCCCTTGCGACAGTCTCAGAAGCAAACAAGGGAAATGTGGTCTTGAAGAAATTATTATAAGTACAACTGGTTGAAAGACTGTACTTCAAGAGTAGTTATCAATGGTTTGCTGTCCAACTGAGAGAGTATATCTAGTTCAAAATTCTGTTCTGGTGTTTGGATTCAAATGCTGCACCAGTTCCACTGGGATGTCACCTTTTTCTGACTGAAATACCTTCACTGATCGTGTTGGGAGCTCTGCCTGTCTCAAGCACTCCGGACCCTAAGCTGAACAGCCTGTCTCCTGGGAACCTCGACTGATCAAGCTTCACTGACTGGTGAGACCCAACTCGCTCTCTCTCTTTGGTTAAGCACACTTTTTTTTTTTTAAATCTCCTCTTACTCCAGGTAAAAAACTTTCTAAACCTGACTTTTGTAATCAAATTTGGGCTAGATTTTCCTATTACCCCAATTGAAACCATGTAATATTGTAACTGTAATCCAGCATAGGATTCTTCTCTGCAATCAAGATAGCCAGCATCATGGCTTCATGTGTTTTAAGCAGAGTCTCCCCCTGCCCCACCACACTGTCCACAGTTCCTTTCTTTAAGGGTTTGAAATACAAGCAGGAAGAGGAAATCATTTGCTACATTGTATAACGGGATCATTATCTACATTGTTACATTTGTATCATGTTCTTCACTATGCTAACTGTGGCTACCTCGTTATTTCTCTTTCATTCTGTAGACACCTTGGCAGTGGACCAACCCTTAAGAAGTGCTGTGGACAGAATGTCTCAGATTAGAAAAAGGGGAAAAAGCAGAGATGACATGTTTGTGGAGCTCATGAACGCCTCAGCAGCCAGAGAGAGAGAACAAAGAGCGAGGTGGCTGACCTTGTCCCAGAACATGGGACAAATGCAGGACCACGATCGCAGCACCACACAGGAGATGCTATGACTCCTGCGGGACCAGGCAGACATGCTCCAGCGTCTTGTGCACCTTCATGAGGAGCGGAGGCAGGACAGAGTCCCGCTGCAGCCCCTCCATAATGCTCCTCAACCGAGGGCTATGCCACTCTCCCTTTCCCCCTCCCCCGTCCCGAAGAGGTCTCGGAGGAGATTGGCCAGGATGCAGTATATGCTCTCCTCCACCCCGGTGGAGGCGAGCAGAAAGCTGCGGTGGCCACGCTGACTGCTGGCCAGCAAGCTATCACCCTACCCCAGGAGACAGTGAATGAACCCTCCTCCCCACCCTTCCCCCATGACCTCAATGTTAAAAAATAAAGTTTTGCATCATTTCAACACGTTTCTTTATTAAATCAGATCTTGTTCAGGAGGGATTTGTCAGGCACAGATATCGAAGGGGGGTGAGGGGATCATCAAAGGCAAATAACAGACAGGAACAGAAATCAGTCCTGCATCTCATTGAAGAACCTGGTTTTCAAAGCTTCCCGAATGCAAAGCACTCCACAGTTAGCTCTCAGCATAGTGCTGGCATCTGGCTGTTCATAATTGACGGCCAGTCTTTCTGCCTCCACAGCCCAACCCTGGGGGAACCTTTCCCCCTTCATTTCACACACATTATGAAGAACACAGCAAGCAGATATCACAGAAGGGAGGTTCTTCTCACTCATGTCCAGCCTAGTGAGGAGACTCCTCCATCTACCCTTTAAACACCCAAAGGCACATTCTACAACCATTCTGCAACTGCTTTACCTCTTATTAAAACACTCCTTGTCACTGTCAAGGTGACTGGTGTACAGCTTCATTAGCCAAGGGAGCAAGGGGTAAGCAGGATCCCCCAGGATCACCATGGGCATTGCCATACCCCCAATGTGAATTTTTTGATCAGGGAAGAAAGTGCCCGCCTGCATCGTAGAGAACAGCCCCGAGTTACGAAATACACGAGCATCATGCACCTTCCCAGACCACCCCACATAGATGTCTGTGGAACGACCCCTGTGATCCACAAGCCCCTGCAGGACCATGGAAAAGTACCCCTTGCAGTCGCCAGGTGTGCAGGTGCTAAGATGGGGATATGCATCCCATCAATGCCCCCAGTTTGGGAAGCCCATCGTGGCAAACCCCTCCACTACATCCTGCACATTTCCCAAAGTCACTAGCCTTCATAACAGAAATCTATTTATGGCACTGCACACTTGATTCACGTCTATGCCCACTGTAGATTTACAGACTCCAAATTGATTCCCAACCGAGCAGTAACAGTTGGGGGTTGCCAGCTGCCACAGAGCGATAGCAACTATCTTCTCCACCGTCATAGCTTGTCTCAAGCAAGTGTTCGCACGCTTCAGGGACGGTGCCAACTCCGAGCACAATTAGAGGAAAGTTGCCTTTTGCACACAAAAGTTTTGCAGCCACTGATCATCATCCCACAGCTGCGTAATGATGTGGTCCCACCAGTCTGTGCTTGTTTCCCTGCACCAGAACCTGCACTCCATGGACTGCAGATGACACGTTACAGCCTGCAGCAATTGGGAATTGTTCTGCTCGATGTCTTGTAGCAGGGCAGCCTCAGTGGCATCAGTGTTGTCTCTGCTTAGCCTTCTTGCTCTATTTCTAAAGTACACCAAGATAAGCCACAATATACTTGTCACGCTCACAATTATAGAGCAGAGTTGAGCTGGCTCCATGTCTCTCCAGCAATGGTGATCGCAGGGAGTTTAAAAAAAAAAAAAAATGGTGCAAAAATCCTTTTCCTGTTAGTTGGGGGAGGGGGGGGGGGAAGGAGAGGGAAGCAGCATTGCATACTGGGACGAAGACACTTATCCCAACAGCCACCATGGCTAGTTGCACTGTGGGATAGCTACCCACATTGCACTGCTTTCTAATTCGAATTAAGGCTGGCCAGTGTGAACACAAGAGACCAGTGCAGTGTGTACACTGCTGCAATTTCTAAAAATCACCTGCTGAAAGTCGAATTAAACAAAGTCGAATTCCGGCAGCAGTGTAGACATAACACCCTCGTAAACCACGACTAAGGTTAACTTGAAGGTGCTGATTGACTCTGCCTGCTCAGATGCTTTGTTAACCAGTGTGCATGTGTCAGAATGAATTTTATTGTTGCCCTGCTGAACTAAGTTCAGTGCTGAATCTGGGGCATATGAGGGTGTCAGCTTAGAAGTGCTGATCGACCCTGCCTGCTCAGATGTGCTCTGTGTGCGTGCGCTCGCGACTGATTCTGGGGCTGAAAGAACCCAGCCGTATTGAACCAAGCCCTGCAGGGCAGCTCCACTGGGAGGAAGGGACTTGCAGAAGGGAGAAATAGAGCTCCATATAGAAACAAGTGACAGGCGGCACACTGATAAAATTACAGAGACCACACTACATAACTCTAATGAATGAACACATCCCAAGGTGACATTCAGAAGCTAATGTTGCCAGATTTGCCCATTACCTTCCCCATATCCTGTTACAAGTTATCACAATTTAAAATCTCTTACCTTTGGGAGGCATATTAATGTTCAAAATTACAAACATGAGAATGATACAGGCAGTTAAATATATATTACAAACAAATTGTGCTCTCAGTTGCATACACTATCAATTTTGATAGTGTATGAAGTCAGCAAAGTACTTTGGGTGAATTTATAAGGGACTATTATTTGTTAGAACTGCTGACATTGTGGTCTTGAGAAGAGACAAATATTGTGGTTTACAAACTTGGATTTTGAAACTCAAGAAAAAAATTCATCCCTTGAGTTCCTGAACTGAGAGAGAGCTTGAAATATACATAAAATATGTAGTATTACTAAGAAATAAAGTTTACTTAAAGAGATCTATTAATTAAGCAACTAATCAGGGACCACAGGACTCTTCTTACTACTACAGCAGAAATTTAAATTCAACAAAGTTTTTATATATAAACTTGTTTACAGCTGGCAACAGTTATTGGGCACAACTAATTAACCAGAACCAGAACTCAGATTTGGAGCAATATGATATATATAATGTTCTCTCTGTACATTCAGTGGATTACTTTACATTTACTCCTCCCACCATTATTTATGGAACTTCTAAGGTTTGAATTACTTATTGAAGCAGCATGAGCTATTATCAGAGTATAATTGATTTCTGAATTGTGTCTCAGCAGCAATTCTTTTTTAAATGCACAACTATTTCCAGCCTACTTAGAAATGTCAAGCAATTTTCGAAGGACTTAATTGCCACAACTATGGGAAATATAGGCATCAAAATGCAGCAGTGACCACACATGAAGTGCTTCTTCCAAAGGCATTTCCAATCTGCATTCTTCAAATGAAAGATATGCCTCAAAACCACACAGAGACTAGCCAAGCAATGATTTTTTTTTCTCCCCACAGCCACAAACTTTCATGCAAATTATAGGGATTTTTTGATGCAGTATGTGCCATTTGAGTGAATATTGGCATTTCTGAAAGTTACGGATGTAGCAGACATGGAAACAGATCTTTTTGCTGCTTCTGGTTTTTCAAACTAAATTCAAAATGAATTTCATTGCCCATAAAAGGTGTCAGATCCAGAGGCTGATGAACAAAATGGAGGAAGCATGACACAGCCACTTCAAGCTTCCCCGGGCTGTCCTGCCAGCCTGCCCCAGGCCTGTTTCAAATAACTGTTCCAAAGCCTAGTCCATATGAGCACATTCTGTACCCACTGTTGGTAAAGAATGCAGTTGCACTGGTTTTGACAATGGTTTAAGTGCTAGTGTATACAGGCTAAAACATTTCCAACAGTGTAGTAAGGGTACTTTGGTGATAAGCACAGTATAAGAACCAAACAGAATAAAATAAGGTGTGTCTACACTCAGAATTTTCCCAAGTTCTCCTGCTATTGTCCTAGCTACAACTTACCCCTTCCCCCTCTCCCCCCAGCTTGGTGTCATCTGCAAATTTTGTAAGCAGACACTCTACTCTGTTATCCAAATTATTAAAGAAAACGGAAGACTGACCCCCGAGGCACCCCACTAAATATACCCGCCCAGTTGGACAGCTAGCCTTAGATAACTACTCTTGGAGTACTGTCTCTCAGCCAGTTGTGCGCCCACCTTATAGTAATTTCTTCAAGACCACATTTCCCTAGTTTGCTTCGAGACTGTCACAAGGGACTGTATCCCTTTCTAAAGTCAAGATATATCCCATCTACTGCTTCTCCCCCAGACCAGTAACCATGTCAAAGAAGGAAACTAGGTTGGTTTGGCATGATTTGTTCTTGACAAACCCATGCTGGCTATAACTTATAAGCCCATTATCCTCTAGCTACTTACAAACGGATAGCATAATAAGTTGTTCCAATATCTTTCCAGGAATCAAAATTAGGCTGACCAGTATATAATTTCCCAGGTCTCCATTGTTCCCCTTTTTAAAGGGCAGTATTGTTTTTGCTCTTCTCCAGTCCTTGGGAGCTCACCCATCTTCCATGAGTTCTCATAGATAATCACTAATAGTTCTGAGATTGCTTCAACTAGCTCCTTAAGTATCCTAGGATGAATTTCTTCAGGCCCTACCAGTGTGAATACATCTATCTAAATGTTCTTAAACCTGTTCCTGCCCTATTTTCCTTCCCTCTTGTTGTTCAAATTAATTGCATTGAATATCTGCTTACCTTCAACCCTTTTAGTGAAGACTGAAGCAAAACAGGTATTGAACACCTCAGCCTTCTTGACGCCATCAGTTATTAGCTCTACTTCTCCTCTGAGTAGTGGGCCCATACTTTCCTTTGCCTTTCACTTGCTCCTAATGTATTTAAAGAACTTGTTTTTATTGCCTTTTATGTTTATTGCTAAGTGTAACTCATTTTGTCTCTTAGCCTTTCTGTTTTTGTCCCTACATGCTTGTGTTATATTTTGTACACCTCCTAAGAAATGCCTCCATATTTTTACTTTTTGTAGGATTCCTTTTTGATTTTCAGTTCATTAAAGACATAAAAACACATACGCCAACAAGAGAGGTATAAACCTACCAATGCTTTGATCCATCTAGTCTCCAGAAATCCGTTCATCAGCCTCCTTAAAGATTAGTTACAGTCAAGTAGGTTGGGCTCTGTTGTGCTATGCACTGTAGGAAGCTAGCCTGAATTTTAACCCGAACACAAATATTCAAAGATCAGCCAGTCTCCGACTTGTTCAAAGCATTAGCTAGAAAATGCAATCATGCTCTCCAACACACACACACACACACACACACACACACCCACCCCTGACACAATGACCATGTTTCACATTCTCCCTCATAGAAGCCTTCCCCAAGTATCACAGAAGTTCAAAAAGTTAATTATGAGCATTTTTGCTGTTAGCTGGTAGCACAATGTTCATTAAATGGAATTAGTGACAGATCCTCTTGAACGGATTTCTGCTCATGAAATCCCACAACAGAATTTGCTTAGTATCAGGAGATGAAGTTCTACAGGCTATGTAATAGTGGCCTACAAGAAGTGCAGCCATGCCATGAAAAAGGTAGACACTTTATTTGCCACCACAGCTAACCCCTTTTTATACATTCCTGTTAAAAGATTGGAACCAGCCAACCCAAAATTCTCTCATCTTAAAAGTTAATGTTTCTCCCTGTTTTACTGCAACCATCTTGACAAAAATCACTGGTGATTGTTCTTTTACAGCCCTCAGCGATCAAGGTTTTGTGCTGCTGTAATGCTGGCATATCTTCATTGAATTTGAATTGCTTTTGACAGTTAATGAAAACTGCAAGTGATAGGACACCAGGTGATCATCAGAGCCACTTAAACCGTTTCTTTTAAAGTGGAATCAGGTTTCTTTAGTGCATTTGCCCAGCCCATTTATGTCCAGCAAAGCAAAATTAAAGATGGGTCCAAGCTATAAAAGCTCAGATCTAAATCCAAATTTCCCCCAATATCCAACTCTCTTCAGATACAGGGTTTTGGTTCAGGCCCGTTATAGAGATAGCGCCTCAAAGTTCCAATCCAGATCTGGAATGTCCTAACATTGTGGGGGACATTTGGATCCAGTTTTGGTTCATTTCCATCTTTACTTTCAGAAGAATACCACCAAATATTAAAATGATCTCCTTGTTAAATAAAATTCAATTACACTGAGCACAATTATGCTAAACATATATATGGACCCAAAAAACCATCCAGCCTTTGAGTGATAGTTTAAAAAATAGTTCAATTTTAGTAGCTACTGATGTCTTCTGCCACAAACACAGGGATTAGGGGACCATGAACTCATCATGTTTCTATTCTTGTCTTTGGGGGGAGAGGAAGAGGCTTCTGTTTTGTGACACCCACTTTGACCCTTTGTTTGATAACATACAAAAGAATAATCACCCTTACTTTCCCTTCAGATACACTCTCCCCACCAAATACAAGGAATTAGCTGTAAACTAGATTTGGGTCCATTTGGTGAAAGTGAAGGGAATTCACCAAGGCTAACATGCTGTTTTTTAAGCTTGTGTTTCCCTTGAGGAAGCAGCAATTCATGCTTCTATTGTTTGTCAGGAACCTCCCCTCCCACTTCCAGACTGCCACTGAAAATTGATTAGATGTTTTCTGTCAGTAACACACTAGCCTCATCTCGAACTATTGACTTAGATTACTTAACTATACAAAAAGACATCCGATTTCAGGCTACTTTAAAAAAATGTTCAAAAGGAGGAGAGGTTTCACAATAATTACTATGAAAAGTTTCAGATGGCAAAATTCTCTAGTACACTCTGAAATATCCATACTAAATGCCTTGGCTATACTTCGTAACATTTAATTCAAATGATATACACTAGATGGGCTTCTAAAACTCATGCAACCATCCAAAATACAAGAACCATTAGTAGAAATGGGACATGGCACTTTTTTTTTTTTTTGGGGTATATATCCATCATATATAGAACTGCCAAGGTTGCTGCACAGACAGATCTCCTTCCAGGCTATCAGGAATTGAAGGTTATGCAAGATCATTTAAAAGGGAATCTCTCCTAAATTAGCAATGAGGCCTTGGGTTTGCCCTAAAGACCTTTATTTGACAAAGGAGAAGTGAGCTCCTTACATGTACTGTATAGACACAAAAATACAATTTTTGTTAGATTTGCTATTATTTTACATTTTTAAGAATAAATTAAATTCCTGAGTCAAGAAGTTTCCTGAGGCAGGGAGATGCACTAGCCTGACAAAGTAACAGCATATATTTTTCTGGAATATGCCAAGAATCTTATTATTATGCCTCCCACCACCAGCCTCAGGTCTTGCTCCCTGTTACAAACAGTAAGAAACTGTGTTATAAGGTATTACTGAGGTGCCTATCCGTACTAGATTATATTAAAAAACCCAACAGCCCAGAAACAAGACATTAAACAAGCTTGGATTGCAAACTGTAGAGAAAGGACTATGCCTTCTAATGTTGTATGTAGCATAGTTGTAGCTGTGTCAATGCCCAGATATTAAAGACACAAGGTGGGTGAGGTAATATCTTTTGTTGGCCCTACTTCTGTTGGTGAGACAGTCAAGCTGAAGAAGAGCTCTGTGTGGCTTGAAAGTCTCTCTTTCACCATCAGAAGTTAGGCCAATAAAAGATATTACCTCATCCACCGTGTCTATGTCTTCTGATGCCTGTAAAACTTCATACAGATCTATGGTGTGGAGTAAGTAATAACAAAGATAGACAAGGAAATCCCATCCTGTCGTGATGAAATGGGATTTCCCTGCTGGGACAGAGAAATCAACAGGACAATTAAAGTTATTTATTTTTAAATGAATGACAACCTATTCCAGCAACACCTACAATGCTAAACAATTAAGACATAAGTTTGTTGTCCTCAAAAATACGTGAAATGCCAACACCACCTCAGATCAAAAAAAACACAACACAATCTACTCTCCTAACATGCTGCCATAACGTGCATTGAAAGTTATCAATTCTATTTTACTTTCTTCTACATGAATCTGTCTCACACTCAGACTTTCTTTAGCAAGCTCCCTAATACAGATAGCAAGTGGTGGCAGTAATATTTTGGGCACATCTCTAGTATACTGGCATCAAGCAGCAGAACTGTAATTGAAATTAATGTAGTACCATTATTCTCCCACACTCCACTCTCAAGAGATGCAATACTCCATTCAGCTGCCTCTAGTGTATAGCATATAGCTAGAAGGTATGCAGGAGGAGAATAGCCTGAGAATGGGAGCTAATGTAGTCACTTTCTCAGGAGACTTATTTAAACACAATACATATGTATAGGACCATTTTAATATTCTTTGGTCTTTCAAGATGTCTCCAGGGAGGGTAAAAGCAGCGCAACTTGTTTTAAACAAGTTTTATATCCTCAGACATTAGTCCTATTTCAAAGATCCTGCAGAAGAGTTGAATATCTACACAATTAACCAAAGAGATATCATATCCTTCAAACTCCATTTTTTCCCTTCCTTTTTAGAAGCTGCTGATGGGCCATGAAGGCTAGAAAAGTTAGCTGTAACAGCTGGCAATGATGGCTGAAAATGTTTTTACATGAACACAATTTCCTCTTCATTTCCTGTGGTAGTTTTCTTTATCAGGCTACTAACTCATACGCTAGCAGAAACACTATAACCCTCAGCATTCACCAATAAGAGCATAGAGAGCAGAAGGCACACCTGATAATAAATCTTGATGTTTCTGACTAAGATGGTAAGATTTTGGATTCGGAGGTTGACATCATTATTGACGTGCTTGTTGACCCGCTGGTTTGTCGGCCGTGGATCTCTAGAAAAAAAGGAAAACCAAATGTTAGAGACTGGGTATTGCATCAGTGCTATCCCTTTACATTACAATAATGCAGCACAAGGATAACTCTTAAACATTTGAATATTTCAGTACAATTAATGCAAATTTACAGTACAATAACCTAGCAATTTAATACTCCTTTTGCAGTCATGTAATGAAAGGGAGGGGAGAGAGAGAGTTTGGAACTCCTCCACTTCCCAATCTGCACAACATATTTTAGGTGACTCTCCACGGCAATTCAAGGGCCTCCCTCGCTTCTAAGCAACAGCACACTGCCACCACCATGCATCCGTGGAACAAGGGGCATGCAGCATGCATACAGCAAAACAGTCCCTGACACAAGGAAATCTCATTAAGACACAGGCCATGCAGATCAGATACATAATGCAACGGGCAATGGTGGAAGCCTGAGGCTTTAGAGATGTCTAGGAAAGATTACTGCAAACAGGCTTAGGGTCTGAGCTCTTTAGATGGTGGGTTTTGTCTTTTCTGGTGTTGTTTTGAACAAATAAATCAGTATATACTACCCAGATTTCAAATCTCAGACATTTGATAGAATGAGAATTTTTTTTAACCTTTTTGTTTGTTTCTATATTTTCTGTCTTGTCTAACTAGATTTAAGTCCTGTCTTATATTTTAGGAGTGTTCAGTGTCTAGCACAATGGAGTCCAGATCCTAACTGGTGCTTCTAGGAAGAGATATAAAGATGTGTGCATGTGCAAGAGAAATCAACTAAATCAGAGGTGGAAGGGCTGGGATTAGGAGGCTAGAACTTTTCTTTCAAAGGAGGTGGATACAACTGAACCACAAGGGTGAACTGAAATAACTGTTTTGAAGTAAAAAAAAAGCCCCAAATGATTAATGGAATTTGTATGCAAGTTATAAACATCAATGCATCATAAAAGGATCTGAAAAACTTGGGATCAGCCAAACCCCTAGTTCAGCTGACACCTAACCAACATAAGAACCTGCATCCAGGGCTCCGCTTTGGCCGTTAATCAAGCCATTGACAACTCTTCCAGAGGAAACACTGAATTTGGGTGTTGACAGGTGAATTAAAGGGGAACTGATATATTATGTGACTACTTGTCAAACTTTACACAAGTATCTTAAGCAATTAAGAGTTGTTTTGTGTTTTTAAGCACAAGCATCACAATTCATATTTGCATTGAACATGGGTGATATGTGTAGACATCACAGAGTGTCTCTCCCACTGAAGAGATGGTCTAAGTGCTGCACTGCTATTAGATTCGATATCTGTATGCATGTGCAGCTGTGTTTTTAAATGCACTGAAGTACATAGGGGGAAATTTTGCCACTGGCATAAATGGGCAAGACTCCTCTTTACGCATTCTTACAGAAGCAGTGAATGTGTCACACTGACTGCGGTTTTAATGCACAAGCTAAGAAAAACACAGGTCTTCAGTATATAATGCCATACTTTCAGCTTTACTTGAACATCCTCATTTTTGTTGATGTATGTGCCCTGAGATTAATTTGCCCTTGTAACTGAAACCGGTGTTCAGATACTATGGTGATGGGGTCATCCAAGCACCTTGTTAGGAGGATCAGACAGCTGTGCAGCTGCACAAGACATGCAAAATCAGTAAGCGGAACCTGGGTTAGGCCTCTCCAGGTCCTTGTTAGACCAGCCTGTATGGGGAACTCTCTAGATACTGGAAGAGAGTCTGATTCTGACAGATGCTGGATGTTAGCATTTGTGAACAAAGTCATTACAATACACAGGGAAGCTAACGGGGAAGAAGCAAACAGTAAAGACAAGTTGGCCAAATGGAAGGGGTAGTTCAAAGCTCTCCAGGTTCCATGTGAACCAATCCATTCTTGCACTATAGAACGTGCTGCCGCCCAAAACTAGTGTCCATTAGTCCAAAATCTCGAGTCAGGAAGAGGAGATGCAGGCTTTGGCTGTTGTGTTTGGCATCTGCTGCTATACTTTAACAAAGGAAAAAATATTTTTTATGGTTGCTTCTCTCACAAATCTATCAATGGGATGTACTAGGAATGATGATGGGGCTGGAAAATAAGCTGACTATAAAAGTTTGATTAATAAAAAAACCCACAAGAAGAAAATACACCCAACCAACTGCATAAACACAACTGCCCATTGCAAAGAACTGATGTTTCTTTGGAATATTGACAGATAGGGCAGTTTTAGGCCCAGGGTGAGATTTTCAAAAGCACCTCAGTGACTCAAGAGCACAAGTTCCATGGACTTTTACTGGTACTTTTGCTCCTAAGTCATTTGGACATCTTTGAAAAAAAGATCCACACACACCCGCCCCAGAAACCGCAAACACACACCCATACACCTGCTTGACATTACACACACTAGTAGCCACACTGAAATCATTGGGGCTATTCACATGCACTACTGTTTGCAGGATCAGGGCCAGAGGAACAAACTTCTTAAACTGCCACTTTGACATTCAATGACAATAATCAGTTTGCCCAGGGCAGCCTTTATCATCATTGACCATGGGGCTTGTTGATCTGGCTGTGGAACCAAGCTGGAGTAAACGGTGCTATTCAAGTGGTTCCATCCTCTCCTCTCTGAGGTGGAGGCCAAGTGCTTTCTTGAAAATAAAATATAGTCTGAACATTATGTTACAGGTGTTTGAAGAAACTGCATAAGGGAGCAGGTTTATTTAATGTCAGAAAGGGGCACATCATGCAATGCCCTGAAAGCTCACAGCTGCTAGTCAGCATACAGACCACAGTCGTGTACAGTTTGTTGCCCAATATGAGAGAGTGGGGTAAGAAGTGAGAGCATATATACAGCAACTTTATAAGGTTCCTAAACAGCATGGGATCTTTTGCAGAGGTGAGGTAAACCGCTGCTTTCCTTGAAACAGAAATGCTCCTTAACTTCTCAACTTGTCGCCAGAGAAGCACTTTATGAAATTTTAATGTTCACTCTACAACAAATTCAGATACTGATACTGCAGATGTACACGTGCAATAGGAGATGGGTAAGATATGGGAGTCATGGCAAATTGCTCTTTGAGACAATGGCTGTTTCCTGAAAAGCAGATAATCTTACAGGTCCCGGTTTGCTTGCTTTTACATGATTCTGCAACCTGAAGGTGTTTTGACCTACTTGGTACTTGGATGAGCACCTACCTACGAATAGGCATCCAAGTTTTTGGATGCAAGAAAAACTGACACTTCATTATAATATTTTTAAAATACGCTTTTAAAAACACGTTTTCTATAGTTGATCTTCAGTCTAGTGTGAGTGGGCAGCATAACACAAAGGGGATGGATTGGATTGCTGTTGCTGCTATCTCTAAATCACTCACCAGAATTAAAAATCCACTTGCCCAAGACTAGTTGGGATATGGAAAGTGTGAATGGGTTGAGTGGTGTCAGGGAGCAGAGACAGTGGCATACTGATGTGGGGGATGGGAGAGGGCCAGGCAAATTCCCCGGGGCGCCAGCCCAGGGAGGAGGGCCAGCCAGGCCATCATGACTTGCAGGAGGTGGGGTGTGGTGCAGGAGGCTCTGAGGAGCAGCTGGCCGGAGCACAGGGGCGGGGGGGAAGGGGGAGCAGGGAGCTGTGGGTGACCAGGAGGAGGAACTTCCCTCCCCCTTCCCCCACTATCCTCTGGCCGGGGAGCGAGGCCCCCAGCCCAGAACTGGTGCCGGATCTGATTGGGCTGTGGAGCTGGAGTGGGCGCTATGCGGCAGGTAAGAGCGAGGGGGTGGCAGCAGCGCCGGGCCAGAGCCAGGGGAGCTGCTGCCATGAGAGCCAGAAAGTCCCCAGGGCACAGGAGGAGGAAAGTAGCGTGTCTGCTTGCAGGTACAGACCCCTCCTTCCCCGGGACAGCACTGTCTGGTGGGAGCCAGGGACCCCTCCTGCCTGCATGGGGGGGCAGAGCGCATGAGATGGGGGGCACAAATGCAATCGTTGGCCCCCGGGCGCAGGAGACTCACGGTACGCCACTGCATTGGGATGGTTGACTTCTACACCTACAGCAACACAGGGACAGTCACTCCTTTAAGACGTTAGAAAGACAGAGGCAGAGTGGTCAAGGGGCCATTGCTGTATCTTTAGGACAAGAGGCAGCAGAGTGGCATCAGCCCCACTTCTCTTTAACTGGGGGAAAACCAGAAGTGAGTCTGTAAATGGATGGCTGCATATGGGCACATGCAGTACGAGTTGGAAGATGTGGGTCTGGGGAGTAAGAGGAGGGATGATATGGGAGAGGAAGATAAATAAAAACGAAACAGAAGATACCAGAAATCTAGGGGAGAAACAAAAGAACAGAACTCAGTGCAAGGAGAAAGACAAGAAGCTACTCAAAAACAACACAGAAAAGAGTACAACTCAATCTATAATAGCAAAGAACAGGCAGAGCAAAGTCAGGGAGGGGAAACAGGAGCCAACAAAAGTACAGGAGACTGGGTAAGCTGTACAATAAGCAGCAAGCTTCACATTTACAGGAATATCTTCTTCCTTAATTAAACTGAGGCAAAGAATCTCAAACTGTGGCCTAGGGAAATCATACTGGCCCCCCGCCTTGTTTCTAGCTTTTAAACTCCAATCATTCCCAGCTCTGCCACTGGCCTGCTGGGCAACTTTGAGCGAGTCACTGACCCTCTCTGTGCCTCAGTTTCCCCAGTTGTAAAATAGGGATACAATACTGACCTCCCTTTGTAAAGTGTTTTAAGTACTCTGGATGAAAAGATCTATATAAGAGCTAGGTATTATTAAATTGTATTAAAAGAAGCTACAAATATATCATACTTTGCATAATATCCTTATTAGTTTTCTGTGTAATCAATCGAAAAGAGGGGGTGATAGCTCACAAGAATCTCTGTATTAAATATGTCCCCCAACGATGAATGAGTTTGAGGCCCCTGAACTGAATCTCATGAGTCCCTCGATATTCGGCATTTTCCTTAAAGCCCCTGCTGCATATGAATACACGAGAATCTTAACTTTCATTTCTAAACAATAAGGATGTTTCTAGCCCTCATGACTGCAGAGAAAAACATGAGTTGAGTGTAACCCGAAGTTAAAAAACAGGAGCAAATAAAAGGTCTGCAAAATTATTAATTAATTTTTAAAATCTCATGATTTTGAAGCCTATCTTGATTTTTTTGAGGAAGGAGTGAGTCTTGATTTTTGAATGCTTTGAGGTGCTAATTCTGGGTAACTGCTTAAAACTCATCAGAGAGCCTGCCATCAGTTAAAAGAGATCATGAACCATGGGAAAGGATGTTTTGTTTTTTTTAAGTTCAAAATGACAGGCCTTGCTTGAGTAATTGGTGGCAAATAAGTATTACAAATAAGTGGGGAGACCTCAAATAGAGCCAGGGAATTATCAAGTATCAGAGTTAATCCAACATACTAGGTGTCACTAGCATTCTACTACCCCTGGGCTGATTGCGTCCGAGATAAAAGTTAGTTTGGGAAG
Organism: Emydura macquarii macquarii; assembly: GCF_026122565.2. Taxonomy (NCBI): domain Eukaryota; kingdom Metazoa; phylum Chordata; order Testudines; family Chelidae; genus Emydura; species Emydura macquarii. Next base: position 2,183,183 of record NW_027131366.1, on the reverse strand, counting down.
AACTATCCCAAAGTCCCAATCTCCTGCACTGTTTTGCCTGCTCTTTATTCCTAGAAGTAATTCACTAACAGAAAACAAACAAAGAGAGGACTTTGTTTAGTCTAATTGCCCCATGAGTCAACTATCAACTTCCTCTTCTTTTATATCTAATGGGCTAAATCCAACGAGGGTAGGATTGGGTTCTGAACTGCCTGATAGATCACATTTGAATATTTATTTTTACAATCTAACACAATACTAAAGATATGCTTCCAAATAACATAACCTTCAAGCATACATGGCTGCTTGCTGCTTCCATTATTATATTGGCTACTCCCATCACATGTACTGAGATCACTGAAGACAAGTTGATGATATTATAAATCATGACAATTGCAATAAAAATTCAAATATTATAGACTCAGACTATAAGGTCAGAAGGGACCATTATGATCATCTAGTCTGACCTCCTGCACAATGCAGGCCACAAAACATGACCCACCCACTCCTGTAATAGATCCCTAACCTATGACTGAGTTATTGAAGTCCTCAAATAATGATTTAAAGATGTCAAGGTTCAGAGAATCCACCAGCAAGTGATCCATGCTCCATGCTGCAGAGGAAGAGAAAAAACCCCCAGGACCTATGCCAAACTGTCCTGGGGGAAAATTCCTTCCCGATCCCAAATATGGCAATCAGTTAAACCCTGAGCATATGGGCAAGACTCACCAGCCAGACACCCAGAAAGAATTCTCTGTAGTAACTCAGAACCCACCTCATCTAACATCCCATCACAGGCCATTGGGCATATTTAATACTAGTAGTCAAAGATCAGTCAATTGTCAAATTAAGCTGTCCCATCATACCACCCCTCCATAAACATATCAAGCTCAGACTTGAAGCCAGCTAAGTTTCTTGCCCCCACCGCTCCCCTTGGAAGGCTGTTCCAGATCTTCACTCCCCTGATGGTTAGAAATCTTCATCTAATTTCAAGTCTAAACTTCCTAATGGCCAGTTTATATCCATTTGTTCTTGTATTTATTACACAGAATTTCCATTTAGGAGTTGTAAAAAGTTGTTTTTCCAGGTTTATTCCTATCAGATATTTATGTTTGTTTACCTAATGCTCCAGTCTAGGTGTGTAACCCGTTGTTTAAGAAGCCAATACACAAACATTTAGGGCTTCTTGTGTATATACATCCACCATTTCCCAATAAAAACACTAACATAAGAAGTTAAGGCTTTAAGCAGCAAATATTTCTTTACACTAACAGATATTGCTGCCACAATGCAATCACCGTGCTAAAGGTGATCAGTTCAGCTTTGTGTCACCACAGGTATGTCTATACTGACAGCGGCAAAGTCACTGCCGCCAGATTGACCTTTCTGGATCAACTGAGCGGTCAGTGAAGACCCGCTCAATCGATCCAGAAGTCGACGCTGTTAAACCACCCCCTCAAGTGGCATAGCGTTGTGTCAACAGGAATCAGCGCAGTGCAGTGAAGACGCCGTGCAAAAGGGAAGCACAGCAGTCCACAGGAGTTATGCAAGCTATGCAGAGTAGCTTGCGTAACTCCCATCGACTGACGCCAAAACTCCAGGTAAGTGTAGACCAGGCCCATGTGTCAGTTTCATACCAGGAAGTGACACACAGCTGTCTGCAGCAGAGTCTGAATAACTTTGAAACGTGGCTATAGAACAGTGTATTAATTTGATACAAATGCACCCTCAAGAAATCCAGAACCTCTAGTCGCTTGTACTCCTACTGCAGTTTCACTATGGCTAGCTGCAGTATTTTACTGCCCCACTAAAGAATATTGTATCATTTGTTTATAAGGGATTTTATTTACAGATATGCACCTATGCCATATCCATGCTTAGGTCTGGGTTTACTATTCCAGAGTATAGAAGAATGAGAGACCATCAACCACAATAAGACTTATTCTGTTTAGCAGTATATAAAATTGTTATGACATAGTTGGCCACTGGATAGTTGGCCACTGTCTGGCTCAATATGTAACTATCACGTGCATGAGTGTATAAGGAGGCCTATCATCCCTCCTTTCACAGTTTTAATGTGCCTGAGGAACACAGGCTCTGTTCACATCTCATGTCCTTCTGAACTCAAGCTGTCTAAAAAGGACAGGGTGACACAGCAGAGCCATTGGCCAGCCCTCACTCCCCCTCCTCCATTTCACACAGCCAGCAGACCTGGACAGGAAAACAGAAGACCAGCTCGCTGCACCTCCCTCCGAGGTGGTGGTGCAGTTGCCATGCCGATCTGACTGAGCTATCCAAAATGCCTCCTGGGGGTTCTGGCTGCAGCACAGCTGTCCTGCACCCACTCCAACATGCCAGATGGTGCATTGGGCATAATCCAGCCTACTGTATTTAGAAATCACAGGCCTGATTGTCTGAATGGAGCCTGCTCAGCACCTCACACATTCAAAGCCCTATGTTTTGCTAGCAATCAAAGCTCACCAAATTTAACCATGCCACTTAACAGAGTCACTGGATTCCTTTCAGCAATGATTTGACATTAAACCCCACTTGACAAGGGAACAGAAATAATGAAACACCTACAGCACCAGCCCTACAGCTTGAAACAAAGTTTTGTTCGGGGTGGATTTTTAAATACAAATACCAGCTTCACCTGCTTCCATTTAGAGACATCTCTTTTGCTGCAGCTAAACAATGAGGGTTTCAATCACATCGGACTGTAAAAAAAATCCAAACCTAAAACTCAAACTGGCATTTAGGTGTGAAGTCATATGCCTGTGCTGTTTGTGTTCAAACAGCTTTGCCAACAGGATATTCCTCAGGCTAAACAATTTTGAGTAGCACTGACAAGAAGAACACCTGATGGATCAGACAGTTGTCTAATAAAAGGATGCCAGGTCTTTACTACACTCCACCCTCTGTGTGCGTTCAAAGCGCCAACATTATCTTAACATGGCACATAATATACTATCAGATTGACCAAGGACCTGACAAGTAGAGTTTCAGCAATAAAGGTTCTTGAGACAGGCATTTAAAGTCAACCTTACATGGAACCTGAGGAACTGATGAGTGAGCATTTCTAAAACATTTGTTTTTCTATTCTGAAAGCTTTGTGGGGCAGAAACACATTTAGAAAGGCTCTCCTGATTTACAGGCGAGCAGTAACTGCATTGCAAATTCTAAAGGTTGGTTAAGAAAGAGTGAAGGTCATGGACAACAGCTCTCCACAGCACCTTGCTGGGTTGCGTGTACATAAATACAGCAGTGCTGGTTCCTTAGTTAAATAATCTCAGGCTCTTAATAAAAAAGTTTCCATTTCTTTGATCCCAAGACACCATCAGAAGCACTGCCAAAGCTGCCTAAAAAAGGGAAAAGAAAGCCCTGTCTGCTTGTGTTTAATCTAATGGGAGTGTCTTAGTGCTTTTCAAGGGTGCTGCTGGCAGTGCTGTCTTTTGGATGAGACATAAGACTAAGCTCTTAAACGCTTATGGTCATTAAAGATCTCATGGCACTTTTCACCAGAATACGGTATTCTGATCAAACACCAACTAGTATAATTACAGTCAGTCAACCTGAAGCCCTACCTTTCTGCAATTTCAATTGGATTTGATTGTTCACTCCTTGCCCCAAAACGCTGTTAAATTGCTGTATGCGGTAGAACAGTTATGTTCCTCCCTAGAGGAGGATGCATTTCAGTGGTTGATGAGGTGATACAATAGAGTATTTATATTAAAATATATATATAATTTTAGCCAATAAAGCACTTTGGGATTCATTATTATGAGGCACAATGACCTCCTAGAGTTCTATAACTAAAAAATAAACTCCCCCCCTCCAAAAAACACAAAAAACCAAAAACACTCAGTTGCTCATATTTCTTGTTGTAAACAGACACCAAGATAGCACTGTTTTTATTTTGGTTTTTAAACTATACTCTCTTTGGATAAGCCAGGCCTGATAAAAAATTTCCCAACAGTGCCCATAAATTAGTTAATGCTGTTAGCCTAGTTAGTTAATTCCTTCGCAGCCTCTCTACAGCTATAGCATTTTACTTGTCTGGCATGGAGATGTACTTTAGGGAAAGATGGGCATGAAGTAAAACCCCCTTCCACCTCTAGACACTGAGAAAGTTCACATCTGGATTTAAATATTGATGCCTGGAGCTCTGACATTAGAAATGCTATGTAAAGAATGGTTCTTCCATGAAAAATGACTCTGAAATGTGGTCTTTATGGAACCAGATTCATAGTCCCAATAAGATTTTAATACTGTTTGTTTGGTTTTTTTAACTTCAGTTAACACTGCAGAAACAATACACCTCAGGGGGAGTGAGCTGGATTCTATTTTGGCTCATGTTACTTGTTAGCTAAATTTCATTTACAGAATCTTTATTATTGGTAATGCACAAACCAGAAATGACTCAGTTTGCTTTGCAGATGGCATGTGGAGCTGGCTATTGACAGACACAGGACACTGGACTAGATATCTTGGGATAAGATGACAGACTCAATACACTATCTTTGCAAAGTCACTTTTCAGAAAATACTTGCACAGTAAGCTCCCAGTGATAAGTTAATCATCTACGGCAGGATTTTCAAATGTGCTCAGGATTGGCCTAAGTCTGCATCCATTAAAGTCTATGGTAAAACGCCCATCTGCTTCTTTCAAAGGGAGCAGAATTAGGCCCACATTAAGTGCTTTTGAAATTCCCACCTTTAAAAGGCAAATCAAAAACTTTTCCACAAACTCTTTACCTGAAATATGTTCATGTTTAAAGGCGAATACAAAATTCATATGAAACAGAATCTGCATATGATAAATTCAGCAACAGGAAAGGATGTGGTCAAAACTAGGTTAATGCAGAAAGTTTTTACTAAGAGCTCACTTAAATTGAAGAAAAAACCCCAGAGCAATCTTAATTTAACTGTTTTCTATTTCAGATTAAACTATTTATACATTTCTTAGTTCTAGCTGTAGCCATGATAAATACCTCACCCAAATGAAAATGCATTTTACTGAACTACATGAGCAATGTGAAACCTTTTATTTGAACATAGATACTTCAGCCTTTTTACTTAAGCATTACCCACTGTCTACAGAAAAGTTTCATGTAAGAATGTCATTCATGTCATTTCCCTGAAATGTGCCATCCCAGGGAGACACACAAACAATTTTAAAAAATTGCCCTCATACCTTCATTAAGTCAATTTTAAAACCTGGGCCAAATTCAAATTCTGGAAATAAAAGCACCACCACCCACCCACACAACTTCTTGAGGTCCCTTCTAGTCCTATGATTCTATAAACCTGGGGGAAAATACTGCAAAAGATTTCCTTCTTGCCATGCACCTGTTTTCATAGGTGCTGGAACTACAGGGTGCGGGGGAGGGGAGACTGCCACACCCTCTGGTTTGAAGTGGTTCCATTATATACAGGGTTTATAGTTTGGTTCAATTGCTCTTAGAACCCCCCCCCTCCCCCCCGCCCTTATAAAAATTGTTCCAGCACCCCTGCCTGTTTCCCAATCAGCTCTCTATCAATTATACAGAAGACTGAACTGCTTTAATGACTGTCAAACAACAGTAACATACACTTCACTTTCAAGAGGAAGACATTTCATTCACCAATACTGATGCAATTTGCAGATCAGGAAACTGAAGTGTCTATTCAAGAGTATTGATTTCCAATATACATAAGTCAACAATTTACAGTAATTTAAGTTTGGATCTTGTAACACAAGCGGTTTTCCTTATCCTGTAAAAGCTTACTTACATTTGCAACATGATTTTGTTCAGAAAGACACCATCTACCAGATCCATATACATAGTCAATTTGTCATCATTTTCATTCCCTAATGGTCCAAATGTCTTCACCTGTCAGAAAAAACAGCAGATACTTTAATAATCCATCTGAATTTATTTATATATTTTTTAAATAACCTAAATTTGCACACATTCCAACTCTCATTAGAAACCACATCCAACCCCACACCTGACAAAGCAACTACATACTTTGTAGTTAAACAATCCCTGTACAGCATCCAAACATAAAAGGCTCATCTGCGAATAGGCCTTCTGACATAAGGGGAGGTAACCAGCCCTGCGGTAAACCCATGGATTTCAAGAGTGCTGAAGCTGTTTACACCAGAATGGAGTTTAAATCAAGATGAGATGTTTTTTCTAAAAGATCTGCTCTAGGAATTATTTTGGAAAACTTCTATGGCCTGTGTTATACAGTAGATCAGACCAGATGATCACAAGAGTCCCTTTTGACCTTGGAATTTATTAATTTGACTCAAACTTCTTTACACCCGTTTTCCCTACCTAAACATTTTTTTCTTCCCCTAGCAAGAACTATCACGTGTCATAAAAATAAAGGACAGTGGCTATTTAGAGATTCTCACCACCAATAGGGACAAATATTTTGGGATTAGGGTGCCCAGGCCTCTTTGATAACATGGTCCATGTTTAAATTAAGATTGAGACAGATTCCCAGGTGATGGCAGATGTCAAACTCATAGAAAGAAAGCTCCCTGCTCTCACTGCACCAAAGCAAGATTTACACAGTTCAGGCTCCTTTCCCATCCCCCATTTCAAAGGTGGGTTCTGACTCTCTGCATTTCAGACCCACATGGTCCTTTTTCAGATTTCCTGAACGTTTCATGGCTCAACTACTAATGGCTCAACTTTTACCTACGGTTCATGTGACAATCCTGTCCTGGAAGGTATTTTTGCTTTGGGCCTAGCATTCAAACATCCGAACAGCAGGTACGTGGCAAAATAACTGGAGTCCTGTTTGCAAGACGGTCCCCACTCCCTCGGCAGTCAAAGTCCCTTTTCTTCTCCGCACCTATTGTTAGCAGCACCTAAACCAACCGAGTTGCAAGGGGAACAACCCGCCAGCGCGGAGAGAGAAAAGCTTGTTTTTGTTTTGCAGACAGATCGCTAGGAGAGCCCCTGGCTCCTGGTCCCAGTCACTTGCGGCAGCTTTATTTAAAGTTGGGAAAAGAAAAGAAGAAAAAAGAGCTACTTTGTAACTGCACGATTCCTAGAGACAGGATTTTTGTTTCGTTTTTTAATTTAAAAATAACCAGGACCCATAACCCTGTTCCCCTGCCAGCCGCAAGCCGGGATAATAATTCAGCCTGGCAAAGAGATCTCGGCATTAAGTTGCTTTTCCAAATCAAAAAGAAAAGCACGGCTCCAAAGTAGCATTGGTTTGTGCGCGTGACGTAAACCTGCCCCCAGCACCTCGGGGTACGCGACCAGGTGCTCCAGGAGGTGGGGGGATGGGGGGGGAAGCAGCCCCCTGCCCCCGCACACGCTTTCAAGAGCCTGCAGCGCTGAGGCTCCCAACTTACCCAGGTCACCAAAGGGCTCTGCAGAAAGAGCTCCAGGAGCTCGGAAATGGTCACATCCATGTTCCCAGGGCGCCGCGGGGCTTGGCTGGCTCACAAAGGCGGGCAGCGTGGGACGGGCTCGCTCACTCGGGAGACAAAGGCGAGGAGCCCATGTTCCGCGGCTCCGGCGCCCGGGAGGAGTTGCCTAGCAGAGGAACAATGCGAGGTCCATCCCTCCGCCCCTCGGGGCACACGGTGCGCGCCCGGGGCCGCTACTTTCCTCCGGCTGCGAGTCCACTTCCAAGGCTGCCCTGCCAGCGCTCAGCCCCCCCACCCCACCAGCAGCAGCGGGCCGGTCCCTCCTCCGCCCCCGCACCGGCTTGCTAGTCGCTCCGCGAGCAGGCTGGGCGAGTCCCTCAGAGAAGCGCCCACCGCAGACTCACTCCGCGGCGGCTGCAGGTTACTTGACGCGGTTCCTTAGGCGGGCGGGCGCGCAGGGGCAAGGGAGCCGATCCCAGGGAGCGCACGCGCCTCGCTGCATAGTCAGCGGCGGGGCAGCAGCGGGCGGGGAAGTTGGGTGTGAACAGTAAGAAAAGGAAAAAAAAAAAATGCACGGCCCGGAAACTCCCCTGAGCGCGAGAGAGGCCAGGCAGCGGCTCCGCGGCTACCTGTAGCAGCTCAGCCCCCCCGCAATTAGACAGGGGGTGGGAGAGGTAACAAGGCGCTCTGACAGGCATCGCCGGCTGCAAATGGCAGGCTGGGGGGAAGGACTGAGACTGACCAATGGGAGTTGCCCCTGGCCTAACTTTGATGTCAGCGCGGCTGTGGACGGTAAGTGTGGCTCGGTGGAGCGAACTCACCCGAAGGGGCGGCGAAGTGATGGGCGCGCGCAGGCCCGGCCTGGTGCTGGCGGCGGTTGTGGCGCGTGGTGGCCGGGTTTGCCAGGGCCCCCGGGGGGGGGGGGAAGAACCAGGGCTGCTGGCAGCTCCTGGCGGTGGGTGATACCAGCGGGGAGCGTGCCTGCAGCTGGCCCCCAGTGTGTTCCCCGGTCACCAACCCACGCGCCCTCTCCTAAGGAAGTGCACACAGGTGCTCGGGCCGAAGGTGGGGGCAGCAAACCCCGTCTGAGTTGTAGAGCACGGCACAGAGCGGGGCTGAAGGGTGCCAAGCCGAGAGACACTGAAGGAAAGCGAAAGGGGGGAGGAGGCTGAAAATCCTCCTTTGACCTACAGGATGTTTTTCTTCGATGCTGGTGGCCATGGCGAGCCTGCCTCTTGTGTTTAAACATCAACTCATGCCCAAGGCTGCCCAGAACAGAGGGAGGGGGCTGGTTAGAAAGAGGAGCTAAATCTTTCCCTTTAACCTTGGAGCCCTGCTCATTTGAACTGCAGCGGGAGCGGATAACTGGAGTCACAGGAAGCACTTTCAGCAGTTACCTCTTGCCTTCAGTTCCATGTTCTCTGTTTTTCAGGGTGCCCTGTTTATTGTCTTTGACTTTTCCTCCAGCCCTTCACGCAGGATGTGGAAGCCGAGTATTTATCTGAGCCATTTATGGTGTTGTTTCTCGCTCTTCTAAATTCTAGTGGCTTCATGCATCCCTGCGCCTGTTCTTTCATAAGCGGCCAAACCTGTAGTACTTCTGGTTTGAATTGGAAGAGGAGCTTGATGGAGTGTTGATCCGCAGACAGTAGGGGCTGGAAGACGCTTAGTCTGAGTAACTGAACCATTGAACCTCTGCAGACCTCCACAACTAGTCATTTCTGAAGACAGATCTCCAAACAGCAGGGCTAAAGCCAACAGGTGGGATGGGGACTTCTAGTGGTGTTTTCAGCAGTACCCAAATTAGCTACAAGTTAATTATCAGAGAGATCAGCACTTTTGTTTGTCCCCATGTAAACAACCATAACTGTACGGTTTTTTGTTATTCATCCACTCAGCTAAAATTCCCTTGGGGGAGAAGGGGGACTACAGAAAATCAGATTAGGTTCCTTGCTACTGCAAAATGCAATAGAATAGGAAAAACATGAGATGATGAAAGGCTGGTTTCAGAAACTCAGTGGAGAATTATGGTTTCTCTGTGAGGTCCCAAAATTAGGGTACACTGTCTCATACACCTCCCTACTATTGTAGTCACAGAGGCTGAAGGGTAGGAAGAACAATCATGTGGTTAAGACATGGGGTTGGGACTCTGGAGCATCATTTCTAATTTTGCTGCAGACTTCTTGCGTGACTTTAGGAAAGTCACACTCTCTCTGTGCCTCAGTTTCTCCATGTGTAAGAGCCTAATCCAAAACCCCTAGAAGTCAGTGAAAAGATTCCAATTGAATTCAGTGGGCTTTAGATCAGACCCTAAATGGGGCTACTGCTACTTACTACCTGACAAAGGAATAGTGCACGCAGTTAACATTTATAAAAAGTGCTTTAAGATCCTCCAGCTTGAAGGTGCAAAGTATTATAAAATTAATGGCTAGCCTTTGAAGAAGCATAATGAATGCTTGGAAAGCTACTGGGATGTGTTTAGTGGGCTAGAACAAAAGAAACCCAGTGGTGCTTTAAAATGTATTGCATGTCACAGATACTGAAGGACAGCAAGAAACTGAAGAGGGAAAAGGAGAAATATTGATGCAGTCAGGCGAGTGAGAAGCATAAACTACTGGATGTCTCTATTTTTTAAATAAATACAAAATCAAGTGGTTAATCCTGGTTACGCTTTGCTAGTTGTATTCTTTAACACTTACACAACATTTGACAGTAGTAAATATTTTGTATTGGGATATGGATGCCAACATATAGTCTTGGCAAAAGAAGGTGGGAATTATTTTCTTTCAGACAGAATTCAGCTTATTTGAGCTATAAAAAAATTCTAGATAATTTCACATGCTGCATGATATTCTTATCACATTCAACAAATTGTGGATAGGCATTTTGATATGTTAAATTTGCATCTTGATAGTTACAATATTCTCAGAGTTGAAATGAAACCCTCGTATGCAAGGTACTAGCATCTAGCTGTAGTTTGCTACATTTGTTTTTCACATATGTAGTACATAATTTACCCTGTTGAATCAGCTTCCCCATCACTGACTTTACTGGTACATCTGATCATTTTATTGTTTAGACTCTAAGCTCTCTGGATCAGAGACCATTTTTATTTTTGGGTATTATAGAGGGGTCAAGCACATTGGCAGCAGTAAACAAATAGGACAGAATGCCTTGAACAAGGTGGGGGAATATCAGTTGATTTGAGCAACATAGTTGTAGAGTTTGTGAAAGTCTACTGGTAAATGGTAACAGTCACTGTTAATTGTAGTGTCTTGTTCATGTAATTTAATTTGGGTTTTAATGACATTGTCAAAATCCACGGTGGTGCATAATTATAGACAGATGAGTAGAATCCTCTTCTCCCTGGGAGCCAGTTTCTTGCCCTCAGTGAGAAAAAGATTAGCCCCATGTATGTGACTGGGAGATTTTTCTAACAGGACAGGAGGAAAGAAAACATTCTCCCTAAGTTGAAAAGAGTTGCTGAGACAATGTGGGATTGATCAGACTCACTCATCTGTCATTTAAAGACCAGGCAAACTAAGTGGAAGATCACTTCCTGTTTGTACAACCTCTGCTCTGTCTACTTCATTAAATCAGCCCAGCTGGAGAATGTTTATCTATCCTTCATCACTGTAAGAAGTGTAGTGTTGTTGCAAATCAAGATGGGCTCAAACCTCAGTTCAGATCTGCATTTGGACTTCTGCATAATTCAGGGCTCTTCCTATTTAGGGGGTTTGTTAGTAGAGACACACTTGTAAAATTTGGACCCTCAAACTTGTAGATTGCTAAATTACAACAATGCATAACTCTTGGATGCTGGCAAACTTGGTCTATTTGAATTGTCACTTGCCTACATCCCAGTATATGTGCTTCTGTAGCTTTCCTGAGAAAAGTGGAGCACCAGTAACTGAACAGTAAAAGAAAAAGGCAGAAAACAGTGGGCCACATACCCATCAGTGTGCCTTATTCAGTATCTCAGGCATCTATGAGCCTGACCCTGAGAAAATATGGAGAAAAAGGCAGAGTAGGAATGATTAACAGTTTTTCTACAAGTTTTAGAGAGGGGGACTGTTGCAATTTAACTTCTTGTAACTTGTGATCTTCCATACTATTGACTGATATGTTCCTCCACTTATTGGTGAAGTAATGTTCTCTAGAGGCTAGAGCAGGGGACCAGTGATTAGGAAGATCTAATTAGCTAAAGCATAGGGCCAGGAGTCAGGAAGCTTGGATTTTATTTTCAGTTCTGCTACCGACCCACTATGGAATCTTGGAGCAAGTCATTTAACCTCTCTAAGCCCTAACTTCCCCATCTATACAATGGGCATAATTACCCACTTTTGTAAAGTGGTGTGAGATCCTCATCTGAAAGGCACTATGCAAGTATCAACATATCATAACTTCCCTCTGTTCTCCGAGAATCCTAACTAGAGCAGTCTGTCTCTCTCAAGATAGGATTTGGGCATTAGGAATGTGGGATAATTGACGGACTGTGGAGACAGGATCATAATAGATCACAAATTATAAAATGAGTGTGCTGATCTAATGGCTCCAAGGGGATAAAAGCCTGATCCTGTGAGGTGCTGAGCACCTCAGCTCCCACTGCGTTCAGTGGGAAATCAGAGTACTCTGCATCTCAGGGAAAGTTGTTGGCCCCTCACAGCAGCAGACAATATGGGTGAAGTCTTGGGCCATGTCTATACTGATGAAGGCAAATTCGCCGCCGCCAGATTGATCTTTCTGGATCGATTGAGCAGTCAGTGTAGATCCACTCAATCGATCAGGAGGTAGACGCTGGTAAACCTCCCCCTCAAGTAGCATAGCGCTGCGTCGATGGGAACAGCACAGTGTAGACAACGCGCAGAAGGGAAGCACAGCAGTCGGTGAGTTACACAAGCTACTCTGCGTAGTTTGCGTAACTCCTGTCGATTGCTACCGAATCTCCAGGTAAGTATAGGCCAGGTCTTGGCCTCAGTGAAATTAGTAGCAAAACTAATTCCTATTAAGTTCAACCGGCCAAGATTTCACCCCATGATTTTCACTTCTCTGTATAAGGAGATGGGTTCCATCTAGTGGATACAGGAAGACATAGCATGCTTGACTTAATGTCAAATAACCAAATTAGCTATGCTGAATTCAAGATAAAAACCTGTGGGCAGTGCAAGTTTCAGATAAAAAAACCAAATCATTATAATGGATTATATAATATATATTATAATATAATTGAAAAATGGATGCACTTTGAAAATGTGATATGAAAATAAAAGGTAACATGAGCTTCCATTCCTCTCCCCCCTCACACCTACTTTTTAAACAAATTATTACTCTAGTACTCTAAAGTGAGCTAGGTGTTTTAAAACCACTTAAGAAAGGCACTTAGAGTTTACAGAAATAAAAAGATGAGGGATTGAGAGAGAGGGTTGGGATGAGTCTTGTGGGCCCATGACTTGGAAAGTTTGTTGCTTTCCAACCTCCACCTCCTATCCTGGAATCATGATCTTCAGGGTGGGGTCCTCAAGAACACTCAGTGATGGCTTAACTCTGCTCCTATTAAAGTCAAGGATAAAATTCCCATTGACTTTGATGGGAGCAAAAATTAGATCACACTCCCAGTGCACAAAGATAGTCTGGGGAATAGAGACTCCCTCTGCTTTTAGAGTCCTTGGTCCAGTGTGACTTTTTTTCCTTGTCCTCTCCCTTGATGATTCTGTCCCATGTTTTCAATGCAGCTCTCACCCAGACACATAAGGCTTTCCTATATTTACTCCCTACCTGCTGGTTGCCATAGTAATCAGCCCACTTTCCCCCATCCTGTCTCACCAAAGCAAGAGTTGGCTTGCCGCACCTACCCACCTACCAAGAATTAAGTTCTTGTCTCTGTATAAACAACTGACTGGGGTATGGTGCTACTGATGTCACAAAGCCAGTGAAATAAATGTTGATGTATTTATGTGAGTGTGTTCCAATCTAGGTATAAGCATGAGTGTGTATGGATAACTGCACTCCTTTGCTCAAATCAGTAAGGAAAATACCGTGCACATTTGTATTACGTGCCATTTGTATTATGTGGTTTTTCTAGTGGTTTGTAACATTCATTTCTAAACCGTTTTTGGTCATGATTTGGCAAAGTGCTCATTTCTCTCCATTACAAATGCTAAACTTCAGCTTCTAAACAAAAAACTTAGTTACCAGAGCACCAAAACAATGTCTTTAAAGCAGCTAAGAGAATACAAGCCACTAAAAATAGGCCATAATTATTAACGCCTCTATTTATTATTATTGCACACATTTCTATTGCACAATCATCCAGTAGCTAGGTGACAGAACTTCAAACTACAGAAAGAAAAAATCCTAAATCCAAGCATTTTCAAATGTTCTTTTATGCTGACTGTACACAGCATGATTCACCTCTCTCAAGCTGTCCCCTGGCAACAGCTATAAGCATCAACAAAGCTACACCATTCATGTGTTGTCTGAAGTGTAAGGTCCTGAGCCATGGGAATAGCAGAATGTACAAGATTACAATACAGGACAGCTAAAGTGATGGTAATGAAAGTAGGTTTTCCATTTCTGTCTGCCTAGGAGTGTCATTAAGAAACTTGCTTGTAAATATGATTCTACTGCTCACAACCAAGATTTTTAGCAATGAAGGCAATTTATTTTAGACTAGTGTGAAAAGAGCTGCTAGAGCAGCATTGACAGGAGAATCCCCATATCTTGCTATCCAGTGCCCACAGCAATTTTTTACTACTGTTTTTTAATCTTTTTACAAACTTGAAACTCTCTTTCCATAGCATGTCCGTTGGCTCAGCCCTATGACACCATTAAACGTTGACCAACTACTGTTCCCTGTAAAAATCTAGGGGATTAATGCCTTTTGTTTTTGGAAACTTAATTTCAAATCTGGTTGTGGGCAAAAATGAACTGTTTATTTTTGCCTGTTTATTGCTGTCTAGCACGGGGGTTTTTAAAGATTCATTGCATGAATTATATTTTAATAGGTAGATACTCATGTTCCAATTCACAACTTCATGAATGGTCATCACACTCATTTGTAATCACATAATTCCCCTGAGGCAATGGCAACAATTGCTTAAATGGAAAAGTGACACTTGGGAAGAATACAATGTATGTTAGTCATGTTTAATGTAATTTAACAGCTGGAAAAAAGGAGAAGCCAGTTCTGTGTGACCAGCAGACACAGACCACAGTTAGGGAAATTCTGACCTAGTGGATGCTTTTCTGGATTACCCAAACACCTAACAACTGGCAGTTTCCATTCAGGGTGTCCAGGAAAGGTACCTTAGTGGGGTTGTTGGATCAGGAAGAGCTGCATTGGCAGAACTGGTTGTGGAAGTTTAGGCACTGCCTCTCTGCAGCTAGTTAGCACACCCTTCTATGAGCTTTCTGACCTAGCATTTTCCTTTCCATTGTAGAGCAGTTTCAGATAGATTGTACCTCAGGACATCTGAAGAATTTTGGGACAAGGCTCAGACTACCTCTGTGAAACTGTTACATTTAAGTCAGTCTCCTCTGAATGGGATTATTAAAATAATGGGGATGGAAGAGACTAGTTAGAATATTCAGATGATTTCATGCCATTGCTAGATTGTTCCTTACAGTGCATTCTGTAGGGGCCAAAGCTTGTTCCCCTCTTCACCATAAGCATAGTAGGCCCTAAATGTCACAAAACCATCACAGTTCTACTGTGCAGGGAGATCTAACAGAAAGGTTTTAACAGTCTGCAACCACTGAGAAGAAAGTGCATAACCTTAGGGTCCATGACTGAGAAATTTCTTACCTGATCATTTTCTGTTAGCAGACTCTCTCATCATTCTTCATTAATGGATTAATAATCGCTCTGTGGATTGACTGCAACAGCCAATATTGTTGCTGGAAGCTCCAGGATGAAGCCCCACCGTGCAGCTGAGAGCACCACAAGATTTCTTCCACAGCTGCAGAAACACTTCAGCAGCTGATTATCAGCATTAAGACAACTTGA
Source organism: Emydura macquarii macquarii (assembly GCF_026122565.2). NCBI lineage: Eukaryota > Metazoa > Chordata > Testudines > Chelidae > Emydura > Emydura macquarii. The sequence continues at coordinate 2,167,822 of NW_027131366.1, read as the reverse complement.
TATAATGAATCAATTAACCTTGAGACTTAGACATCTAATTGTCTTCCTTCAGATACAAATTTCAAATTGAGATCTATCATTTACCAGACTATCAGGATGGGTTGAATGAGGAGAAAAGTTACCAAGAGAAAGAAAATTATCAGGTAAGAAATATTTCTTTCTGTTGTGCGGCTTCTCTCCTCATTCATCACTAATGGGAAGTAGGGAGCAGTGACATCACAGAAGTAGTGGGTGAAAAGATAAGCAGAATTGTAATGGGTATAGCAGAATAATAGGCAGTAATAAAAGTTTTCCCCATATAATGCAAGGATTATGTGGGAACCAACTTAGTAGCACCTTTCTACTGAAGGAGGCCTCTACAGCGAAATGGAAACCTAGTCTCAGATGAGGCTTGTACATTTTTTTCCAGTGCCAGTAGGGGCTTCTGTGACTAGCATTCCCAGATGCATAACATGCAGAATTTATATATCTTGCCTGCTGCAACTCTGATGCCCTAAAGCCTTGGCATTTTGGGTAGAATGAGATGAGCGGGGTGCTATTGGTATGTGAACTCCATATGCTTGAGATACATCTATAGAACATTAGGAATGCCCATTTATGACACAACTTGCCAAAGGAGTGCTAAGGGTTAGAACAAAATGAGGGGAGAACTGTTTCCTAGGAATTACGGAAAGGGAAATTTACCTTGAACAAAAAGGTTTCTGGAGCTATAAGAATGACTTTTTCCTCATGACAATAATAGTGTGGGTCTTGTAAAAATAGTTGATCTAACTCCAAAATCTGCCTTTCAGAGGTAATGGCAACTAAAAAGGCCAGCCACAGGTTTGTCTAACTTGTCATTCTGGTTAATCTTGGCATCTGAAGATACTCAAATGAAGCGTCTGATGTGCCTCTTTATGAAACATTAATAGGGCTGGTACCCACATTTCTAATGATCCTTTGTTGTAAGACTCCAATCAGCCATTCTGAGGAATTGTAATGTAGCTGAATTCACCAGTACTTTGTGATTATTATTATACTTGTATTGCAATAGCATCTAGAGATCAGGGCCCCACTGTGCTGCGCAATGCACAAACAAAGAGGCAGTCCCTGAAAAGAGCTTTCTGTTTCCCCAGGCATAAAAGTGTGAGTCTGACCAGATCAATGAATGTCATTTCTAGTTGTGGTCTCTCTGGCTGCCAAAATGTATCAGGGTGGCTAATGGTGAATCTATTCTGAACTACACTTCTTTTCTGATGGCCAGGCTGTTGAGTGTAAGTATTCGGGATCTTGATGGAGCTCCTGCTAAAGGACATCTGGTCTTTTCTGCAGATGCAACATGGGTTTCTTGGTTAAGCAGGCTTTCCTTCTATATGAAAAAAATATTTGCTCTGAATGGCTGTAATGAGTCTTTGAAATGGCAGAGTCTCTCTCTTCATTCTTATGGCCTATGGGGTCTTTTGGAAGGAAGTTTCCTTCCAAAGGTGTGACACACTTTCAATGGTGGAGCTACTGCTGCACCAACCTTAGGCTCCCAAGAGTTATGAAATTTCTTTTTATATAACATTTTAGTTTAAATGTGGTTTTAAGCAGAAGTCCTCTTTTGGATCTGATGTTCTCAAAGGAGGTTTCTATGGGAAATAGTGTACTGAATAATGCTTGTATACTAGATCTACTAAGTAGGAGACTACTACTCCTATCAGCTCCCTCCCCACTGTACATCCCCTTCCTCCAAGCTAGGGAAGAGGAAAAGGGCCTGAAGTTGGAAGTGGCTGGGCTCTACTGGGGAGTGGTGGCTAGCCAGGAACTGCAGAGAAGTTTGGATGCAGAAGCTGTCTGGCAAATGAAAAGGTGCATAGAAACTGGATGCAGAAAGGGTTCCTCAGGAACTGAATGCAGGGCCATGTGTGAAACAGGTTGAAACTGCTGCACATTACACCTGGGTGCAGGTTTGTCTGGGTCTCATAGGAGAGCAGCAGAAGGAACAGCTGGGCAGGAAGCAAGTGCAGAGGAATCCCAATGAGACACACTGAGACTGGCCTGAAAACCCACAAGCTCATATTTGCTAGCAACTAGACTGGAGAAGGCACCCCAGGCCCTGGGCCTGAAGGCCCCCAAATCTCGATTGGACTAACACAAGGACCCAAATATTTATCACCATTGGTAACTTTAAACTATAACTGTTTAAGCCTCCACATTTAGGGTATTTGCAAACTTTCCCTTTCCTGCCAGCCCTAGTAAAATATACTTTCCCTTAGCCAGGTGCCTAAGGCCTGGTCTGCACTAGGAAATTAGGTTTGTATAACATCACTCAGGGATGTGAAAAATCCACAGCCCTGAGCAGCGTGGTTAAGCCGACCTAAGCCCTGTTGTAGACAGCAATAGGTTGATGGGAGAATTCTCCTGGCGTAGGTACCCCACCTCAACAACAGGAGAAGCCCTCCTGTTGGCATAGGTAGCCTCTTCACTGAAGCACTATAACAGCACAGCTGTAGCAGTTTATGAGTAGATAAGCCCTGAGCGGCTACGGATCCCACCAGCAGTAGCACCTACAAGGCCTAGCTACACACAGTGATTCACACTAGCTAGCACACACAGTGGTTGACCTCAAGTCATGGTACACCTGATATGCTACAGGCCTCCTGGGAGGTTGCTGTGCTCCATTACTGAGGAGCCCAATACTTAAAGGAAAAGAAAGATATTTTGTTAGAGAGTTCCTTGCCAGCCATTGGCTGCCTGTCCTGGAAAAGTCCTGCTGGTTTTTGTTTTGTATGGTGGGTGGGTAGGTTTTGGTTGTTCATGTGGTACGTCCCCTGGCTGTTTATGGGGGGGGGGGGGGGGTAGTACACTATTCATTCTGGCATGGAACCCACCCACATGATGGAAGGTACTGCTACACGTACCTCAATTGTGGGAGTAGATTGCTAGGTGTCCCCAGGAGCCTGGAAGGCTGCCTGGCTGGCTAGCACAGAAGTAACTATTGTAGGAGTGACCGAACACCACGCTGGGCTCTGCTCAGTAAATCAAGATCATTTTGAACATGTGGATTTCTTTCTTACCTTCTGAAATCCCATGAAAGTGCAGCTTCAGGGGGAGTGAAATCCTCATTGTGACCCTGGCAAATCAGGTGCCAGCTTATGCCAAGGTCCCCATCCCTCAACTGAATGTTGACAAATACATATCTGGAACCAGGCTGGGTCAGTTGAGTGTTACAATTAAAATAGGTATTGCAATGATAAAAATGTGCTTAGTGTTTAGATCAGTGGTTCTCAGACTTTTGTATTGGTGACCCCTTTCACACAGCAAGCCTCTGAGTGCGACTCCCTTGCCCTGTGGGCTTCCCACTCCCCCTTCTCCCCTGGCCCCTATGGGCTCCCCACTAACCGCTGCACTGTGCCCTCTTCACCCCTAACCCCAGCATCCCCCCCGGGGAAACAAACTGCATGCAGAGCGACTGGTATTGCTGCTTGATCTCAGCTCAAAAGCTGCTCCACCACACCCCCCTAGGGAACTGTGGGGGATGGAGGGGAGCAAGAAGCAAAGCCAGGGCTCCCTGCATCCAGATCACTTTCCCCACCTGGGCTGTGTAAAGGGAGGGCAGAGAGCAGCAGCTCCTGCTGCTTGTCTCACAGCACTGCCTCGGTAGGAAAAATGACCTGGATACAGGGAGCCCTGGCCTTGCTTCTCACTCCCCACCCCACCACAACCCCCAGCAGGGGGGGTGGGGGTGGAGGAACATTGGGGGAGGGGGTTTGAGCAGTATCTGTGTGTCACCACTTGCCCCCTCTTCTAATGTTCCTCTGCCAGGAAGAAGCAAGGAAGCTCACAGCCCCACAGGTGGCCAGGGTCAGGGCTTATAGCTCATGACCCCCACATAACCACATCACGTCCCCCAATTTGAAACCTAATGGCTTAGACTTTATTGAATGATTGTAAGTTGCTGCATGCATTAATCTCACTTACAGTATCTGTATCTCATATTGTAAGGTAATATTTGAGCAGTTGCGTTGAAAGCATCAGTAACTGTATAAATCACCAGACAGAAGAGAAGCATTAACTAGTGTGAAATACTTATCTCCAACAGGTGTTATGACCTGCCAGACACACAAGGTCACTCAACATGACAAAACTTTTATCATCTGATCTTCTGCAAAAGATAGTGTTGCTTGCTTGCTCCCTCCCTCCCTTCTTCCCTCCACCCCCTAGCCCCCAAGATGAAGAGATGTACAAGTGAATTCCTCCCACCAGCTAAGTTGGCAACTCAAAGCAGATGGGGATGGGTGGAAAGGAATATAAAGCCCTAACAAGGAGGAACTGTATCTCTGTGCTGCTTGGACTCTCAAGGGCAAGGTATTTTAGGCATAAGCAAGCGATCCTTCATGTTTAGCCTGGGTTAGCTATTAAGGACATATAGAGCTTGATTATTAGAAGTTTCTACTACTTCTTGAAAGTTAAGGTTGGAGCTCATTTGTTTCTCTATATGCTTACCTGCTTTAACCTTGTAAATAATGCTCATTTCCTTTTCCTAATAATAAATGTTTACCTAGTTCATTATAGGGTTGGCCAATCATTATCTTTAGTGTGAGACCTAAGGTGCAATTGAGCTGGGGTAAATGACTGGGCCTTCGGGACTGGCAGTAACCTGAATATTGCTGTGATTTCTGGTGCAAGAGACAAGCCACACAAAATAAGCTCTCCGGGGTGGCAAGACAGGTCAAAGTAAGCAAGGGGACTGACTGTGATGCCATGCTAAGGCTCTTACAGTGCCCGAGGAGTTTACACTTGATAATTGATTGGTGAAATCGAAGTACAGAACTCTCAACCAGTCTGGGGCTTCTGCCATTTCCTAGCAGTCTGCCCTGAGGTTGGTGCCCATGCTCTTGAGCCGGGGCAGGGGACAGCTTGATACTCATATTTGCTGATCTGATCAGACCCTGCCTGACGGGCTCCTCAGGCTTTAATGTGGAGCCAATCTGTGGAGTGGGCAGAGAGACCTTTTCCCGCCTTTCAGACTCTGAGTCCCTGTCCCTGGCAGAGCAGGGATTTATGACTGACGCTCAGAAGGCACAATTCCTATTCCGCTGCTGCCTGACAGTTACCTCGTCCCTAGGAACCGTGCCGATCTGGCACTCTGCCATGAGGCTGCAGCCTGTGGCAGGGCTGCACAGGAGGAAGAGGGCCCTGCAAGGCTGTTTAGGAGAAAAACACCCAGCAAACACTCCTTCGAGGGGGGCTGGGCGGCTTGGCTGGGAGAGATGGTGTTTAGCAGCCGATTTTCACCCCACTCGTTCGTTAACAATATTAATTATTACCTTGTGAAGGCAAAGCTAGCTTTTGCCTTTTCGGGAACCAGACTCACCCCTGCATAGCTTGAGAACCCCTGAATTCATAATGGAAAGAATAGGAGCCAAGGACCCAATTCAGGAGTGGATTTTGGACCCTTTGAGCCCAGGTCTGATGTAGGACTTACCCTTGGAGCTGGCCAAGTGGCTTCCTCCTTGTCCATAGACTCTCCCTCTGAAAACTCCGACTCAGGCTTTTCTGCATTGGAGTCTCAGCTCCTTGCGGCAGGGTGGGGACCCAAACTGCCAGCCCATCTCTGAGCTCTGTCCCTTGGCAGTACGAGGGACTGCTGGTTGGGAACAGTCAGGGCATTCTTCTCCCTCTGTCGAGCCTGTAAACCCCTCCTCACATAGGAAGCATCCCTTTGCTGTATCCCCGAGTTTGCAGAACAGCTCTGCCCTGCCTGAGTAGGGGCAAAGGAATCCCAGAGAGTAGGTGCTTCAGCAGCAGATCTGGGTGATTAAAACCACTACTATGTTATTTACCAGATACTGTGGGGAGAGGGGGAAGATAGATATGACTAGTTTTTGTACAGTAATTAAAAATATAAAACAAAATGGGCAAAACTAAACTGCCAACCTGTTCCACCACCAGAGGCAGAAAATAGGATGGACCGAGCTGAAGGTTGGGGCTCCGTGACTAATGAAGACAATAGCTCTGCAACAAAATGCCAATTTAGGGGTGCGCCCTGGTGGCAACTCACGAGCTGTCCTACCTGTTGGAAAGCAGGACATTCTGGGAGCTGCTCACTGTGTATTGTGACTGCTTTCCTTTGCTAGGTCATTAGGAGACACTGACCCATGTATCTCTTCTTCAACCTGGGGCTGATGCTCCAAAGTTAGTCTGAAAATTCCTCCCCAGAGGACCTGGCAGCAAAGAGGCAGGCTAGGCAGCCTACATACTGACTTCCCTCATCCTTGCCCAAAGCAGTCTTTGATGAAGTTGAGGCAAACAGGGCTAAATGCAAACACGGGGGAGGCAGCAAAACCTGCTTTTAATAGGCACCGAGTATGTATTGCCCTGCTTCCAAGCTCTGCTGGTCAGCAAAGCACATACAGACATGAAGTTTATCCCTGAACACTTCTTGAAGAGGAACCTTGTAGGAAGCATAAAAAGTTCCCAGAGTAAACCAGCACATATTCCATGCTGCTCCCACTTACCTCAAATCAAATCCATGAGTCCAATGTATGTCTCAGGCAGTTCCACCAAGTGTGCACCAGTCACCAGACAGAGAAGATAGGTGATTAATGTAGATCTCTCAAGCAGGGCTGAAAGCTGAGCTGAAGACAGCCACAGGAGCTCAACAATAACATAGCTGCCCTATACCAGAAATGAAGTGACTGTTCTGTGATACAGCTGAAATCAATTCATAATTAATGACAGATTCTCCTTCTCCTCCTTACATCCACAATATTTAACCATGGGAACTGACTGCTTTACATAAGAAACAGTAAGACTAATAAAAAACTACAAATCAAAGGGTCACTAGTTCACACTTTTTCAATGTACATTCAAGGCTGGTGACATTTATTTTCAGGAACTTGATCCTAGGCTTCAGTGCAAGTTGATCTAGGACTGTTTAATGATAATACTTTGTGACTAGGTTAGCTTTATTCCAAAAGACTGCTGCAAGTTTTTTATTGCTCACACACAGGACAAGCTCTGCTCTCTTGTATGAATACAACAAACAAACAAATGAAATGTAGTGCTGTGCATACATGTGAGGGCACTTTTGGTTCACAGATTGCTGCATGCGTTGTTTCCTTGGGTTTTTTTTTTTTGGGGGGGGGGGGGCTTTAGAACTATACAAAATGGGAGTGATGTTATTTTGTCATCCCTTGGCTTTGCTTTAATTCCCCTATCTTTGGGTTGGTTTATAAGAACACTAAGACTTTGCTTTTTAATGCGTCTTAGCACTAGCAAGAAAATACTTTTGGGGGTTCTCATATATGGTAGTTTTTAAATGGAAAACCATTTACCTGGAGCTGATGCGATCCTGAATGAATGGTTACTTACCTTACAGTATTTGTGGTTCAAGATGGCAGTCACATGGATCGTGTTGTAGGTGTACATGTGCTTCATGTGCGAGATCTTTTTTTTTCTTTTTTTTTTTTTTTAAACAGAAGTGTCCATCAGGGCTGTGTGTGCACCTTGTGCCACCTCATGCTCCTGTGCAAGGGCACGAAGGGTGGAGAGGCCATGACTCTGCCTCAGCTCCCTTACAATTCAGAGCCCCTGGTAGCTGACTTCTTTGAAAAATGGGTGTGTGTGTGGGGGGAGGGAGCGGGGGTGGAGAAGGGTTCATAGGATCCAACTGACTACATCATCTCAAAAACCACCTTTAATCTAAGGTAAATGACTGTTTTTTCTTCTTCAAGTATGTGTTAATATGGATCCTACTGTAGATGAGTGGCAAGCAGTACTTAGTACTTTAGGATAGTGGGAATGAGGCGTTTCAGCTGTAGCATTTGCAGTACTGCTGTCCCATACTTGGCATATCACCTAACAGCTATGTCCACGGCATAGTGTTTGTCAAAGGCCAGTGGGTTACTTCACATTGCTGCCTTACACATTTCTAATATTGGCACATTCCTGAAGCAGCTGGAGGATGTTGCTTGCACTCTGCTGGAGTGAGCCCTGGGTGGGGGCTTGCACTCTGCTGGAGTGAGCCCTTGGGGGGTGTCGGTGGGAGAGGTACACCAGCCAGTAACCCAGCAAAATGGTGTTATCCATTTCCATATCCTTTGTGAAAAGATTGCTTGACCTTTAAAATGTCCTGAACCATGACTAGAAATAGACAGGGCAACAGTCTGAATGGCCTAGTCCGGTCAATATAATAAAATAGTCTTGGATACATCTAGTGTGTGTAATTTCTTTCTCCCAGTGGCTTTGGGAAAAAGACAGGAAGACTGAATGACTGGTTTAGATGAAATTCTGAGATCATGACTTGGTCTACACTTACCCCAGCGATTTGGCGGCAGTCGATGGGAGTTATGCAAACTACGCAGAAAACTTGTGTAACTCCTGTGGACTACTGTGCTTCTCTTCTGCGTGCCGTCTTCACGGCACTGCGTCGATGGGAACCGCGTTACACAGCGCTACGCCATTTGCGGGGGTGGATTAATAGTGTCAACTTCTGGATTGACTGAGGGGGTCTTCACTGACTGCTCAGTCGATCCAGATAAGCCGTCAGTGTAGAGATAGCCCATGTTAGGAATTAGCTTTGGATGAGACTTAGAACCTTGTCCCTGTGGAATGTCCTATAAAGCAGTGGTTCTCAACCCCCCCCCCCCCCCGAGTACCACTCGGGGAAAAAAGGGGGGGGGGACTTTCAGGGGTGGCGGGGTTACATGGAGGGGAACAATGCCCTCCACCGAAACCCTGCCACCGTTTGCCCCTTTTTGGTGGCAGGGTTTCGGGGGGGAAGGTGACACTTTTGTGGCAGCGGGGGGGAACTTGCAGCAGCGGTGGGGTTTCGTGGCGGTGGGGGGGGGGGAATTCGGCAGCACGGTACGGCTCGCGTACCACCCAGCCTTCTTTGAAGTACCACTGGTTGAGAACTGCTGCTATAGAGGAGTTCAGCCATAAGAGTATGAGGCTCACCTACTCTTCTGGCCAAAGTAATAGCCAATAAGAAGATAGTTTTCAGAGTGAGGTGGTGTAAAGAAACGTCAGATTCAAATGGGGGTTCCACCAGCTCTTCAATCTAGAAAAGAAAGGTAGAACAAGATTCTATGACTGGAAAGAAAAGTTAAATAAATTCAGACTGGGAATAAGCATAAATTTTTACCTATGTGTAATTAACCATTAGAACAATTTACCAAGGGTCATAGTGGAGTCTCCATCACTGACTATTTTTAAATCAAGATTGGATGTTTTTCTAAAAGATCTGCTCTAGGAATTATTTTAGAGAAGTTCTAGGGCCTGGGTTATACAGGAGATCAGACTAGATGATTGCAATGGTTTCTCTTAACCATGGAACCTATAAATCATCTTCATCCTATGGTCCACTTTGAGAGATCCATTTCCCCTCACAACCCACAATTTCTTTGTTCTGAAAATGTTTCATTTTAAAGTTTTCAGTGATAAGCAAAATGAAAATGGTATGAGAACCACTGAGCAAGACCACTTTTCCCTCCCAAACTTGGTTATATAACATGATAGGGCCCCTTTAGATACTCATGTCTAGCTGGGCTAGAATTGTTAGTTAAAAAGGGGTGTAAGGTACACAAGATATGGCAGAAATATCCCTTTAGCACTTAACTGGTCTTCTAGTTCCTCATAAAATGGATAGGTTTAAACACATTTATTACTCTACAATTCAGACAATTTCGTTAGTTTGTGAATTGTATTAACTGTGTTAATTTTAAACTTAACTAAGAACTGACGACAAGATTGTAAGCTGTTTGGGGCAGGAACAGTCTTTTTGTTCTGTTTGTAGTGAACCTACTACAATGGGGTCCTGGTTCATGACTAGAGCTCTTCTGTAATACAAATAAATAAATAAAATAATTAATTACAATGTTATAGGTTTCTTTGCTGCTAATGCTCTCTGATGCATCTAAGTTGCAACAGTAAAGTTTCAGAATAAAGCTACAACAATGATGAAAATACAACTGGCAGAGGGACAAATATGCATCAACATTCTGTTTTACACTGCTTTTCAAAAAGCTGGTTTTCTTCCACCCCAATATTTTCCCAGCTTGGTCCCATGCCCAAGTGTTTTTTCCACACATCTCCCAGCACAGAATAAAGGAGACTGACCACTGATGTTCAACACTGCCTCAGAATGCCGCTTCCTCTATATCCCTCTCTCCCCTGCAGCCAGTGCCACACCTGCAGATTGGCATGGGGCATGTATAAAAAAATGTAAATACGTGGAGGGGAATAGCAGAAATGGTTACTTACTGTAACTGCTTCTACACTGATGCAGCTGTATATTCCACGTAAGTGCCTGCATGCCCAGCACACCGGAACCAGAGAATTTTGCCTAGCACTACCTGTGGAGGGGCAGCGCTTATACCTCATAGCTATAGACTCACCCCTGGCTATATGAGGTGGCACTGCCCACACCAAACACCCAAAGTCCAGACTCCGATGCAGAGGGGAAAGACGATGGGTCATGGAATACACATCTGCATCACATCTTGAAGAACTATTTACAGCAAGTAACCGTTTCTTCTTCTTTGAGTAGATGCAGCCACGTATTCCAGGTGGAAGACGCACTAGCTGTACCAAGGGGTGGATTTTATTTAAACATGAATTACAGGAACGCTTTCCCAAAGTTTGCATCTGCACTGGATGCTGCAGTAATGGCATAATGGTTTGTAAACGTTTGTATCAACGACCATTTGGCAGTCCTGCAAATATCCAATATTGAGACATCACTTAATAACACTATTGACGTAGCTTGTGCTCTCATAGAATTGCGCTTGCACCCATAGAGGGGATGTAGCCAAATGTAGTCTTGATGCAGGAAGTTATCCACTTAGAGATAGTTTGTGAGGAGACTGCCTGTCCCTTCATAGGGTCTGCATATCATACAAACAAAGGAGCGAAGCCAGAAAGGGTTTAGTTCTATCCAGATAAAAAGGTAAGACCATCTGATATCCAGTGTGTGAAGACGCGGCTCCCCTGGAGATGAATGCAGCTTGGGGAAAAAAACAAAACAAAAACAAAAACAAAAAACAAAAAACAAAAAAAAGGCAAATATACTGCCTGGTTTAAATGAAACTGAAAAACCACGTTAGACACAAAGTTCAAGTGCGGTCGCAATGTCACTTTGTTATTGGAGAATTGCATGTAAGGAGACTCTGCCATCAAAGCCTGCAACTTTCACTTTCCTCACAGATATCGCCACAAAGAATGCAGTTTGACTTGAGAGGAAAGGGGCAGGATGCCAGAGGCTCGAATGGAGGTCCCATGAAAGCCACTAAGACAAGCATTAAGGTCCCACAAGGGAACCAGTTCCTGCATCAGCAGTAGGGATGAAGGATTTCTTACAAGAATGTTGCCGCCATGACATTGGAAAATACTGTTCTTCCATGCATGGGTGGATGAATGGAGATCGCTGTGAGATGCACCCTCAATGAAGTAGCGTAAGGCCTGATGACTGAAGATGCAGCAAATATTTCAAGATGTCTTGGATACCAGCCAGCATCGGCTGCTCAATGACCACACTGAAAAACACGTCCACTTTGCCGAACAGGCCACCCGGGTAGAGAGTTTTCTACTACTGAGTAGGACTGGTCAAACAGCTGCCAAACATCACTCTTCCTCCTCATTCAACCATGGAACAGCCACACAGTGAGATGCAGGGAACTGAGCACAGGATGCAAATTGTGACCATAATTCTGCATTAGCAGGCCAGGGTGGAGAGGAAGGGGTATGGGAGGCTGAATCGACAACGCAAGAAGATTGGAAAACCAGCACTGCCTCAGTCATGCCAGGGCAATGAGGATGAACTGGGCCCAATCTGCTTTCAGTTTGAGGATGACCTGTGGAATGATCAGGATTGAAGGAAAAGCGTACAGGGAACTGACTGCCAGCTGAGGTGGAAGATGTGTCAGGGAGCCTGAACTGAGGCCCCCTTGAAAGCAGAATAGATGGTATTTCCTTTTGTCCTTTGTAGCAAATAGGTTGATCGTCAGGATGCCCCACACTACAAAGATGACTCTCAGAACATTGAGCTTCAGAGACCACTTGTGGGTCAGGGAAAAATTCCTGCTAAGATGATCCGTGAGAAGATTCTGGATGTCAGACAAACTATCGGCTATCAAAAGTGATACTCTCATAGATGAACAGCCACAATCTGATCACCTCTGGCAGAGCATCCTGAAGTGTGCTGCCCCTTACTTGTTCACATAATACATCATGGTGGTGTTGTTGATAAGTATGTGAACTACCAAACCCTTGTGGTGGTCTAGAAAAGTGAGAGAAGTATTGTAGATGGCCCAAAGCTCCAGGACAGTGATATGCAGTAGCACTTCCTGCTCCAACCAGAGGTCATGATTCTTCAGCAACCGCAGATATGCTCCCCAACTTATCAGGGAGATGTTGGTGACAACAGTCCTAGTTGGTAAGGGCCAGGCATGAAGGGAATGCTTCAACATACAGTCCCCTGAACCGCCCAGCGCTGCAAGGAGTCCAGAATCAAGGGAGAGAGGCAGATCAACCTGTCCAGAGTGTGAAGGGTTGGTTGGTAAATAGTCCTGAGCCACATTTGAAGAGGACAAAGGGGCAATTTTGCAAATGAGCCACCTTTGTGCATGTGGACATGTGGCCTAAGAGCCCCAAGAACATGCGAACTGTTGTGGAAGGTTGAGACTGCAAACTGAGAAAAAGATAGCGAATTGTCTGAAAACAATTGGTCAGCAAGAACATTCTCAAATTTGTAGAGTCCGTAAGTGCCTCAATGAATTTGATTTTCTGAAGTGGGGGACCAACATTGACATTCCAGTGTTTAGGATGAGACCCAGACAGTCAAACAAATGCAGTGTAACGCGTATGTGAGAAAGGACTACTTCCCTGGACCTGTGCCTGAGGGGAGGTCTATACTTAAAATGCTGCATCGGTGCAGCTGCACCAATGTAGAGCGTAAGTGAAGACACTCTTATGCTTACAGAAGCTCTCCCATCAGTGTAGTTAATACACTTCTCAAGGAGGTGGTATTAACTATGGATTTTTCATACCCCCTGAGTGACAGTTATACCAATATAGGTCTGTAGTGTATACTTGGCCTTAGTTGTCAGTTATCCAGATACAGGAAGATGTAGATTCCCTTCACCTTGAGGTATCATGTCACCATGACAATACATTTGGTAAAAACTAGGGGGCAAAAAACAGACTGAAGGGAAGGACTGCGTATTGAAAATAACAGTTTACCACAAGGAACTAGAGAAGTCTTCTATGGCTCAGGAGAATCAATGGAAGAAAGTGTCCTGAAGGTAAAAAGCAGCAAACTAGTCATTCTGAGTCAACACGGGGTAGGTTGGTTGATAGGATGACCATACCAAACCTTATGTATCTGATATTTGTGGAGGTTACGGGGGTTGAGAATAGGTTTTATCCCTCACTTGGACTTGGGAACAGTACTTAGGAGTACTGGGAATAGAAGCCCTGGCCCCAATGTTCTGAAGAAACTTCCTTCACTACTCCCAAGACTAGTAAAGAGTGGACCTGCTTAAGGAGCAATATCTTGTGAAAGGGGTCCCTGAAGAGGGATGGGGAGGGAGGGTTGTGGGGAGGAGTGGAGGGGAACTGGATAGCATAGCCCAATCTGACAGTGTTCAGAACTCAGCTATTGGTTGTAATTAAGTCTCTCACATCATAAAGGTGAGCTAGCACGTCCCCGAACAGAGGTGGGGTAAAGGAAATGATGACCTGATCACTGCTCTAGACCAAAAAGAGTCAAAATAGGTGCCAGGAGAGGGTGTGTCGACTGGCCAGACCCTGGACCTGACTGCCTCCTCCTTTGGGATCTTTACATCTTTCTGGGGTAAGCCAGCTGTCTCAAGGGAGGAAAAGGCTTCCCAAAAGTGCATTGTGGATAGTATTGTTGCTGCTGTTGGCCACCAAAGTGGTGACTCTGCACTACCGGCATATACACCTCCAAGGACAATAGGCTGGCCCTAGAATCCTTGGAGTTCAGGGTCTCGTCTATCTTGTCTGAAAACTACACCTGGCCATTGAAGGGCAAATCATCTATGGCTGCTGCACATCAGGAACAATGCCTGAACTCTGCAGCCAGGACACCCTTCTCATGGTCACCACAGAGGCCATAGCTCTGGCTGAAGCATTTGCAATGTCCAGTACGGACTGCATCATCATCTTGGCCACTAACAGCCTCCATTGATAAATGCCCCAAATTTCTCTCTGGAGGTTTCAGGAAGCTGGTCTGCAAACTTAGACATAGCGGTCCAATTTACAAAGTCATACTTGGAAAACACTGCCTGCTGGTTTGCAATCCACACTTGCGGGGAGGAGGTGTAAATCTTCTGCCCATTAAATCCACCCTTTTCGAGTCCTTGTCCATAGAAGTGGACTTAAACCTGCCTTACCCAGGGTCTCTCATTCACTGCAGTTACGACTATGGAATCTGGGGCCAGATGAGAGTAAAAGCCGTTGAAACCCTGCAACAGGATAAAATGGGGTTTCTCCATGTTCTTCACAGTAGGCAGTACCAATGCTGGCATGCTCCGGAGAATCTTTGCAGGCTCTAGAAGCCCATTGTTGATAGGGAGGGCTACTCTCCCAGGAGCAAACAGCTGTAGGATATCCACTAACTTATTGCTGTTTTCCTGCAGGAAATCCATCTGAACACCCAGCGAAGCAGCCACACACCACATAAGGTCCTGTTAGACCCTGAAATCCTTCGGTATTGGAGGAGAGGATGAGCTGAATTGTCCAGGTGTGAAGAGGAGATAGCTAATTGCACCAACGCTGACTCCCATTTCTAGACTGGTGAAGTGGGAGGGGCAGCTCCAGGGACTCAGCATGGGGAAGGCTCAAGAGTGCCTGAACCTGCAGTGTGTCCACAGTTCCCACCACCGATCTGCCCAGCAACCTCACCTCACAGCGAGCCGACAGGTGTGAACTGTGTGACCAAAGAATGTCCCGCAGATTCTATGGAGACCACTGATAAGGATAAGGTATTGGTGGCTAGTAAGCATTGGGCCAGGGGCTCTTGTCCCAACCACAAGACGAGTGCCAATCTTGATGCCTGTAGCACTCCATAAACAGTCCCTGATATGGGTCAGATGATGGGAAGTGGGAGGAGGAAGATCCAGACCTTGATACTGAGGAGCCTTGGCTTTCCAGGGATAAAGGTGGAGCCAGTCCTGAGGGAGCAAGTAACTGGTCTGACTCATCTGTTGCCCACAAGGAGGCAGGGATCGGAGCTGATGATGGAAGTGATACTGTTGATGCCAGAAGCATTGTTAACTCTGAAAGTTAGTGGCAGTACCAAACCACCTGATAGTGCTGAAGTGGAAAGTGGTAAGAGCTGCCACAGTAACATTGGTGGTGCTGAAGAGTTTTTCAGTGCCATGGAGGTCCCTTGCTCTAAGTCCAGTATACCGGCCCTGCTTTCAGACTGTGGAAAGGGAACGGCAGGGTGCAATGCCAATAGACACAAGGGTTTAGTTGCCCATCCAGGCAATAGAGCTATAAACGATGCAGCCATGTCAAAGTCCTGGACCAAGGGAAAGGTTGGGTCGGAAAAGCAGAGGTGGTCTGTACTGCCTGGTACGCCACCAGCATTTAGCTTGTCAATAATGGATTCAATTGACACCCTGGGGCCAGAACCAGAGTCGATGGTAAAGGGTCTCTAACCTCCCTCCTTGGTACCAAGGAGTGTTAGACACACTCGCATCATCCCACATGCTGACACTAACCCCATGCCAGTCTGCTCTCTTCCTGGGAAAGGTGGAACAGTCCCTATGAGACATGGAGTGGTCTTGAATGGTCTTATACCACCTTTTCTTCTGTGCACTCGATAAGGAATGGCTTCTCCATCTCTTTGGAGAGGCGCCTGCTCCCAGGTTTGAAGCAGTAGCATTCTCAGAATCCCAGGATGACCTCTGATCAGACAAAGACCTCAGTGGTGAAGCAGGATGCATGGCCTGTTTGAGCAGGTGCTACTTTAGGCCAAGGTCCCTAGTCTCCTGAGTCTGCTTCATGAACGATCTACAAACTGAACACCACTCCTTGATGTGGGCCTCGCCCAAGTACAGCATGCACCATGTCTGAGGATCATTGTTGGGGACTGCTCCCCCACACAATGGGCAATGTTTAAACCTTAGTGAGGGCATCACAGGGGAACACTTAACTAAGTACAATTAACAGTAACCTAAATACTAAGAGTACTACTAACTATATACAAATAGAAAAAGACACTAAAATAGTGAGAAGTTATGACACACAAAGATCCAATTCTATCCACAGGTGGCAAGAAGGAACTAAGGGAGGTCAGAGTGGGACTATAGCCATGAGGTGTGAGCGACAACCCTTTACAGGTACTGCTAGACAAAATTCTCTGGCTCCAGTGCACTGGGCGTGCATTCACCTAAGTGGAATACGTGGCAGTATCTTCTCAAAGAAGCACTTGCTATGGCTGGCAACAGTATGAAAACAAATAGTGATAAAGAGTCTTCTTAGGAGCTTTGCTGATGAACAGTGGCACCTGTTCCTACCTCGGTTGCTACCCTTCTTTAGTGGCACATCCCAGTGATACACCAAGCCATTGGTTCTCAAATTGTCCAATGATCATCAATTGTGTCTTGAACATTTCCATTTAGTTGACATAGCTGAGTCTATCATAATGGTAAAATCAGTCAATAGTCTTCAAGCGACAACACTTCCAGTGCTGGATTACAGCTAGCCAGAAAGTGTCTGAAAGTTTTCTGATCAGATTTTTTTTTTTTTTTTTAAATTAATCAGTGTGGACTGAAGCATCGCCCCCTTTCTCATCCATAAAGATAAATCCCACCAAGTCAGTGTTGAGAGACACTTCAGCAAGACAATGTGGGGAAACTTACACTTCAGTATGGAGTAGTACCTGTTCAGTTAGTGACAGATGACTTGATTTTTGGGCTATCAACCTAACACCTTTCATCAGCACAAAATTCACTCAATTGTCCTTATACAAAACACCATTGTGACATACCAAGGTACAATCCAGACTAATGAGCAGCTGTGTCACTCCTGCCCTGCAACCTTACAATGCTTTTCAAAGTGGTAAGTTATTCTTTAATGCAGTCTGATTCCTTGTATGCAGAACGCAATTTGTTTCAGCTGAAGATTCCTTGAATGGAGGGAGAGACTGGTGACCCTGGGATCTGCCCATGTTTTTCCCATCATGTCCAGATTATATTTCTACTCCTATTTTTCTTGTGCCTCTTTCTCTTTCAGCTCCATGGCTCCCTTGTGGGCAGCTGTTTCTCTCCTCTTTCTGCTTCTCAACTTCTTAGGCTTGCTGACGGGCTGCTTTTTCTTTTTCATTCATCTCCAAGGCTTGTTTATGTGCAGCTACTTCTCTCTTCTTTTTGCCTCTCAGCTTCCAGAGCTCGCTGGAGCGTAGCTGCTTCTGTTTCCTTCAACTCCATGGCTTGCCAGTGGGCAGCTTCCTGCTCCTTCATTTTCATCTCTGCTTTCCACTTTTAGTATTCATGTTCTTTGTCTCTTTCTTCTTTCTCCAATCTGGCTAATTCTAGCTTTGCAGTTGTTTTGCTGGCGCTCATATTTATGTTTTACACTGGATTAGATAAAACAATGTTTAAATTGAAGTGTCTAAATAACTATTTGAAACAAAAAGCTGGCATATTTCCTTAAAAAACCCAACAGACTTAAAATACTTGTACTGTCCAGGAGAGGACTGGGCAGTACAGGACACAGGTCTGGAGGGAATCTGGGACTGGGGTTGTGTTGAAGTCACCATGCAGTATAACTAAGGCTGGTGAGAGCCAGAGTGTAACTCAAGTGTGGCTGGCTCGCTGCAGTTACACACAGACACTCAGGGCACAGCTTGCATGTTAGAAGACTGTTTGTAAGCGGCCCAGGTGGGAGCTACTTCAGCAAGGAATTGTATGGCGCCCAAGGTTGCAGGGCAGGGGTGACCTGCTCATTAGTATAGATTGTACCTTGGTATGTCACAACAACACACTATGAATAAAACTTACAAAGTAGCAATGGACCTGAAAAATTGATGTCAGAAGTAATTTGTTGAGGAAAAAATAGTTAATAGAAAGAAAGATTAACTCACATTTTACACTAGAGTAACCACTTCACTTTTTTCTGCTGTGCTTTCTCATTTAAATCTGGAATCACTGTGCATTTACATATGTATTAATAAAGATGAAGCTCAAATGCTTTGACACTGATAATTGGTACACCATCTGAAAAGCATTTTTTGTAGGCACCTTACAGATAACATGTCAGTTCCCAAGCAACATTCCACCTACCGACACTAAAAGCTAAGCTGCTATCTATGGTCAAATCCTGGATCCCCATTGATCATTATCCCACTATAAAATGGTATATTGATACTTGTGACAGTCTGGCAGTGTGAATGAGCAAAGAGCAATCAACTACGCATTAGGCAGGTGTCTTTTGCATGGAAAAGAATGAAACTAATTTCTAACTAACAAGATAATAGGAGTATCTTGCTACTTATTTTAAAGGACATCCCTGTACTTAAAGTCTACATTTGGAAAAGAAACTAAGGAATTAGTATGTAGCATTTAGTTTTACTTAACAATTGAGATTAACCAGGGTTTGGAAAACAGGAGAAAAGTATGATCACTGAGTTACACTAAAAGTTTAATTACTGTTTTCCAGCTAGGTATCACAAGAGACCTCAATAGATGGTATTCTGGTAAATGAATAATCCTGGAAACATCTTTATAACACTAAAACTGGTATTCCAAAGGGAGTCAAAGGTTTAAAAAATACCACTAATGCAGATTTTCCTTCACTTTTAATTATTTCTTTTTTTATTTTCATAAGTCAAATGTGTCAATATACTGGCATTCCTAAATCATCCATCATCCATTTTGATTCGTAAGTATACCATCACTGTTCCCAGTTATGATATTTCAAAATCTCTTTGGAATACTAATTTCATCTTTATAGGTTTTCAATTTTTTTTTTTTAATTCCACCCTATTTCCCTGAATTGTTTCTCAAGACAGTTGCTGATGTAAAGTTTAATATAAAATATTTAGTCACAAAATAGTATTGCTTTTGTATGCACATTGTGGCAAGAATCATTTTTTCAATAAAAACTATACCATCTTCCATAAAATCCTACACATATTAAGATTGGTGATGCAGAACAAAATTACACGGGGTGAAACAGGTACCAGCACAACAGTGAGATTATATTACATCAAAAAAATTTTAATGGTCCCAAATATATACTCAACAACTAAGCATACACTCAGGGGGCAAAATAAAATAAAATAAAATTATGACACAAAAAGTGACCACATCTAGAATTCCACTCAATCTTTAATCAAGAAGGGACAGACAAATCCCCCACCTCCAAAAAAATTCTGCAGTTTAAAGGGCAAAAGGGAACAGATTAAAAAAAAGAGGAAACTTTATATTCAGGTCCTCCCCCATAGAGGTTGTTAAAACCTGTTGCAGCTTGACTAAAATGTTCAGAATGTATGATTTCAAAGGCAGGTCTCTTTATACAAAGAAACTGCTGGCATTCTTAGTGAAGAATTATGGCAAGACAGCCTTTTCTTCAAAAGTCTCCTACATTGTCCAGGAAAGCATATTCTGATTGTAGCAACTGACCAGCCAATCCAGAGTTCCATGAACAAAACTCCTGCCCTGTTGGCTTTTTATTTTTTCCATTTCCTTCCCTGAGAAAAGGGCAATATGTGGTCCAAGCTGGAGAGCTCAAAGGCATAAGTCTTCCCCCTAAATGTAATATTTTCCCCTTCTTCTGCTCCTTTGAATTGGCACTTGATTAGCAGAAATCCATTTGTTTAGGTTGATCTGTGTCTCACACAGTAATTCACAAAAGATTGCTGCTTCATTGTGTAATTTTTTTTTTTAATTTGAAAAATTAGTAGTTTTTTTTTTCCTTCCCCCAACTGGAATTGATGTTAGATAGTTGCCATTATGATGACTCAAGTTTTGCTTTCTTTGACAAAGGTAGAGTTTCTTCCTTATCTTCATCTTCATCATCCTCTTCGTCATCATCAGGATAATCTACAAGCCCCACTAGGCCTCCCTGTGAAGAAATACAAACAATTATGTGCACACAAAAATGACCCAGATATTGCTCAATGCCAGAGATACTAGAAAGTTATCCACATTCTTGTAGCAATATACTGTGCTAATAAGTCTGAAGTTTTGTAAAGAAAAACTTCAGCATGCACAAAAGTAATGTCTTTCGGAGGTAAGTCCAAAAAAAAAAAAAGAAAAAAAAAAAAAGAAAAAAAAGTTCTACTCCTTCAAACAATCCTACCTACTAGGAATATTTTGGGTTGAAATGAAATAAAATGCAAACCACTTAGCAAAAAAATTGTCATTGCAGTTCTATCTGTACAAAGATGGAAATTTCCTTTACCTAGGATAGTTGACTGGACTGCAGCAATGAGCGATCTGGCAGAACTTCAGAGACAATATGGAACATCCTTCAAATTGAATTATTAATTAGGATAATTTTATAATATAGTCTCTCTTCACTAACACTAATTTAAAAGTATAGTAATTTTAAATGATTATATGCAAAGTAACTACATTAATACAATATGAAGGTTACAAAATTTAAACAATTTTAGGAATTCAAAATTAGAAAGATATCTAGTAACATCAACTCACCTACATTGCACATACTGATCAAAACTTTCTAATTCAGATGCCTAAGGTTAGGCACCTACATCCATATTTAGGCACCTGAATAAGTGTCTTGATCTTCAGAGGCTGTAAGCACCCACAATTCCCATTTATTACAATATTTCCCAATTTCTGGAATTTAGTCAACATCTGACTTCAAAGAGTTGTGGGCACCCAGCACCTCTGAAGATCTTTGTTTAGGTGCCTAACTTTAGACATCCAAGTTAGAAAATTTTGGCCACTGCATAACGAGGCATAAATGCAACAAGTATGTTCTATACAATATGCACACAGTAGTATTTTATATTGCAGAATACTGTGTGCGTGTATATGTACAAAATAATGTGAGCAAATAAATGTTACTAAAAACCTAATTCCAACGTTATTTCTAATGGGCATATATAAGAATAAATTAGAGCATTTTTAGAGCAAAATGTTCAGAAACCACATACATACTATTGTATTAAATTAGGAGGAAGATACCTTATACAGAAAGGCCATTGTTGCACTGCATTAGCAGATAACCCAACAAACTGCACAATAACAGTGTAAATATAACCTTTTCCTAGTATGTGGACAATTTGATATTTAAAAAAAGTCTAATAATCCAATTTACAAAACTATATCTACAGCTAGATTTATTGTTTGGGGAAGGAGGAAGAGGGGTTTTCAAGGTCAGGAAATGATCAACAAACTAAGAAATGCAGTTAAGTTTCACTTTTGATTTGGCTTTTCAGCTTGTGTGAGAGTTATAAAAAAAAGCTAATTTATAGAATACTAAAAGGACTGTATCATTCCCCTAATATCTGTTAATGAAGGGGTGTTTTCTACATGTAGATCCTGTCATTCCAGAATAGAACAATTAGCAGCTTCCTTTGTGGCATTATCCTACTCTCCCATATTCCTCCATATACCCAGTGACCCATGAATGCAGAGAGGTAGGGCAATGTGCAATACCTTGTATTCATGTTTTAGTGGAATCCCCTCTGTTCTGAAGAACACCTAACGTAAGGAATGTCCTAAAGGTGTGCGAACTCTAACTTTGCTCTGCTGCTAGGCAGCACAACAGGGCTACCTGAAGCTGGTAATGGAACAAAAGACTCCACATAGACAGGAATCTGCGGGAGACGGAGCTTAATTCCATGAATACCTGACCTACTGCTTCTTCCATGGGTGGGACAAATCTGCCAACCCCATTCCCTACCGGAAAACTTGGAGGACACATTTTTAAGGGAATCTCACTTTAGTTCTCTTTCCAACCAGGTTTCCCTCCTGCAGGTACACTATGACTGGTAGTAGAAAACTTTCAATAAGAGAGCAAAAATGAAACCCTGAAGTGAAGGAAAATCATCCAGGTTTTTAAAAAAGGATGAAGTGGGCTCATTTCCAAGCTTCTGGGACAACACATGACTAGAGAAAGATCCAAGTGACCTTTCAGAAATGGAAGAATTCAGTACTAGAGTAGGTTCCGGTTTTCTTAATTTTGTATTACCATGAAATTCTGCTCTCCATATATTTTCCCAGTGTGAAAACCAAGCTTGATAATACAAACATGTTATTAAATATAATTTTATTACAAAATGTAATTAACTGCATTTACAAATGTAGTGTTATTGGAGTTTTAAAATGCTCTTTCTGGATATTTCATATAACTGCTAATAATCCTTAATTCTTTTTTTTCCCATTAGTTTAGTGCAGTGGTCCCCAAACTTTTTACCCCTATCTTCCTTATCCATGCCCCCCAGTCCCTCCCAACTGCGCCTGGGAGTGAGGCTGTGGTGGGGGCTGGGGAAGCCAGGAGCCGGGCACTGGGGCTGAGTCAGGGGCCGAGACTGGAGTAGAGTTCGGAGCAGAGCAGGGTGGGTGGTGCTCCCTCCCTACCCCTTGTGGGAGCTGGCCTGCACCCCCATAAATGTTCCTCTGTGCCTCCCTAGAAAGGTGCACCCCACAGTTAGGGCACCAAAATTTGCTAATATTTCCATTGAATGTAGATTGCTTTTTATATTCCACAATAAAAGTAAGTGAAAATTGGAGACAATACATTAAATTAATACTTCATACTTAAGATTTTTTTTTAAATTGTGCACAAGTTTTAAATTGTGTACAAGTTTGTGCATAAAAACTGATTTAAATACTCCCTTTGTTTATATTGTGCCAAGGTTCTTCAAAAGCCTTAGAGACAAGGAAAATGTGCAAAGAACTCTACCAAAATGAACTAATACTTAACTAGTGGAAATCACTCAAACTTATGGATGTGACCAGATGGGCTCTAAATTTGCTATAATAAAAATGTGGCCAATGACAGTTGAAAAATACCTTGGTAGTAATAGCTGCCATCTGAGATGTGCTTTTAGAAACTGATCCAGGAGACCCTGGTGATCCTGGAGATCCTGGCGATCCTGGAGAGCCAGACAAGTTACTTGCAGATGACTGGCTGGTAAGGTTAGTTTTTGTACTACTAGAGAAGGAAAGTTTGAAACTTGGGCTCTGACGACCTGAAAGATTAGTTTTCAGAAGGACCTCCTTTTCTTCACTTTCTTTCACTGTAGAAAAGAAATATACTTTTTGAGTTATACATTTATTTACAAAATGTCACTCGGGTGAATTATGAAATGTTTAATATTTTTCTACAAAAGTGACATCGGTCTAACTTCACTTGTATCTTGCTGGAAGGAGACAAGTGAATGTATTTTTATGATAATTTATATTACTGTAGTGCCTAGGAGTTCTTGTCATGGATCAGGACTTCCATTGTGTACTATTTCAGTGCTATTATTTGTTAAATGTACAAACAATATAAATTAAGCAAACAGCATATAGGAGAGATTACTCAACTGACATTTTTTCATTTCACTGTTTTAAGAAAAAGGCAAATTCATTCAGAGCACAACATTTTTTCACTTTTATGCCTTTAAACCCGATATGACTAAAACTTAACATGGTTTGAATTTAGTTTCATGTAGCAAGTTCTAAAAATAAAAATAAGGTTTTATATAAAAAAACCAGGCAAATCACTGAATATAGTAGAACTAATACTTCCTTAAAATATGAGCTAAGTCTTTCATTTAAGCTAGATACATAGCCATTCTCCCTCCAGTCACTTACATTTTTTCCTTTCCATGAATTTACTTATAGGGTCCATAATATCTTCATCATTTTTAGTTTTGTCAGAAGGGGGCACTACTGCTTCTCCATCCTCCATATCATCTTCATCACTATTAAACCACATTTCCTCCTCATCCTCTAGGGTTCTTGCATCTCTCCGATATCTATGGTTTCTCAAGATGGAACGCATGCTGTGGAATAAGTAGTTTTTAGGCTTTTGAGACTCAAGTATCACTTTAAGTTTACATAAATATTGGAATAAATCAACATGGCATAGGTTTACACAATTTGAGTTTACAGATAAAAATTCTGTAAATGACAAAAGAACTATCAATATTTTATATTTTAAAAGTTATCCTGAAACCTGTATCTTGATTTACTTTACATGAACTACATAAAGCAATCCAACAACATAAGGATTTAGTATAGAACACAGTAAAATCTCACTAATATGCACATAAACACATACAGCACCATTGGAGAGAGTGATGAAGTAAGTTTTAAATTACTAAAAATAGTCTGGTTTTTAAATAAAATGCACTAAAAGTACTAGTAAATTATGAAGTATTGTCATAATGCTAATTTACAATAGTCTAAATAAAGGACATTTTTTAAAGTATTACTTTTATTTCTGCTTATTCAGTGCAAATTATTATACTTTATTGATAGATGAAAATACAATCAATTAATGCAAATGTTATATCTTATTAACAGATGTCTTGAACAAGGTGTCAGTATTGTCAACTCTCCCAATTTTATTGTGAATCTTGAGACGATTGGTGTATTTTTTTTTTATTTTTTTTTAAAGCTACAACTCCTGGAGTCAGGAAATTACCTAAGAATCTCATCTTTCACCTCTCCTGCGTGAAGAGCAAAATCTTAAAAATGTGAACCCTTTACACCCAAACATCAGAAGGCAAATAAAAACAGTACAAAATATATTGTTTTCAAAACCTCGTTTTTTGTGACCTGACTCATGAGATTTGAATACTTGCAATTGGCAATACTGTGATCTTGCTGTATCTGTATGTACAGTACCATTTTTAATTTTGTTGAATTAGAATTCTCACTTAAGATGAAAACTTCTAAACTTAAGTCCTATACTCTTATGAGTATTCTGGAGGTCCCACTCTCCCAAGTTGTGAACCTATCAATCAAAATACTTCTTGCACTAAACCATGTAATAAAATCTTTGCTATTTTTGCATGCTTCACTTAGCTACTGGCCTGGTTTATGTGGCCACGAAGGAATGTAAATGCGAGTAAGACACTAACCCCCCTCCCATGCCACCTCTGAGTGGGACTATATCCACTACAGGCACAAGAAGAAAGTGGGGCCAATTGTGCCTCTTAGGGCCATATTCCTTCCTTGGACTGCTCTGAGGCAGCACAACTATGTGCTATCCCTTAGCCGCGGCCAAAAGCAAAGGACAATCTAACTCTTAGTATTTTGTTTTTTTCTAACTGAACAGGAGAGAAGGATCTCTTCTGCGTTTGGCTAATTCCATAAGAGGGAAAAGAAGGAATCTTGTTTCTTTTTTTTAATTAAGGGCAATGCACCACTAAATCAGATTTTTCAATGCTGACAAATCAATAAATTAAGTAGGGACTATATGATGCCTCTAAAATTAGGAATAAAACTGTCTACAAACAGCTTCTTCAAGATGTGAAATCTAAGGGTATGGCTGGATGTTTGTCCCTCCCCACCCCAACGCATGCTAATGTAAAAGCTCTAGGATTTGAGTTTTACATATATTGAAAAGCTCAGTTTTCCTGGCATTAGATACTAATATTTCACAATATTATTATTTAACACAACAGATTAGTATTAAAAAGTGTAAATTTGGACCACACTCCTAGAACATGATAGTTCTATTTAAAAAAGTCTTCTGGCATTTTAAAATCAATCTGTTGTATTCCTGCTCCTTTGTTTAAATTTTTAGACTCTCAAAGTATAATATCAGAGTTAAGAAATCTCTGAGCACGAAGTCAAATATATATTTTTAAAAAAGCATTTGTTTTGACATTTTAAACTTCTGGGATGGGTAACATGGATAATTTCATTCAAATGTGTTCTCAAAGTTTTCAAACACAATATAAATAAATTTATTGCAAATATTGATCCAGAATCTGCAAACATTTATGAAGATAAATAAATGTTCTCATAGGAATAGCCAATTTTATATAATGAGAATATGCACAGAAGTAAAGCTATTCACTTATAAATACGAGTGTGAGCCCTAAAAGAGGAAGTAGCATCTGTGTGTAACTTCAAAGTGATGCAGGGAAAAGCATGTCAACAATCACACACCTTTGTTTTAGCAATGAAGCAATATACCCTAAGTGGAAGAATTTACTCACTGTGTGCAGTAGCAATGGTTCTTCAAGATGTGTTCCCCTATGGGTGCTCCCTGTGCTGCTGATCGGAGAACTTTAGTAGCAGTCCGTCTTGCCTGCACCTGACCTGCTCCCCACCTGCCATGAGGCTAGCCAGCCTGCACAGGAAATCCCTCCTCAGTTCCTTTTCTACTGCAGAATCAACTACTAGAATTCCAAAGTAGAGGGGAGGAAGGTGGAGCACTCATAGCGGGACACATCTCGAAGAATCATCATTATTGCACAAGGTGAGTAACTTGTTCTTCTTCAAGTAGTGTCCCTAAAGCTGCTCCACTGTAGGTGACTCCAGAGCAGTGAGCACCACTAGAGGCTGAGACTTGGGAGTGGAGTCTGATATAGATAGTACAGTGGTACTGAATTTGGCATCTGCAGCAGAATCCCCTAAGATGGCATAGTTTTCTGGCAAGTTGTGTGCAGATGCCCAGGTAACTGCTTTGCAGATTTCTGATATAGGAATATCCTTGGAGAAGGCAATGGATGAAGAGACTGACCTTGTAGAATGCATTCGTATTGAAAATGGAGGTGTTACATTAATGGTAACTGAATTTAATATAGCCAGAAACCCACTTGGAGAGTCTCTGAACTGAAATCGCTATACCTTTTGACCTATCTGCAATGGAGAGCAAGAATCTTGGAGATTTCCTGACAGCTCTTGTCCTGTCCAAATAGAAAGCCAACACTCTCTTTGCATCAAGCATATGAAAGATGGCTTCCCTATTATCCGGATGGGGTTTGGAATAAAAGGCTGACAGCTGAATAATCTGATTTATGTGAAAGGCAGAAGATACATTGGGAATGAACTTTGGATGAGGTCTAAGCGTGACCTTGTCAGGAAAGAACAAGGAAGGGGATGTGTTATCAGTGCTGCTATTTTCCCCCAATCCTTCTTGCAGAGATGAGGAAAACCATCTTCCTAGACCCTCACTTTTGCGTTGCAGCATCCCCAGAGCCTACCCCCATAGTTCCAACCAGGGATCAGGGCACCCATTTTTCCAGGAGCCCCCAAATTGGCTGGGCCCTCTGAGCCCATGTGTTAATCGCGCCCTACGGTTGGAGGTGGGTCCAATCTCCCCCCTTAAACGTCCTGCAGCTGCAGAAGCTCCAGGGCTGCTGCCCAGTCACAGAGCTTCCTGCAACCAGGGGAGGTACCCGGAGGTGGGTGTGATTCCTCTCCACCTCCACCCTCCCCCCCCCCAGCAAGAAGGGCTATGCAAGTCCTATTCCTCCCCAGCTGGCTGGGACTAACAGCTAGGAGCCCCTGGGTGATGTGCTACTGCAGCATGGGGAGATCAGACTCATCTCCACCTCCAGGAGCCTCCTTCAGCTGCAGGAAGTTCTGCGGCTGCTGCCTTCAGAGTCCAGCTCTGAAGGCAGCACCGAAGTGAGGATGGCAGTCCCATGACCCCCTCCAACAGCTGGAATGGATGGCAGTCCAGACCCCCTCCAGTTATATCATCATGAAATTGACCAATTTTAAAACCCTCTGGCCATGAAAGTGACCTTCAGCTGTTAGTAGGCCACACTAGAGATGACGGTGGCCTGATGCCTTTGGGCTTGCCAGGGGTCCCAGTACAGACATTGTGGTAGGAAAGAGCCCAGTGGTTAGTACCATAGTTGCCCAAACCAGGGAGGCTGTGGGTCAGAGAGGTGGCATATCCAGTGTCCATAGAAGAGCTGGGCTCCATATGGTGGGTGAGAAGAGCCTGGGGAAGCTAAGTCTTCTCGCTCACTTTCTGATTCTGATGATGAAAAGGGAGGGCTCTGGGGGAACTTGGTACTGGGGCCCCAGTATTGAACAGAGGAGAGTCCAGTGTGTCAGACGCTGAAAGATTTGTTGCGCACTGGAAACCTGTCAGCGCAGAGGGCGTCAGTACTGCCGAAGGCTGTCAGTGCTGACAGGCTTGTACCGATAGTATCGGAGACATGGACCTGATGGCAGGGTCCACTGGTGCCTGGCGTATTATCAGTGGTACTAGTATTGATGACTGTACTAAAAGAGCATTCCTCGGGGTAGATCTTCTGTTTCTCATGCCCCTGCAGTACTGATGTTTTTTTGCCTGCGCCCATCGAGTCTTTAGGCATTCTGACTTGCCCTGTTGGTTCATTACTGGGCATGCCCTGGGTATCAGATTTAGATGACTTCGGTGCCGTTGGTACCAATGATGCTGACTGAGCTGGGAATTGTTTTTGGCTTGGCCTGGCTCACTATGGGGACTCACCAACCATTTTTTTTTTAAAGGCCTTATATGAGTGGCTTGCAGGTGTCTCTCTGAGCTCACCTCCCTTCAAAGTGGAGAGAAGAGGTGAGGATTCCCATCATGATTCCGGAGGTTGGAGGGCTGACTGTGTGAGTAGGAGTTTGAACCTCTCCTGGAGCTGGGCTTCAGTTGCTGACACAAGCCACACTTCTGTGAAATGTGCTTCTCTCCTAGGCAGAGAGTGCACTGTGACTATGCCTCAGTCGTTCAGATAAATTCTTTGCAACTGAGGCACTTTTTGAAGCCTGAGGAGCAGGGCTTGTCCGGGGGTGAAGCGGGTGCCGTGCAGCAGGTAAGTGCAGGGAGGAATGACACAGCAGAGCCAAGCCTACATTTGCCGCCCTCCCGCCCTCCTCCCACAAGTACAGAGCCCCCGACCCCAGGGCAGTTAGGAGGTAGCGCCGGGATCCCTCCTGCCCTGCACCCGGGGGGAGGGGGAGGAGGCATGAGGACCACAAATGTGGGCTTGGCCCCTGGGCACCAGTGACCCTCGGTACGCCACTGGGTGGTTGAGAAGGAACTGTGGAGGGACTGTCCACGCATGCTGGCCAGCCTCCTGACAGGTGGGGAGCAGCGCATGCATGGGTGGGATGGACTGCTACCAAAGTTCTCCGAACAGCAGTGCAGGGACGCAGACATACCTACAGTGGCGTACCCACAGGGACACCATTCAAAGAAGAATATTACATGATCTTTTACTTTACTGCTATGCATGGTGAGAAAATGAGGTGTCCCCTATGAATTTCTTTGGGAATTAAATCTCCTGGTGATTTTAAACATCAATCATCTGAAGGCCTAGCAGAGGAATTAGCTGAACCAAAAATAGTTTATACATGTGATTGTTTTTAGAAAACAAGAATAATCCAGGATAGAACAATTTTTCAGATTACTGTTGAGAATCTTATTTTAAAGTGAATGAGCTTCAGATATTGTTAGCTCCAATTAGGATAATCTAAGTAAAATTAGAATAGATAAAGATTTCTGTACTTATTAGAATGTGAAAAAAAAGCCAGCCCCATATTCTTAAATTTAGATGCAGATTTCAGAAGACGTATCAGTTGAACACTGACCGAGTGTTTGAGCAATACCGATTTGGAAATCACACTATCAACCAGATCTGTTCAGCAAGACCTGAGATGCAAACAGCAAAGGCTCTGAATTATTTATGGCTGTCCAGCTAGTGCACAGAAATCCACATGCCAATATCCTCAAAGGCAGAATTTAGCATGAAAGTACTGAGTAGATTTAAATGTATATTTACCTGTCTAGTTTGGGATTATCTTGTCTTTCCCTTTGTTGTTCAAATCGGAGTTTCAATCCTTTGAATGTCTGCACATAATCTACATCTTCCAGGGCTTTCCAGTAATTCTCAATTACATGAGCTGTTAATGATTTTATATCTTCCTATAAGAGAAGTACAATCAAAAACAAAAGTGACTTTTCAATTCTACAAGACAACTAATTAATTTTGTTACTATAATAAAAATACAGCAGGCTATAACAGAAAAATATGGAAGAAATGAAATATTCATAAAATGCCTTCAAAGTAATACCATACTAATTTGTTCAATTAAAAAACAAACGTATATACCAGTGTGGGTGAAATCTGGCACTTAACTTCTAATTAATAATTTGGTAAAATAGGAGTACAACATTAACAATTTTGTGTTCATACATTCTTCGAAACTAAAAAATGTAAAAAAACTGTACAAAGCCAGTATAAAAACAATGAACACAACTCTAAAAATTAAGATCTCTGTATGGCGATTTACACATTTTTACAAGTCAGTCAGTCTCCTTATATCTGTTGTAATAAACAAACGAAGTCTTTAGATAGAAGTAATACAACAGGAGGACTGGTTTATTTCCCCACAGAATGAGCTGTGGGGGCAGCTCCCAATCCCACAGAATTTTAAGGGATCGGTAGGAAGCTGGGGGCCATCTATGTGGAGGCCCTCTAGCTCTGGAGCTTCAACACAAATATCACTCTCTCCACTTCTGGAAATGGGACTTCACTGAAGCTGTGCTACCAATGGCTGGCCTTGACTACCCTGGGGTCCCATATATGTGGGAGGAGGATCCCCGTAACAGAAAGTTAATAAAGTTCCAGGATCTGTTATATTTCCCAAGTAATCGCCACAGGACTGATGGGGGAATGAACATTCTCTCTTACCCCTACCCCCCCATCCAACATAAGACTGCCCTCTCTCCAGCCTGGCCCTCTCAACTTGTGAATCTTAAAACCAAATAGAATCTTGCCAGGATCTGGGTGAAGGTGGCAGGTGAGGGAACAGTTCTGTGGAGGGAGTCCCTTACTGTCTCATGCAGAGCTCTTGGGGGCCAATATTTATATCATCAGGTAGATTAACACTCTTCTCTTTGGACCTTTCCATATTCTATAGAATTACTATAGTCATCCCTGAGCACACTGAATTACTATGTCCTCTGTATGAAATTTCAAATTACATCTATACTTTAATATTTTCCAGAAAAGAATTAATTAAATCCAGAGACAGTTTATACAGTGGTTGCATTTTCAAGTCTGGGCACAATGGAGGGCAAGTTCAACATTGCACAACCATTAAACTTAGCTTTGAAAACACTGTCTTTGTTATCAAACAGTGGTACTTACAAAATGTCACTTAAATTATGGATTTCTAGTGGTCACATTATTATGATACTCCTATTTAAACACCATCAGAATTAAGTGGGCATCCATAATTATATCAGTCTGTGCCATAAATTAAAGTCTATTTGCACTCCAAGTATGTGTGATGTATTATAAAAATTAAATGGTCAATTCAAGATATGATAGTACTCACCACCCTAATAAATTCAAACATCTCTATTATGGCAGAGTTCATCAGATTATAGCGGGATCCATTGTTGAGAAATGCTTTGACCACAGGTTCAAACAAAAAGCTTTTCATTATGTAGCGGTTGTAGAATTCATCCTTCAACCCAATTATCTTTCTTTTAAAACGAAGGGCACCTGAAACATAGAAATGGCTGTTAAAAGCCATGAATTGTTCATATTTTACATTTAAAAGCAAAAAACCCAGCAATTGTTCCATGTTGACTACAAGAAGGATAACTGCCAATCTCCGCTCTCATGGAGATTTACATTGTTGGCAATGGATTACTTACCCAAATATTCAGTACCCTGTATAAACAAGTTAAATCTATAGGGGCTCTTGAAACTAGAACTGAAGTGTAATAGCATTTTACATTACCAGCAAAAAACTCCAGAGTAATCCTACGTATACAGAGGCTGTCAATGAACATGCTTTAACAAAAGCAGAATACTGTAAATTTGGCAAGTTAGTTATATACAAGTGGTATAAATATTAATCTTATTTTGAAACAACTGTTCAAGTTTAAAAGAAAAATCATTTCACAACGTAGGACTTGTTGACAATATTCATAGTTGGGTTTATGATGCGATCATTTTTCTTTAAAAATAGAGATAAATTTACCATGAACAAAAATAAGAAGTTAGTAGTACAGACTGTAATCAGTATTGTGTGATTAGCTGAATCTTCCCAGCATTTATCATGAAACCTGAAAATCCAGTCCCAGCCCATTTTGGAGCAGACACTACCAACCTTATTGTCCTGTGCTTTTGAGATTTAGAAATCCACTGGAATTTAGACAGGGACCACTTAATTTATTTTACTTGTGATCAAAAGTTAAAGATAAACTCCTAGTATTCCTTGTGCCGCCTAGCCTTTCATGAACAAATTCTAAACACATTTTCCTCCAATCAGAATTTTGCTCATAATTTCTATTTTCCAATGACAGATTTGAATCTATTTCATTGGGTTTTTTTAATTAATTTTTTAAATGTAAACCTTCTTTTATTTTAAAATGGCATTTTCTCTCTCTCTCACACACACTTTATTTACACCTCCTTTTCTGTGGAACTCCAGTACTTCCTTGGCATTTGAGCCCTCAGGGTACCTTATCATGCACATCTGAGGGCTTCTTGACACTTACTACCTCTCTGGCAGCACAGGGTCACCTCCCCAAGAGGCGGTAGCTATGTTGACAGTAGAAGACCTCCCACTGACATAGCATTCTACCCTGGGAGTTAGGTTGGTATAACTACAATTTTTCTAAAGAAAATATTATTTAAAATCTATGGAGTGTTCCCCTAATACAGCCTCTTTCAATTTCATCTTCCTCCTTATTCAAGAATGACATATCCAAAAACTGCTATGAAAAATATAGACATAGTTATAAAAGTGGCATTTTTATACTGAACTGGTAACTGTCATGCTTCTGTAAATGTATTTTTCTTCCAGTGAAGTACAATTATAAAGAATCAATATTCATCTTTACACAGCTAACAGTTTATTCTCTGTAACTCAAACTTACATAATGCCAAGAAAGCATGCTTTGAGGCCATGAGAACTAGTACCCTCCGTAGGATATCCTTGTTAATAATGTAGTTCTTTATGTGATACGTATGATGTTCTACACAGAATGTTAGCAATTCCAATATTAATGCCAAGAGCTGGGCTGTCTGAAAATCATCTATAAAACAAAAACCAAAATGTTAACAAGGACATGATTTTAAAAATATTTAGGGCCTAATTTTCAGAAAGTAACTCCAAATTTACAGATGCAATCAGATCATTAGAAGCTTAAATGCCATTGTGCTCTAATTTTGGCAAATAACTGTAAATGATGTTTAGGCCTTTAAGAAACAAATATATAAGTGATTTAGTATTTTCTACCAAAAGCCAGGTCTACACCTGAAAAGGTTTGCCAGTATAGCTTATACCAGTTTGGCGTGCGAAATAAGCTATACCAGTAAAAGCACTGCTATGCCCACATAACTGCATCTACACTAGGGCTTTTGCCAGTACAAGAATATTGTACCAGAAAGTTATATCCCTAACTGACATTAGTACGCCAGCAAAAGTTTCTAATGTCGACCCAACCTTAAGTATTTTGTTAAAAGACATACAAGAGATTTTCAAAAGGTTTCTAGACCACAACTTAACACTAGATCAAAGACGAAATTATTGAAGGACCCACTAAAATTATAAAGTTACATATTGCAAAGAACAAAAGTGAGAGAAATGGAAAATTTAAATTCAGAGTTCATCATCTAAACATGTAAAACTAGTTTTTAAAATATTGTTGAGTTACAGGCTATATAAATGCACATGAGTTCCAAAGAAAAATAATATATAATTTCAAAACTTTCTGGAAGTTGGTCTGAAATTATATTTTACTTTTCTTTGTTGAAGGTATGCATTTCAAAAGGAGTAACTGTAAAGCATACTTCCAATGTTTTCAGCCGGCTCTAACAACCATCTTTCTGGTTCAAATCAGACATTAATCTTTTGAAATACTCTTCTTTTGATTGTGCAGAGTTCCAGACATCTTTTCACAATTATTATATGCACTGTAATTCAATAGCCTTGGACATGATTACCAGCGTTGACAGTAGTCTCACCTTTGCTAGGCTTCTCCTCTGTAGTATTAGCCAGTAGAGGAGCTGTGAGAACATGCATACAATGTTTATAGAAGAAACCCAGGAATTCTGTCTTTTCAGTTTTCTAAAGAATAAAAATACTTTCATATTAAAATTTAATTATATAACATACATAACCAACAGTATTTTAACACACAAAAAACCCCAACCATACTCAAATTTAGGAACGCACTTACATTGGCAGTGGCCAGCATGTTTTCTGGGTCAACTAAAGTACGAAGCAGACCCATGAGTTGGACTGCCCCTCCAAGTTCAGGATCTGTATCACAAATCATGTGTTCTATAATGAGGTTAATGAGTAAAATATCCTAATAGGAAAGATATAAAAATGAAGAGATTAGTTATGACTAAGAAAAACTAAAATTAAAAGACATTGTCAGGTCAACTTTGGCCCAAAATTAAGGTTTTGTAAAATAAAAGATTTTTAGGACAAAATTTAGGACTAACAGAAATAGATCCTTGAAATGTACTTTTGAAAATGCCCATGACAACCTGCTCTATTTGCATCCTTAATACTGACGCACTATACTAATCCATGAGACTCTTTGAGCACAACTAAAGATGGTTGATAAATAAAAAAGTTGGATAAAAACAGACTATCTAAACTGAAAACACAAATGGTAAACAGGATTAATGATGAGAAGGTGCATGCTTAAAATTCTTATGATTTGCATATGGAAATTTGTTTTTTGAAATTAGGAGTTTTAACCTGAGCCCTGATTCTGCAAACATTTATGCAGATGATTTACTTTTATATATGTGAGTAGTCAATTGAAGACAATGGACCAACTCACAAGTAAAATTAATCACATTTATGTCAGTAGGATTAGGGCCTTAATTTATACATTGCCTTCCATATTTTTAGGAGGTCTTCCATAGAGAAACAAATCAGCTGTACAATATGAAAGTGGACTATTTCCTGAAATAAGACAAGACAACTTTTAAAAAGGAACTTGAAACACTGGATATTTCTACTAAACTGGTCAAATATGAACAAAAAATATTTTAATTATCCCACTATTTAATTAAGGTCTTAAACCACTAATACAGAAATTAAATAGTTATGCTGAGAATCATCTAAAATTACCGTGGAAATAAAAAGACAGGACAATTTATGTATTTGTTTAACTAACTGTATTTTAAATTGATATAAAAAATATTATGGAAGACAGGTATATAAAGCAGATAAAAAAATATACCAAGTATATACATCCATAGTACGTTTTGAACAATTTAGGGTTAATTTTTTTTTTTTATTAAAAATTCCATCTTTTTTATGACTTTCAATTTCCTTCTTTTCTCTTTACAGTTATTTTATTCCAGCCCCAATTCTATTTTTGTATCAAGACTGTTCTAATATAGTAACGGTTCATCTTACATATCTTACAGTATCTTACATAAATTAAAGAGCTTTTTTTTAAAATTATACTGTACAAGCAATTTCCTAACATATTGTTGAAGGATTCATTTAAGTGCTATTAAAGATTGAACTGTTTTGCATTTCTTAACCATTCTGGAAATTGACAGTCTCAGATTATAAAGTCAGAAGAAAGGGTTACTCACCTTGTGCAATAACTGCTGTTCTTTGAGATGTGACCATCTGTGGATGCTCCACTTTAGGTATCGTCATGTCCCGTGCCTTTGATCGTAGATTTTCTCAGCAGTATTTGCTTGGGCTGTGCGCGCATGGCTGCAATCTCATGGCGCCGTTGGCACATCTTGTAGCACACATGCAACTCAAGCCCCTCAGGTCTTCTCTATCATAGCGTCCACTATTAGAACTCCGAAGTAGAGGGGAGGAGGAAGGGTAGTGGAGCACCCACAGGGAGCACATCTCGAAGAACAGCAGTTACTGCACAAGGTGAGTAACCCTTTCTTCTTCAAGTGATGTCCCTGTGAGTGCTCCACTTTAGGTGATCAGAGAACAGGGCGCTCTATTGGAGGAGGGACTTCGGTGTTAATTATTTTTTGTAGATGACAGTACAGTTAAGCCTAATGAGGTATCCTTGGCAGATGCCTGGTCGATAGCATAATGTTTTATAAAAGTATGTGCTGATGCCCATGTTGCACTTTGCATATGTCTGTTTTTGGAACATCATTCAGATAGGCTAGGGAAATGACTATTGCTCTCATAGAATGAGTTCTGGTCCCGAGAGAACTTGTAAACACTTTTGTTCATAACATAACTGAATACATGTTGAAATCCATTGGATCGCCTTTGACTAGAGACGGCTATGGCTTTCGAGTGATCCGCTAGAGAGATGAAAAGTTTGTTTGATTTCCTAAATGTTTTTGTTCTCTCCAAATAGAAGGCTATGGCTCTTCTGATGTCCACAGCATGGAGTGCTACTTCCTATGGATTGTTATGCAGTTTTGGATAAATGGTAGGTAGATGAATAGGTTGGTTAATAGGGAAGTCTGAAACTATCTTTGGTAAAAATTTTGGGTGTGGCCTACGGGTGATTTTATTTTTGTGAAATATCATGTGGGGGGATAAACCATCAACGCACTAACCTCCCCTACACGCTGGGCTGATGTAATAGCAATTAGGAATGAAATCTTCATGGACATGTGGAGGAGTGAACATTTGCTAGAGGCTCGAATGGTGCTCTAGTAAATGGATCTGAGCACTAGACTTAGGTCCCATGATGGTGTGGGTGCATGAACGACTGGAAATACTCTCTATACCCACTAAGAATCTTTTCACCATTGGATGAGAGAATATGGTCATATCATTTATTTTGTCATGGAAGACCGTGATTGCTGATAGATAAACCTGATTTCTTGAGTTCTAATATGTATTCAAGAATTATAGGGATAGAAGAAAATGTTGCCTCAATTCATCTCCCTTTGCACCACGATTGGAACCTGTGCCATTTCTGTAGGTAAGTCTTTCTTGCTGTCAATTTTCTGCTGTTTATTAATATCTGTCTAACCTGTCTAATCTGTCTAACCTGACCACTAACTCCTCGGGACACAGCCACTTATTAGCCATGCTGTGAGATGAAGCTTTTGTATTTCTGGGTGATAAATTTGACCCGACTCCTGATAAAGGAGATTGTGTCTCGGGGTGTAGAATGGTTGGCTGTCCCTCCCTGTCAGTCTTGGAGAGAGGCCACACCCACTCACTACCCTGCTTTGGCAGGGGTAGCCCCCAGGTGGGGCAGCAAACAGTTCCAAGGCCCCGGGCGGGGTCGGGAGATGCAGGCCCACCCGACTCCACTGCGTCCCAGCCCAGGTCCCTAACCATGGCAGAGGGGTATGCCACGGAGTCAGCGGGGTATGCCACAGAGTCACCGGGGTCCCAACCACAATATGCTGACTCACTGTCTGGCTCCTCAGTCCCCGGACCGTGCGGCCCCTCCCTTGGGCTACTTCCTTCCCCCTGTCCCTTGGGTACCTGGTGTCCTGTTGCCCAGTCATCCTCGTTGGGATAGGTGCCCAGGGGCAGGTTGTAGAACCCTTCGATCTTGTCAGGGGGCGGCAGGTTGGGCAGCTCTTCAGGGTCGTCAGCAGGGGGCAGTTCCTCCAGGTCCAGTCTGCTCAGGGCCCGCGCCTCAATGTCATCCTCTTGCAATGCAAGGGGTAGCTCCTCCAGGTCTGGCCCCAGTAGGGCCACCTCCTCCGCACTGGCATCTGGCAGCTCCTCCAGGTCCTTGCCCCTCGGGATCACCGGGTCTGACAGGGTGGTCAGTTCCGGGGGTACCGCTGGGCCCCAGGCCTTGCGCTGCTCCTTCGGCGGCACCTGGATGCAGGCCCTGGTCTGCTTCCCCGGGTACCCGGCCACAGGCTGCTCTGCAGGGCCGGGGGGGGGGGGGGGGGGGGAGGAGGAGGGACATCCTTCCCCTCTGGGAGCTGGCCCCTGACTGAGCTCCTGGGCCTCTCTTTTATACTTCCCATCCCGCCCCCTCGCTTCTGGGCTGGCTGACAGGCCCGGCCTGTTGCTCCCTGTCAGTCTTGGAGGGAGGCCATACCCACTTACTACACAGGGGAAGCATAATCCGTTTGCGTATTGACATGTTTAGGACACTAGAGAATCATGTTTGTCTTGGCCAAGCTGGTATTATTATGGCAGTTGCCTTGTCGGTTCTGAGTCTGTGTACAGTCTTGTGTATCATAGGTACGGGCGGAAACGCATACAGTTGCCCCATTTAATTGGGAAAGCATCGCCCATCGATCCTGGTCCTTTTCCTGCTCTCGAGCAGAAAAGAGGACACTTGAAGTTCTGTTTCGTGGCAAAGAGATCTATCGCTGGATGCCCCCCTAGGTGAAAAATTTCCTTGAGAAGTGGTGGATGATTGTTGTGGCTGTCTGCGTCATCGTAATCTCTGTTTTCCCCTTTGGGGTTCGTACTGCCTATATTGTGGTTGGAAAGGATATCTGCAAGGGTAAGGCTGAAACCTATACTGTTTCCTTCTCGT
Source organism: Emydura macquarii macquarii (assembly GCF_026122565.2). NCBI lineage: Eukaryota > Metazoa > Chordata > Testudines > Chelidae > Emydura > Emydura macquarii. The sequence continues at coordinate 2,129,464 of NW_027131366.1, read as the reverse complement.
TCCAGGTGTATATATGCCTAGCGTCCTGAGGGTTGCACTCAAGTCCTTCACAGGATGCAGAACTTCAACCATCTTGTTGGCAAAAAGCTGCGTTTTTTCTGAAGGGAAGGTCCTCTATTTTCGTCTGCAGTTCCCTTGGAAGGCCTACGCAGTGAAGCCAGAAAGCTCTATGCATGACAATGGCCATGGCCATTGTCCTAATCGCAGTATCAGCAATATCTAAGGCCACCTGCACGGATGTTTGAGCTGTAAGTTGTCCATTAATCAACTTTCTATACTGGTCTCTCTTGGCCTCTGGGATGTCATCGATTAATTGTGATAACTTTTCATAGGTGTTATGATCATAGTTTGATAGTAGTGCTTCATAATTAGAGACCCTCATTAATAAGGTGGAGAACAAATATTATTTTCTGCCTAATAAAGACCGGAAACTACTTGATTTGTCATGTGGCATGGATTTATAATTCGTCTGTTTTCCTCTCTGGTTGGCCGCATCTACAACTAGTGAATTCGGCAGTGGATAGATAAATAGGAATTCCTTCCCCTTGACTGGAATATAATATTTTCTATCAGTCCTCTTGTTGGTGGGAGAAATGGTTGCTGGTGTCATCCATATATTATTGACTTCATCCATCGGGAGGGCAATTTCTGAGGAGGTTGCTGTATGCAATATCTTCAGCAGTTTATGGTGTGACTGTCACTTCTTCAAGAGGGATCTCTAAGTCCTGAGCTACCTTCCTGAAAAGATCATTAAATTGCTTCGGATCATCTACAACAGTCAGTGCAGGGGGAATCACAGCTTCATCAGGTGAAGATAACTTGTTTGTGGGAGGAGAGGTATTCTGATCCCCAGTGGTGATCTCTGCCTGAGTTTCTTTCCCTGCTTCAGCCACTGTAGCTGAAATTGATGGTCTTGCCAATCTCACTGTACTTACATGGGAACTGAAAGGTCTTTCATAAGGTCTAGAGTGGGAGAAGCAAGCATCCCAGTTATGCCACTGCATATTGTATGGCATCAGAGGGACAAACCATGGTGGACCATAATAAAGATATGCTGTGAGCCCTCTGTGGTAGCCATAATCGCCAGTTCTAGTGAAGGTCTGGAGGGGGACGAATGCTCAGATGAAAACTGAGCTTCCTCTGTCTTGCTATCATCATCACTGAGAGACAGAATCATTGAGAATGTCTCATCATGTGAGAAGCGAACTGGAGAGCCAGCAGTGTCCTCTGATCTTGGAGATGAGGTGTGGATGGGTGGTATTTGCACCTTCTTTTACCGGACAGTGCAGAGGTCGGTGCCGTGGTCCCAATCGGCTCCGTTATGGTAGTCGGTGCCAAGACGGGTGCAGTATTGGAAGACAGTGCTGTGATCGGTGTCACTGTCGGTGCCTTCTCAGTCACCAGTGCCACGGCTGGCATATTCTCTATCTCCGGTGGTGATGCTGTAATTTCTCTTTGCACTGTACTCTTCTTCGGTGTCATTGGACATGGTGATGCCGCAGTGACCACTGATCAGGTGGTCTCTGCACTGTATTTTTATGTGGTGCCATGCCGGGGGAGGACAGCTTTTTCAAATTGCTCAACTCCTGGACAGGACTCACAGACTCTAAGGTCAGAAGGGACCAATATGATCATCTAGTCTGACCTCCTGCATAACACAGGCCACAGAATCTCACCCACTCACTCCTGTAAATAGACCCCTAACTTAAGACTGAATTACTGAAGTCCTCAAATAATGATTTAAAGACTTCAAGGTACAGAGAATCCACCAGCAAGTGACTCATGCCCCATGCTGCAGAGGAAGGCGAAAAACCCCTGAGGCCTATGCCAATCTGCCCTGGGGGAAAAATTCCTTCCCGACTCAAAGTATGGCAATCAGCTAAACCCTGAGCATGTGGGCAAGATTCACCACCCAGACACCCAAAAAGAATTCTCTGTGGTAACTCAGAACCCACCTCATCTAACATCCCATCATAGGCCATTGGGCATATTTACCGCTAATAGTCAAAGATCAGTCAATTGTCCAATTAGGCTGTCCCATCATACTGTCCCCTCCATAAATTTATCAAGCTCAGTCTAATTTCAAGTCTAAACTTTCTGATGGCCAGTTTATATCCATTTGTTTGTGTGTCCACATTGGTGCCGACCTTAAATAAACTCCCCTCCTTCCCCTGGTATTTATCCCTCTAATGTATTTATATAGAGCAATCATATCCAGATCTTCCTGCATGATATCCCGATCCTTCTCTGTATTAGCAATACCTTCCAACTTTATGCCATCCGCAAACTTTATTAACACACTCCCACTTTTTGTACCAAGGTCAATAATAAAAGGGTTAAATAAGACTGATCCCCTGAGGAACTCCACTAATAACCTCCCTCCAGCCTGACAGTTCATCTTTCAGTATGACCCATTGTAGTCTCACCTTTAGCCAGTACCTTATCCATCTTCCACTTTTCATATTAATCCCCATTTTTTCCAATTTAACTAATAATTCCCCATATGGAATCTCATTAAATGCCTTACTGAAATCTAGGTAAAGTAGATCCACAGAATTCCCTTTATCTAAAAAAATCTGTTATCTTCTCAAAAAAGGAGATCAGGTTGGTCTGGCACGATCCACCTTTTTAAAACCATGTTGTATTTTATCCCAATTACCATTAACCTCGATGTCCTTAATTACTTTCTTTCAAAAAATTTTTCCAACACCTTGCATACTACTAAGGTCAAACTAACAGGCCTGTTAACTGCTGGATTTCTTTTTTTCCCTTTCTTAAAAATAGGAACTATTTAGCAATTCTCCAGTCATACGGTACAATCCCTGAGTTTACAGATTCATTAAAATCATTGCTAATGGGCTTGCAATTTCACATGCCAGTTCCTTTAATATTCTTGGATGGAGATTATTCGGGCACCTCGATTTAGTCCCATTAAGCAGTTCAAGTTTGGCTTCTACCTCGGATGTGGTAATTTCTACCCTCATATCCTCAATCCCATTAGCCCCCCTGCCATTATCCCTAAGGTCTTCATTAGCCTCATTAAAAACTGAGGTAAAGTATTTGTTTAGATATTGAGCCATGCCTAGATTATCCTTAACCTCCACCCCATACTCTGTGATTAGTGGTCCCACTTCTTCATTTTCTTCCTGTTTATACAGCTATAGAACTTTTAACTATTGGTTTTAATTCCCTTTGCAAGGTCCAACTCTACTTGGCTTTTGACATCTCCTGCATCCCTAAATTTCTGATTCTACATCATAAGTATTTTAAAAAACTTGGTTTGCTAAATGCATTACAAAAACAAAGTTTCTGTAATGTATTTTTATCAGCTTTTCAAGTAGAAAAAGTGCAGCCATTGTAACCTCTGGATGCATATCAAGATTGACAGTTGTTGCTAAGGGTTTATTACAAAAGAAATAAAGTAAACAAAAAGCTTGAAATTTACACATCAATTGGTACACTCTGATAGCAACCTGGCAGGTGTAGAAAAGTTACTTTTTGTTTAAACACCCCAATCCCATGGGTACTTAAGCATATGCCTAGGCCCCCACTGGACTGCTCTCACCATTTAAAGTTAAAGAACATAACTGTTTGCAGGATTGGGGTCCAAGAAGGCTATGCAAATGAGGAAATATGGTCACCTTTCCACATATGCAAGATTAATAGATAAAATAGGGTCAGCTGTAGTTTATATAATTGTGTTGTGATTAATAATATTATTAAAAACACTATCATGATGGGTACTATACAGAACCTTCGAACGATAACTTTTTTTTAAAAGGAAAGGTTCTAGAAAACTATTTCAAATGCACATTTGCCAAATGCAAACTCATGAAGTAGAACTTAGTCACTACTAATAGTGATATAAATATGAACCTTGTAAAAAAGCATCAGAGAATCTCCTACTTACATCATCATTCTGTTGTGCTTCCTGCATGACAAATTCTCGTACCATGGATGGATTGTACTCAACCAAATATGAGAATATATCAGTAGCTGCACTTCGCACTTGTGCATCATCCATACCCTGGAGAGTCAAGCAAAACTGTTTAAGTACTTTAAAGAACAAAAATCCATGTATTTGAAAGTCATGATGCAGTAGTTTGTTTTTTTTTAAAAAGAGCAGAAGCAATTTCAGAAATCACAGTATTGTCTGAATTTTTACTAACTCTTACTGTTACAAGTAACACCTAAAGTGACTATAACTAAGATATTAGAGCTTTTTCCCCCCCAGTTTGCTTTTTATTTAATTGAAAGCTTTATGTGTATAATCAGTTTCACAGTTTACCTTATTTATTGATCAATATCCCTGTTTTAGTTAGTAGTTTGAACACAAACAGAACAGAAAAAGGAATAAAGATTGGAAAGAAATTGCAAATTTACAAAAACTGCTAGGGGGACTTACTGATGTAATACCTAAAACTACATTGTTTTTTTCTTAAATGGACTGAATTTCAAGATGACAGTATCCCCTTCAGACAAAACAAATCAAGAAAGAACTTCAGAAAGCCATATGACACTGTAGTGTTGCTTTTATTACTTTTAAAACAATTACCTTTTCTGAAATGAAAAAATATAACTGTTACAATAAATATTTACAAAGAGTTATTACAGAAAAATACATATTGAGATAACTTACTAGAATGACTTCTAGTGCTGGCAGTATACCCATATTAGACAATGTTTTGAAAAAAGCATCTCTGTTTTGAGGTTGTAATGTTTGAGAAAATGCACAGAACTCTTTAAGAAAATTGACCTGAAATGTAAAAAAAAACAAAACAAAAAAAAAAACCATACCAGTGATTAACAAAATTCAGAGAATGCATATCACTTCATGACATCACCACATCAGTCACTTCATGCATATTTTACAAATCCTTACCAATTCTTGTCTTTTTTCCTCATCTGTGGCTTCATCTGTTAATTGTGCAAACAAGTCTGTCAGAAATTTTTCATCTTCCTACAAAAACAAGACAATGCCATGTGTTTATTTGACAATACTAAAGCTAGACCCCATAGTATTAGCTACCCAAAGTCATATCTCTTGCACTTCAAAGGAATAACACAGTTGAGTACTGTACTTAATTTTAACAGTGTCAACCAACTTTCCACTTAATACATTTAACTGACTATGTGTCCCTTCACTGCTTTTGTTATATGCAATTTTCTTTCCCAGATTCATTCCACTTTCTTTCCAATAGTAGTGTCTTATGTTGTCCTCTGCCAGTCTCCTCTTTTCCTTGTCTCTCTCCATCATCTTATCTCCTCCTACATTATTGTCTGATTATCACCACTATATTGTCTCACCCTCCGCCCACCAACAAATATCACTCTCTGTATGTGTCTTAATATCGTTTTTTTGTTTTAATTTACCACTCAACAGTCTCTCTCTCTCTCCCCCCTATCCGCAGGGCCCGGAAATTTTACCAGACATCTTAACAACATAACTATACACAGCAGCTTAAGAATGATATGAGAGGAAAGGAAGATTCCAACACCAAGCTGCTGGGAAAGGGGTGAGTACTGAAAACCAAATGAAAATGACTAGATGCTTATCAGTTCCACTGCTGCTCACAGGGTTCTTAATGGCAGCAGTCAAGATTGATCAACATTCATGCTGCTAAAGCTTAGCAAAGCTATGAGCAGCAGCAACACACTGGAGCCATCTGTCTGCAGACTTAGGGAGACAGCATTACATTAGTTAACCTTCCAAACATGAACCAAGTGTAATCCTAAGAGCTAAAAATTCTTAAACAAAACCACACAACCCTTCCAAAAACAGTAATTGAAATTCAGCACTTGATGGGGAAAACTTCCTACATGCCACTGGTAAGCAACATTGAAAAATCTACTCAATACGAAGTTGAAATAGACTTCTTAAGAAATTATTAAATAGGCAACCAAGAAACACAAAACAAAACAGTGACTGAAACCCAAATCTCTGTGGATGGTCCTATACTTAATGAGCGTCATTCATCAACCTTGCAATTCCTTGGCTCAGATCAGGATGAACAGTGCCAACCACCTACTTACAACAGAAATAAATATATTTCAGAAATGAATCCAGATACGGTTCATATTACTTCGTTTAAAAACTAAACGAAAGGAAATCTGAGAAGTCTCATTTGAAGCAGAGTGATCCTCCACACCGAGTTATAGCTGATGAGGGAAAACAAAAAACAAACAAAAAAAACTTACTAGTAGTTTAGGACTGACATTCCAGATTCTAACTGAGATCATACCCAAGACAGTCAAGCATGGGATGTACAAGTGAATTTTCTTTAGGATAAGTAAACCAGAGTTTTGTGATGAGAGAACATAGGTGTGGCTATCTGGCACTTGTCTACCATTTTGAATTTCTAAATGTTCTGTTCTAATCTTTAGTCTATCACAAATTACAGAAATTATACTAAATTTATGACAGACTGTAGAGAGACTGATGTACTTATTTTCCTGAACACCACAAGAGAAATTATACTAATTATGTGGTACAAAACAAACATAGAAAGATTCCTTAAGAAAAAAAATCCAAGTTGCCCTCCTTGAATAACAGTCAAACTAAGAAGAGACTAAGGACTGGTCTACACTACAGGATTGTGTGGACAAAAAGAACAGAGGTGTACACACTGAAATGCTCCCTTCACCGATGTAACTTCCTGCATATGCTGACATAATAAAACCAACTCAACAAGAGATGTAGGGCTTACGTTGGCATAGATAGGGAGAGTCAGTGTCAGTGTAGACACTGATTTCCTTACATCAGCTGTTGGATGTCATTTTTGTCAATTTCACAGTGGGGCTGTGAAATTGACAAGAAAACCAGGCAACTATAGCCTAGCTTCCCCCAGCTAGGAACCAGATGGGGAGAAGCCCAGGGCAGCTGGATCCCAGCTGGGAACGGGGTGAGGAGAAGCCCCGGGTGGCTTGACTTCCAGGTCCCAGTTGAGAGTGGGGGGCAGCACACTGGGAGCTCAGGAATCTGTGGGGCAGCCAGGCTCCCAGCAGGGAGCTGCCAGCTCCATCTCAGTTCTGCTATCAGCTCCCCACATTGCCCCTCTCAGATCAGTCGAAGTGCTCCTGGTGAGGATGTACACCACCAACCCAAGGATAGCGTGGACATCAGCCATTGCACCAATTAATGCAGTGGCTATAAATGGACCTAACAGATTGATTTATCTTTGGAATGTAGACAAAGCCTAAGTTTCATTTTCATTGAAAGTTAATGAGATTTAGGCTCCTAAATCATTTTTGAAAGTGGGATTTGGGCCTAAGTCACAGAGGCATTTTAGAAAATTTTACCCCAGGTGCTAAAAACTGCATATACAACCATAACTCTATAACCCTTCATGAACATAAGAATGGCCAAACCAGGTCAGACCAGTGGTCCATCTAGCCCAGTATCCTGTATTCTGACAGTGGAAATGCCAGGTGCTTCAGAGGGAATGAATAGAACAGGTAATCATCAAGTGATCCATCCTATCAGCCATTCCCAGCCTCTCACAAATAGCAACCCATGCCTATCCTGGCTAATAGCCATTGATGGACCTATCCTCCATGAACTTATCTAGTTCTTTTTTGAACCCCGTTATAGTCTGAGCCTTCACAATATCCAGGAGTTCCACAGACTGCATTGTGTGAAGATACACTTCCTTTTGTTCGTTTTAAATCTGCTGCCTATTAATTTAATTTGATGACCCCTAGTTCTTATGTTATGAAACACTTCATTTACTTTCTCCACACCAGTCATGATAGTGTCTCTTTTCCAAGCTAAAATGTCCCAGTCTTATTAATCTCTCCTCATATAGAAGATTTTCCATACTCCTAATCATTTTAGTTGCCCTTTTCTGTGCCTTTACCAATTCCAATATATCTTTTTTTTTTTTAAATGGAGCAACCAGATCTGCACACAGTATCCAAGATGTGGGTGTACCATGGATTTATAAAGAGGCAATACAATATTTTCTGTCTTATTATTTATCCCTTTCCTAATGATTCCCAACATTGTTTGCTTTTTTGACTGCACTGCACATTGAGTGGATGTTGTCAGAGAACTATCCACAAAGATTCCAAGATTCTTTCTTGAATGGTAACAGCTAACTTAGACCCCATTGTTTTATATGTATTGTTGGGATTATGTTTTCCAATGTGCATTACTTTGCATTTATTAACACAGAATTTCATCTGCCATTTTGTTGCCCAGTCATCCAGTTTTGTGAGATCCCTTTGTAACTCTTCACAGCCTGCATGGACTTAACTATCTTGAGTAGTTTTATATCATCTGCAAATTTTGCCACCTCACTGTTTACTCCTTTTTCCATATAATTTATGAATATGTTGAACATTACTGGTCCCAGTACAGATGCCTGGGGGACAGCACTATTTACCTCTCTCTATTCTGAAAACTGACCATTTATTCCTACCCTTTGTTTTCTATCTTTTAACCAATTACTGATCAGGCGAGGACCTTCCTTCTTATCTCATGACAGCTTACTTTGCTTAAAAGCCTTTCGTGAGGGACATTGTCAAAAGCTGTCTGAAAATCTAAGTACACTATCTCCACTGAATCACCCTTGTCCACATGCTTGTTGACCCCTTCAAAGAATTCTAGTAGACTGGTGAGGCATGATTTCCCTTTACATAAACCATGTTGACTCTTCCCCAACAAATTGTGTTCATCTATGTAGCTGATAATTCTATTCTTTACTATAGTTTCAACCAATTTGTCTGGTTCTGAAGTTAAGCTTACCAGCCTGTAATTGCCAAGATCATCTCTGGAGCCTTTTTTAAAAATTGGTGTCATATTAGTTATCCTCCAGTCATCTGATTGAGAAGCAAATTTAAAGGATAGGGTACATACCACAGGTAGTAGGTCTGCAATTTCACATTTGAATTCTTTCAGAACTGTTGGGTGGATATCATCTGGTGACTTATTACTGTTTAACTATTACAAAGCAATATTTTATGATCACATACTATATCAACTTCTCAACAGTTAGGGGAAGTGGTTGAGATATCTTTCTAAGATACACTTTAATACAGTTTCTGGAAATAATTCTATGGCCTGTGCATGCAGGGTGTGTGTGGATGGTTGTGGAGGTTCTTCTGGGCTTAGGAGTCCATGAATCTCCCTATTCATTCTCTCCTCTCAGAGAGAGCCCCATGCAGAGAGCAGGAAGCTCTGCACTGCCCTCAATAGGCTCATAATATTTGCAGCTCTGCATTAAGATGATGACTATAAATAAGAGTTCAGCCTGTCACCAGCAGGGAACAAAAAGGAATTTTTTCCCCTGGTACAAAATTGGCTATATATACACTCTAGATTTCCTACTCCAATCAACCTTCCTCTGATGCATCAGAAATTAGCCACAGAGGGATATAGGACACTGGATGGGGTGACCAGTGCTGAGGTAGTATAGAGACTCCTCTTAAAAGCCTTGCTGGTGAGTCTTGCTCACATAAACAGGGTCAAAATGACCACCATGTTAAGGGTTAGAAAGTCTTTTCCCACAGGTCAGATTGGTAGGGATATTGTGGGGGGAGGTGGGAAAGGTTCGCTTTCATCTGCAGCATGGTGCATGGATCACCAGCTAGGATCATCTGGGCATATCCCTCTGCAGGCACCTCTGGCATTGATTGCATCTTGATTTTTCCTGTTCTCGCATGACAACAATTAGTGTCGTGTTACTGGCGTGCTTTAGTCTAACCCAAGTTACTGAGCTCAACACAAGGGTAACTGGATGAAATCTGTGGTATACAAGTGGTCAGAACAGACCTAACAACAGTATCTTCTGGCCTTAAATTCTATGAAACTGTATTGCAAATACAATATTATATAATTTCCCCCCATGAAACCTCTATTAAACACAGTGTTTTCTATAGATGAGATTTCCAAAAGTTCTCAGCCCTGACCTAACTCTATTCCCATTTAAGTCATTGTAGAGTTAAGACAGGGCTGAGAGCTTTTGAAAAATCCCATCCTATAGTATGCATACAATCCTTTATATGACAAGTACACAGTAAGCTGCTGTTATTATAACAGAATAATTTGCTAGAAAAATATAGGCCACCTGCAATTGTAACTCAATTAGCTTGGTGGTTATGGCTCAGCCCGTGAAATGCACCCAATGAAGGATGTATTGTGGCTGAAAAGAACAAGGGCATGCACTGCTCACAAAAATAAATATATAAATGCACCTTATAGAAAACTGATCTATAGACGCTAAATGAAAGAATATACTGAACTATGAAGACGATGAAACAAATGACCATGAAAATATTCGAAAAATAAATACTACAAGTGTCTACATATGTATCTATGGCTGTAGAATAAATTGCATATTGTATTTGAAAGAGTCTTGGACTATGCGATCAGAATCTATAAAAATGCACTGTACAAAGGAACATAGCTAATGCTGCAGGTTAAAAGGAGAAAATGCTAAAGCTGAGTGCTAGATTGTGCAACCTTAATATATTCTTGATGTAGGTTATACAGAATTTCTTTGGTTTTTACAAAAGAGAAAATAAATTAAGCATGTGCATAATTCTTTGCAAAGTCAACTCCTTAATAAGGTGTGCAGTGGGAAGGCCCAATCTGATATGTGTTAGAAGCTATACAGGCCACAGGGTTTTCAGAAAAAAAGACCTCCTGAAGACCTCCTCTGGCTGGTTCAGTGTTATTAGCTAAATCATTTCAGATTATGGAATATGCATGTTCTGTTGCCCATTGATGTAAACCAACAGAAACTGCAACTCCTAAAAAACCTTCCTTTTTCCTTTTTACCCCCTCTTGGAAAAGTCTAAGAAATTCTGCACAATAAACTATATTAAGAAACATCAAGGCTGTACAATTATAGCCCTTGGTGGGACTATGCTGAAAGTTAAGCCCATATCTAAAGCCTCTGGATGATTGCAGCAGCTTTCCTTAGCTTTTTGGCATCTTACAAAGTCTTTGCAGACACTGAGCTAAGGACTCTTGGAAAGTCCTCACCTTAGCCCACTGTACTTCTCCACACAGTTGACATTAGCAATGCATAGATGTGCAGCTCAGCCTTCTTTAGCTATACATTTAATGAACGTTAGCAAAAAACTCGTACAAAATACACTGCATATGCAATTTTCAAAGGCATGAAAAACTGTCAAATTAAATGCAATTTTCCCAGCTGGAACATTCTAACACACAACTAAGGCTATTTCCATGAAATAAAATTAACTTTCAACTTCCAGGCACTTCACAGCTGTGCACTTGTTTGAACAACAACAGATAAGAATCCCCTCCACTCAAAAAACAAAACCCAACACCCTATTCTCTCTGCTTTTTTCATATTCCCTTTGGGCTGGGACAACTTCTGGAAGATTTTAGCCCAAAAGGTGAAATTTTAATGAAGTTACAAGCAACAGAACAGAAACAGCATTTCAGCCTTAAATATAGTGATATTGTTGTGGCTCCTGTTGTAATATTGCACTTGCTCTACATAACCCCTCAATTCCACATCAGACACAAGTGATTAGTTTGTGATATTCATTAAAGTGCCCTCATCTCCTTGATTTTGAGTTATCCTGCTTCACACAGGTCCTTTCATACAGTGTTTAAGTAATTCCCCCCCTTGAGACACTTCTTAATTACTACCAAAGCTATGCCTAAACAGCACCAGGAACCCATCATATTTTGAAGCTACCATACATATCAAAACCATTTCTTCAGCATGGAAGAAAAAAGGAACTAAGCTCAGATACCACCAATATGCAGCACTTGCATGCATCATTTCACTGAGGCATTTCCCATTGGAAAACTGCATCCATTTACCTTAGTGCAGCAGATAATTTGCATGGTAAATTGCACAGTAAAATGCATTTCAAAATGCAATTAAATTAAACCTGGCATTTCTGAGCCTACTGCTGGCAGCATGCATCCTTCTGAGATGGTCTAGTCTCAGCTCTGATGAACTATCTTTGATATTTAGGCAAAACTGCTTATCTTCTCTGACTCAATTCCCCCCCAAATCACCTACACATAATACATACATACTTCACAAGGATGCTGCAAAACATAGAACATCTGTAAAGACCTTTCAAAATGAAAAGCAGCGTATTGCTATTATTACATGTGACTCTGGCAGCAGGATGATGCAATTTAAGAATATACATACATGTGTAGAATCTTGTGTTTATTCCACCCTTTTTAAAAGACTGGCTTAAACATAAAAATAATTGCATTGTAGAAAGCTGATCTACAAGTATAATGAAGGAAAATTATAATACAATAAGGCCATGCACGCAACGTCCCAAGTAGCAAGGGATAAGGCAGCAGTAAGTATACAAATTATTTTAAACTATTTGCTCCTCTCCTACGATTCTATTCTTCACATCCCCAGAAAACACAAACCCCACAGACTCCAAGCGAGCCCAACAACATGCTTTATTCTCGCAACATTACAAACATCACAGGAGCTTGCTGGCCCATAGAACCAGCCAATATGGGGGTTAAGTAAATGGTGTTTACTCACTCTATGGCGCAGTTTTGCAAGTTTTAAAAAAAAAAAAACTTTTATAATACAAAGGGATAGGACTGGTGGCCACCAATGTGAGCAGAAATGCATAAAATAGTATTTTTAAGTTGCAAAAGAGCGTCATATAAAGTAAGAAACACCACTTACCTGTCCTCCCCGCACTCCCAAAATTGGTCAACTCCATTTTCCAGTGAGGTTTTTTGGTAGTTGTGATATCACTAGAATAGGGCATGCTGGAACACCAAACTCTGTTGGTAGTTAGGAGGGGCTGAAATAGAAAATGGGGGGAAAAAAAACAAAAACAAATTTAAATTCAATTATGTGCTGTATGCCTTTCTTACACCATCTACACAGATCCAGGATAGGCTGAGCAGAATTTTTTTACATATAATTTTGATAGGTATTTATGTTTCTTTTTAAGCTTTTATTTCTTCAATTTAAATGTTCAAAGTTGTGCAAAATTATGGGTTTTAAGATTTTTTTTTTTTTTTTTAATTTTTATTGATTTTAATTTTCACAGTTGTGGGAAATTGAGGGGGGTATCAGATAATTATGTAACAACAGCAGACATTGAGATTCAAAAAGTTAAAGCTTTATAACTATTGACAATTTGTATTTTAACATTATTTGTCAAAATATACAAAGTAAATAGCCTTAAATCCAAGCAGCATTTTTCTTACTTTGCCTGTCTGTAGATTTTGATGATCATATATGGAAATATTTTTTCATTGGTTTGTGTGTGTAGTGAAATTGAAATTTACTGCTAAAAATCTAATCATTCCAAGCCTAGGTATAAACTTTGTAATTAACTTCTCTTTGAACACACTTTAAGATAACCCTTTAAACCTTAAGTAAAAGACTAAAATTCTTCTGGGTCCAGATGTGCTGGCAGCATAAATTTTTATTTGTTTGCTTTGTTCAGCATGTTGCTGGGATGATCCAAAGCACTAGGAAAAGTGACAGAGCTTGACTAAGTTTTTTAAAATGCTAGAAGCCAGAATTCAAAATTATGCATCGACATTATAAAGGAACAAAAGAACCAATCAGCGTGAGCTTTCTGAGACCGATGTCCAGGTCCAAGCAGGAGGGAAAAATGTCAGGCATAAAACAATGTCAGCTGACCCGACTTTTCTATTCCTGGCTCTGTAATAGGTAAAATGTACTTACCTAGCCATAATTTTGCCTTTTCTGAAGTAGGCACCTGATGCTCAGTGATCCATTCTGACTGGCTTCTCCCTATTCATCTTCCAAACATGGAGTTTTGTGGGGTTTTTTTTTTTTTTTTTTTTTAATTACCCAACTTCACTCTTCACAATGTAGAGTCAGCAGATGGATCTGTTCAGAGAACTGATTATATCTCAACTCCCCGATGTTTCTTCCACTTTGGGGCTTACCTTCATCACAGAGTTAACCTGAGTTATAACTCAAGTGTTGCCTCTCATTTGAGTATTGTGGTACTTTTAACTTGAGTTAACTGGTTCATGAGGGAATGGAGGCAACAGCTTGAGTTAGCACAACTCATCACCTGCTAACATTCTGTGTTATTAGTCCAATCCAATTGCTGCTCTCACACTAGCCAGGCTACTTCAAGATTACTTATCTTGCATGTAGATAACTCAAGTTAATTTGCTTCTCAGGCTAAGGCATTTCACACTGGAAAGCTGCATTGTTTCCAAACAAGAATTTTTATAGGGCGTTCCAATTATTTTTAATAGGGTATTCTGATTTCTCTCTCTTTCCTCAGTGCTCCCTGGGACAGAGAGGATTTGAGAATAAACTAAGTCTGCATGAAACCAGTATTTGAGATGAAAACACAGTAGCTGCAATGGATCATGGAACACCAGGTGCTCACCATGGAAAACCTCCATTTTTCTGTGCATAAATTACCCAATCTGTAAAATGGGGATAATGCTTATAAACCTTTATAAAGCCCCCTGACATCTATAGATGAAATACTACATAACTGTCAAATATTATTGTTATATCAACACTTAAATAATATAGCCAAGGTTCCACCATGCCAGCAGTCCTGTTTTAAAACACAGTCCTTAATTTTGCAGCCATTCAAACAGCCTGACCTGTTCATCTTGTTTCTATCAATATTCCTCTATGCAGGCCCTGAATGTAGGTAGATAGACTTATAACTACTCTTTAGAATGGCAAAGTCCAGCTACCCACTCTCTGGGTTGGCATAATGGGACAATTTTTGAATGGCTGTCAAAACCAATTTGCAAAGAAACACAAGATTATGGATGGAAACATGGAGGAAACAAAAAACCAGCTTCTTATGTCACTTTATATAATATGGGTGCCTGATTGCTCATGACCAGTTTGAGATTTCCTAATTAATATTTATTGACATGTAATTACATCAATTTTTCTCTCAAGAAACAGTGCCAAATCTATTTCTTTTTCTCTCTCTCTCTCTCTCACTCACACACACTATTGAATTATGTTTATAAAATATGTACACACTTCAACAAGCACCCACTCTATGCTCTTGGCACACTCATAACATTCAAAATTAGAACTGCATAAATTATATATAAGTATACACACACAAAACTATGGTAAGAGTGTTAAGATTACAAAGTCAAGTACTCAAGAGTGAGGAAGAAAATACCATAATTAAAGTTCCTCATGCAACCTTAATTCAGCTAGCTTGTACATATGATACAGTTGTCAGTTACATGATCATGTACCATATTTTCCACAGAATCCCTGTCTCTTTCAATGCCCAGGATTGACTATGCTCAGTGATTCAATATTTTGTTTTATCCTCACTGTGCAACATGTGGTCCCAGACACACCATTCAAACCCTGCTTGGAAGGCAGAATTATTAATTTCCCAGGGTATTTTCTGTGGCTGTCACATGATGACTGGCCCCTAAAAGAAAGGGAGCAGGGTCCAGTGCACCTGGACTGATTAGCTGATGCCCAATTGGGTCTAAAGGAAGGCACCTGAACCTTAGAGAAGGGGAGTCAGCCACAGGTGGCTGAGAGATGCTTGCATACACTGCAGGGAGTAAGGACATTTCTGCATGGTCCTGAGTCAGCAGGGGAAAGGCAGCAACTGGAAAGGCCTATGAAGAATGCCAAACTTTTAAGCAAGAGGTGGTTGGAGAGCAGGAAGACAGGCCCTCAGGGACTGCACCCAGTTTGGAATTGGGGTGGAAGAACTAAATTGTTACAGAGAGGACAGACCCTCAGAGAGGAAGGGTTGGGGCCAGCTGAAACAGGAATGGAGACTTTGGAAGTCTGAATTTTCTTTTGAAAGACTTTTGCTGGACATACCAAATTGGACCCCAGAAGGAGGAATATTTGCAACTTATGCCTGTGTAGACTTTTTTAAAGGGGACGAAGTTAAGGAGAAACTGAGGCAGGCCTCAGCAGAGCCTCAGCAGTGGCCAGAAGGGACACTATAAAATAGACATGGCCGTTTACAATGGCATTCATCACAATATTAGCTGACTGCTTCTCAAACATGAATGAATTTATTCTTAACAACCATGAGATGAGGTGACATTATCACCTGAGTTTTACAGATGGAGAACTGAGGAACAGAGATCAAGGTCAAAAGTGTCCACTAATTTTGGAAGCTCAGTTTGAAATCCCTATTGCCTAGTTTTCCAGAGTACTTAGTTCTATACAGCATTTTTATATTCAAACCACAGCTTCCATTGACTTCAGATGCAGTTGTGAGTGCTAAGACCTTCTGCAAATCAGACCCCAGGGTAAAGCATCCAGAAAACAAAGAACACAATTAATGCTCACCTATGAATAAAAGTTTGGTTTTAATGACTTGCTCAACATCACATAGCAACACTGTGGCAGAGAGAGGGCATTTTGCGCCTTATTCACTACGTACTTTCCCATTCCTGCAACAAATGAGGCAGCAGTCCTACAGACAACAGCCTCCTTCACTACACAACCCTAAAACAGATCTATCAAATCCATTCAATGAAGCAGGGGCCCTGTGGAACAAAATACTATAGAATCATATCAATGCAGGGCTGAAAGGGACCTCAAATCCAGCCCCCTGTGCTGATGCATGACAAAGTAAAAACTTGTGAAGAATGGTCTAGGTTTATCTAACCTATTCTTAAAAACCTCCAGTGATGGGGATTCCACAACCTCCCCTGCAAGCCTATTCCATCACTTAACTACCCTTATAGTTATCAAGTTTTTCCTAATATGTAACCTAATTCTCCCTTGCTGCAGATTAAGCCCATTATTTCTTGTCCTACCTTCACTGGACACAGAACAATTGATCACAGTCCTCCTTATAACAGCCTTTGATGTGTTTGAAAAGTATTATCAAGTCCCCCTCAGTCTTCTTTTCTCAAGGCTAAATATGACCAGTTTGTGTAACCTTTTCTCATAGGTCAGGTTTTCTAAAATTTATTTTCATTTATCTCCTCTAGGCTCTTCAATTTGTCCATTTTCTTTCCTAAACTGTGGCATCCAGAACTAGACAGTACTTGAGGCCTCTGTGTAAATAAAGACTGTATCGTAATGTATATGCACAAGGGGGCAATCTTAATTCTGGTATTTCTTCACTTTTGAGTGCTTGACTTTGCAACCTTATGCTCTTTTGAAGTATTTGTGTGTGTGTAATTTCTTACGTTTTTAAAAAAGAAAACTGAAAAACAAATTCTACTATGTGGCATCATACTGACACCCATTTAGGTCATCCAGAGGGCTTGGACTCTTTAAATCCGCAACACATACCCCTGCCACATGAGCTAACAGAGTAACTGATAGCACCAGTAAGTTATCATCCGCTATGTAGACCAGGCACTGAGACAATTTGCCACTGAGTTCCTTTGCTGTCAGAAAGTATTTGTGGAACACAGACTCAGGAATCTTTTGTTCCATTCCACGTTATGGAGGGTAGAATGCTCTAATGTACTCTTGGGCCCCTGTTCCCCTTAAGCCTGATGCCTTTCTACCTCTGTCCACTCTAGTCTGTCCCAATCGTGCCTCTTCTCATCCACTCCAGGCTCCTCATTCCACTCTCTCCCTCCATGTTCCTCATCTGGCCTGTTTTCCTTCTCTTCTAGGCTCCTTGACACAGTCTCCCCTGCCAGGGTCCTCATATGATCTCACTCCAGTCCATCCCATCCTGAGTCCCTGGCTCCTTACTCAAGTAGTCTCAGTCTCCTCCTTATATGCCAGACTTCTTGTCCCAATCTGCACCTCTGGTTTGGTTCTTTGTCTCCTCTGCATTCAGGTTGGACAATTTCCTCCTCCAAACTGTTAAGGCACCTGGGGGAGGAGGGGGGAGACAGACGACGATGACGGAGGGGACGGACACAACAGCACAGGACAGTATTGCTGCTCTCAGTTCTGGGTGCCTGGCAGCATAGCAGCTTCTGGCTACTGGGAGCAGCAACTGCAGAGAAAGTCCTGCTCATCTTCTGCAGTCCTGAGATGGAATATGGCCCTGTGTAGAGGGTATCTTTGGAGAATTTGGCTGCCAAACACTAGCAAGAGAGTTTCTAAAGTATCCTGGAAATCACTTTACTCTTTCCCTCTTATCCTAAAATGAGTCAAAGAACAGTTCTTGGTGTTCAAACTCTACAATGGCCAAACCTAGGATAGCTGTCTTTCAGCAAGGCCACAGCCAAAGCATGCTCCACCTGAGGGCCCCGACCAAGCAAAGCCCCCTTTACTGAATTAAAGATTTGCCCTGTTTTTCTAGTCTGGATCCATACATGGATAAGTAGGGACTGGTTGAAAAGTGGTGCGAAGAACATGAAGCTAGAAGAGAGCTCGGGTGTACGCCAGGGTTACGTAAAGGACGACACACATAGGTGGCAAGAGAAGAGGTCCAGATGTTGTGGATGGAGTGTATAATGTCTTACAATCTAAATAACTTCATGCATTTAAACATAAAGCAGAACCATTCTGCTCCTATATAGCTCACCTTTACTGGGCTCAAAGTTGTCCAAAGTTGACCTACAATCAACAGCAGCAGCATCACCACCACAAGCACTACCATGGTCCACAGAAGATAGCCAAACACTCAGTACCCCTCGTCCTTGGCTCCCACTGGACTATCATGAAGAAAGAACTCTGAACATCAAGCCCAGAGCTCTTCAGTTAAAGATGGCTTATAAAGATCGCAGTCCCCTAAAAACAATACCAGCACCTGTCTCCCTCAGGAAATGGTCAGGTGAAAAGGAGAGAGAGCCAGGCACTCCACTAACTACAGTGGCTTCAACAGTGGACTGCAACTGTCTACTAATACACATGATTAACAATAGTCAGAAAGGAAAATTTTGTACAGTTACATTGTGCCAAGCCTCTACTCTAACAAAAAGTACAATGAGCTTTTATATCCACATAGAGCAGACAGAGCTTCAGTTTTAAAGTCCTCTCTACAAGATCCAAAATAAACTTCATGGAACTCATTTATTTTACCTTGAGCATAAAGGGTCAATACAACCCTAACCAGACTGTACCTCTGAATAAATGTTTCTAACCTGATTTTTATAAATAAGGCATAAAAAACCTACTCACCAAGGCTGAGCAAAAATTTTGCCTGATGAGTGGGACCAGGGACCTGCATGCTATTTCTCAAGTGGAGAGGAAAGGAGACTAATAGCCTATTAACAGGATGGGATAGATGGAGTCAAGCACTGCAGAGGTGAGCAGCCTGATGAGGTATGTTTTCAAAGGAAGGGAGGATGCTCAGAGTGCTGCTCTCCCATCCATCCTACAGTTGCTCAAAATAGCCAGTCAGTAGGGTCTTTGAAGCCCTCCTTCCCATCAGCTAGGGACTGTGGTGCTATCCTTTCTTCTTCCTTTCTCTTTCATTTTCTCTTTGTAAAATGAATGACTACCCAGGCTCAAGATTAAAAAACACTTGAGCATCTTTCCCACTCTCATTCCTCTCCACTAATGTACTCCCCTGATTCTCTTTCCTTCATTTATCTTCACCATAAACTATACCTCATATTTAGCTCCACCACTCCCTTTTCTCCTCTCCCAAGGTAGGGGAGCAAGCAAGTGTAGAGCAGTGGAATGAATGAGGGCCAATCAATAAAGGGGAAACAGAACTAGGGAGGGGATAATAAGAGATGAGAGTGAAAGACAGCTTGTTGGTTTTAAAATTTGATCTCAGGGAGTCACTGGTCTCAGACAAGAAAAAAAGATATTAAAAGCAAACAGCGTGCCAAAGCTTAATATTTACCGTGTGTGGATAGAAGAGGAAAGGGCAGCATACATTAATTTATTGGAGGTGAGCTGCTAAAGCCAAAAACCAATAGTAGTGTAATAGCAGGGCAATTTCTTCTCTATCAACTTCTTCATCCTCTGCAACAGATATTACTCCTATTTCTGAAAGCTGCACGTGATATACGACTTTCTGTTTGATGCTGTTGCAGTACTGACTCCTCTTGCCTCCTGCCCAAATTTCCTCCCCAAATCTTATCCAGTATCATGTAACTCGGTGTCAATGGTTAAAGTTTGTTGGGAGGGGAGACAAATAGTCTTTCCCCTAGGCAAAAAATGACAGCATCAACAAACAACATTCCAGTTTTGTATTCAGAAAGATGGCAATGGGGTGGGTGACTCATGGGAGGTGGACAAAGAGGCCAAGATTTTCAAAAGTGACTAATGAGCCAGGATACCTAACTTGAGGCACCTTAATGGGGCCTGTTTTTCAGAGGGTAGGTGTTCAGCACTTTCTGAAGATCAGGCCTTTAAGGTGTTTCAAGCTGGCCATCCCAAGATTATTAGTCAACATTGGAAAATTTAGGCCACAAGTGCATTCTCCCCATTCTACACACAAGGAAAACTCAGATCAAGTGATTCAGCTGGGGAGCACTATGGTCTAGTCAGTTAGACTATAAGTCAGGAGACCTAGGTTTTAATATTGACTTGCTATGTAACCATGAGCAAGTAATTTTAATCAATCAGACAGTTTCCTTGTCTGTAACAGGGCAATGATATTCAACAGGGTGTTTTGAGGCTCACCTAAAAAAGTTTAAAATATTAAGGCAAGTCAGCAGCAACATATAGCACTTTGCTCACTCCTTTAGACTACACAGCCGCCAGGAAAACATGACCATTATCTTCATCCTTCTTGCTTTTGTTTTGTTTAAGAAACTGGCATCCACTTACTGCAGATAAATAAAATACACATCTGCGCCTTACCAACTCTGCATAAAAGCCTTATTAAGCTCGCATCAAATAGATGTGCTATGCAAAGTTGCTACTTACTTCTGCCCAATTCATAGGGTTGCTGTGGAATACTTAAGCAATGTGTGAGTAAAAACTTCACACAATTGCTTTTAATATCTAAATTTCTCCATTAAAAGCCTTTCAACAGGTGCAAAAATTCAAAATAAAACAGATTAGAACAGATGCGGAGTTTTGCAATTATGAGGCAAAATAATTAGGAACATATTTAAGACATTAAGCCACCGCTATTTTTTAAAGTTTGTATCTTCCAAACAACTTGTCTGTACTGCCTCAACCTTCATAAAAATTCTACCCTGGCATAAAATCATACATGTAAAGATTTAGGTGATGGTAGATTCATTCTTAGCTACAGAGGCCAGAGTCTTAATTAGTAAAGGCCCCGATTGAGCAAAGTACTGAGTAATCTTACCAACTTCAATTCAACTGTGTTCAATTAGGTACTAAAGTAGCTGTTACATTTAGACTTAATACTGTAGAAATTATAATGTAAAGTTCACATTCTAATTGTAGAATATCAACTTTATAGCACAGCCTCCCAAACTCAGTTAATCTCTTGCATATAATAAAATATAAAAAAATTCTTATACTGATAGGCAGTTTCAAGTCATCTTTACAAGTTAAAAAAAAAAAAAAAAAAAAAAAAAAAAAGCCTCAGACTTACCTGTAACATCCCAACTATTTCCACTTTATTAAAAAAGATGAAGGAGTGAAGTGTTGACAGCATATTTTCCTCAAACACTGAGGGAGTGGGTAGAACCATATCTTGAATATACTGTACTCTGTATGTTTGATGAATTTTTTGCTTCAGCTCTGGATCAGAGATAGGAATCACTTCTTTGAATTTTGCTGTTTTTGTCAGAAATTCCCTGTGTTTCCGTGACTGTGATAAAGAAGGATCATATTCTAGGCATCCAATTACGTCCATTATACATTCTTCAGAAAACATTACTTCAAAAAGTGCAGTTCTGTTCAAAAGGAAGATTCCCTTGATTATTTCATACAAGTGGTGTAGTCCTTCAATGTTTTCCAAGTCCTCACACACATGAAAAATTTCTAAGAGCTTTTTAATATAGCCCTCATTTTCCAATGCTAGTGCGAGTTTTTCACGACGCAATGGGGAAGGCAGTGAAGATGCCACAAGTTCTGCAATTTCTTCTAGTCGACTTAATTCACAAGATGGCAATTCTAGACCTGGTGATGACATATCATCAAAACGTTCCTCCTCAGATTCATCTACAAGGTCCTGAGTAATATCCACTGAAGGATCTTTTCCTTGAACCTATTAAAACGAGACATTTTTATAAGTAACTTTTAAAATTTCTACTGGCAATTTAAAATAAAAATAATTCTAAAAATTTGCATTTCCAGTAAGAGGCGGTGGGAAGGAAAAAGCAAAAAGTCACATTATACTCCTTGATGGTAGAAAGACTTCTAATCATATTTTTATTAAAAGTATGATATATAATATCAATGATTTTACTTCATAGAGCCAAAAATAAATGCATGAATAAAATTTGCCATTTAAATGCAATGTAGTTTAGGTTCTGATGTGCTTTTTGAATGATGATATGAAAGGCACAAGATAGGACACGGAGTACCTTTATTAATATTGAAGGATTTTGAAACAAAGAATAATTTTCTGGACTAGATATTTAATGTTATTAGTTATACAAAGTAAATACTTAAATGTCAGGATTGAGGAAGTACAGGGAATAGAGAAATCGCAGAATTTTCAAAACACTTAAGCAAAAAGAAAGACATTATCATTATTATCAGCACTTCTCAGGGGCCAATCACTAGAGCTTGAAAGGTCCCACTGCCCAAGGTGAGTAAGATGCATTCCTAGGTGAGTGACATATCTTCTGCAGAATCTAAGCTTTCATTTAAAAATAAATTTTTTCTAACATGTCTTGTTTTGAAAATAAGATTCTAACACAAACAAATATTGAACTGATGCAGTGCAATCTTCTTAAGTCTACGTACAACCTGTTCAAGTACCTCTACTGCTGATCAGAGATTTCCAGCAGAATGAACTGACCAGAGTCTTGTCAGTTTTTATTGCTATTTCTCACATCTGTGGGTAGTAGTGAAAATGACAAGCATCAAGTCAGTTTTATTCTGTTGCAGATTGGGAAAACTGAACATTAGCAGAGACAGGCACTGGCACTATTCATTGAGAAAGAGGACCCAAACATGAAGGCTGTTTCCAATACTCTGCCCTTTGTTCAATATATTTGCAGTAACCAAAAAGTTTAATGGAAGTAGTTGCGATTCACACCCCACTGATGCAGCGAAGAGGCTAGTGGAGATATAAAGCAATAAAAAACTCCATTCTTGCAGCAGCCAGAAGGCTGTGGAAGAGGATGGAAGAACTGTGAGAACACTTCTACTTCCTTACAGCAGTCAAAGAATGCTGGGGGAAGGAGGGAGAGATATGAAGGCTTCAAATTTGGATGCCCTCCAGCTGCAGGTGGATATAAAAGGTATCAAAACATAATCCAAGGACAGTGATCAGGCAAGAATACTAGCACATTCAACTTTCCCAAAGCTGGGATGATTGGCTTTTCACCAGGGTATTCCCCAGAAACTGTCTATAGCTAACAGTTTTAATCCTCTGACTACTAGGTGTCTGGCAATATTTCCAATCGTGGATACATGGGTGGGAAAGATTTGTGGGCTAAAGTAGAAAATAAGTATTACGTGTGTGTGTGTGTGGAAAGAAGAAGTGGAAGAAGAATTAACACAAAATATACAGGACAGAATGTTGAAAAAAGAGGGGACAAGAGGAGAGGAAAGGAAAGAGACAAATAAGGGGGTGGAGGGAGACAGAGAAAAGGGAAGCAGAGGTGGGAGAAATTTAAAGAAAAGACACACCCTGGTTTATTAAAGAAAAGAAAAAGAATGAAGTGAAGCTAGGAAAGACAGTAACAACAAGCAAATGAAATAATATTAAATGAATATATTTGATTAATCCTTTGGGTAGTATTCAACCAGCTATATAGCTAGCTAAATACTATTAACACTACTGGAATACAGCAGATACATGCAATTAATATTTTTTCTGCTATTCAATCTGCTAATTCAACCTAGTAGAAAATACATTAAAAACTGTATTAAATAGAATGATTGACAGGTCACAATTAAAATGCAGTGCACAATAAACAGTTTTATTGCTTTAAACTGACTTTTGGGGGAGGCTATAGAGGCACAATTCTGACTCCCAACCTAATAGATGTCAAATAACTCTTTCAAGCCCTGCCAGTCACTACCAGGACACCACCACCACACATATGTAGAAGAAGAATTCACTGTCACAGCAGAAAGGCAACTGAAATAGAAGGGTATAAGAGAGTAGGAAGAAAAGAGCACAGATAAGAAAAATTGATATGAAGAACAGAGAATCAGAAGCACAGGAACTAGGAGAGAAAACAGACTAACATTAAGAAGCCTACGAAATGGAAAAGACAACAGGTAGATAAATCAAATGTAGTCTCTATCCCATGGTTCTATAATCACTTCAACATTAAAGTGCATTTTGAAGATACCGCCCACTTTTTAAAAAAATGAAGTAATTAGTAACTAATGAAATCAGTGTTATAAAACCTCATGAAGTTGTACTTTGTGCAGACATTCCCTAGGGAAAGTGTGGGTGAATCTCAAAGATACTTTTAACATAGATGTGAAAGCTCTACACAAAACTCACACAGTTAAACTTAGCATCACACATTTATGGGAAAAGCAGCAGTTTCTCTATTACCCAATATGTAATTTTTTCCTCTGTATTTTTTAAACTTACAAGTACTGCACTTAACCTCATTGTTAAAACATTCCATTAAAAAAAAAACAAACCACAACATTGAGACAGCCAGATAATCTTTCATATTTCAAACATACCTGGCATATTTTTTCCCATATTTCATCACATCCCGCTTTTTCTTGAAAGCTAAGTGCCAAGTCATAATTTTCAGCTTCCGACCACACAATCAAAGTGTCCTTGAAAGAGAAGTAGTATTTTTCAAGTGAGTTATATTTTAGCTATAATAGGCTTTAATAAAATTTAAAGAGTGATCTATCAGTTAATTTAACAAAGCAAGTGTAAAAAACAAAAACCAGAAGGACAGTATAACAATACATATTCAATTGTCATATTTTAAAGTTATATTGGAAGCTTCTAGAATCTTGGGATAGTCACATTTTATATAAACCAAAATAAAAAAAGTCACAGAATAATATTGAAATAATTGTTTTAACCTTACTTTACACAACTGAAAAATTATATCTGAATATTATAAATACCATTCTTTAGCTTCAGGATGTAATTATTCTCATTCCCTGTCTAATAAAACATGCTAACAAGTACCATACATAAGTTTAATTAAACTGACTTCAATGGGACTATTTAACAGTGCATAAAATTAGGCACATTCATAAGTCATGCAGGATCAAGGCACAGTCAGCTTCCAGATCTGTTATGTCCCAGAAAACACTATGCTAATGCAGTGTCTAAATACTATGGAGATGTATTTCTAAAAATGCTTATAAATCTGAAACTATTACAGAACTACTGAGATGCATGAAGCTAACTTATTGGGTGTATGAATGTCTTTTTATACACTATACTCAACTGTATACCCTCCCCACCTTTATTTTAGATTTGAAAGGATAACACATTTTACCATTTTGTAAGAATACAAAACAGGTAAAATGGCACCAAGTTATACTTGTCTCTTACTATCCCTAAGCCTATGACCATGTTCTAGTGGTGTCCTGCAGTTTATGGAAATCAGCGGAGTATATACAGGGGTACTGCACAAGAGCAGAAGCTGATAATATGGTGTACCTTTTCAAACAAATATATGAATTATCTGTCTGAGCAGCGCTACTGAGGAAACATATTGCTAAAATTAACAGACTGTTGATAATTCCTTTTACATGCACCTTGGTATAATCTACTTTATATACAATAGTGCATTCAAGTTTAGTTTGCAGTATTGTAGCTGTGTTAGTCCCAGGATGAGTGAGACATGGTCTTTTATTGGACCAACTTTTGTTCATGGAATGGACAAGCTTTTGAGCTTCACAGAGCTCGTCCTCAGGTCTGGAGAAAGTAACCATTTAGGAACTCCTTTTTCTCTTCTTGTAAGGTTTAACAGAAATAACAGAATTACAGTTATACATATGGCCTGATAAAAGATCACCTTTTATAATCAAATGCAAAAATATACACTCACTCGTTGGATATATAAAAAAAATGGAAACATCAGAAACTCTTTTCTGATAACATTCAACATTTAAATCAGAAGCATGCTATAAAAAAAGAATATCTGTGCTACTTTATGCATAACATGTTTAGTTTACGATCATCATTTTTAAAGACGTTAATTTTAAATTTAACAGTGAGAAGTTACAAGAGACTTATAGAATTAAAAAACATTTCACATAATTGGGTTTTTGTTTACTTCGACAAGCATTAAACAGATGTTAACCATAAAGGGAAAGTGAGTATTTTTATTTTAAAGTGCACTTACCAGAAAAACATCTTAATTGCTGCCTCTTCCCATTACCCAATCCCCAACACTTTTAAAAAAATCTGTAGTCCAAATAGCACAACACTACCATCCTGCTCTATTGTGAGTCAGTCAATCAAGAAAATATCAATTTGCCATTACCAGAGCAGCTATAGCGCTTGAAATATACTATTGGGTTTATCTTGCAAATGGCACTTTACCTTTTCTTTTTCCAAAGGTTTGGGGAAGAGGTGGTGGACAGAAGGAAGAGATTTAGGAAGCCACCTCCAAAATACAAAAGGATAAAAGTTGCAATGAATGATGTACCCTCTACGAGGCAGATCACAGTGCAAATGCTTTGGTAATAATAAACTGACAGCATACGGTGCTGCTAACACTTAACGGGGATGGAAAATACACTGCCTATAATTTTTAGGAGGGAAAAAAAGACAATAGGAAAGAAAACTAAAGATCACTGAAATCACATTAGAACCAGGTATCAAATATTGATGTTTCTTCGGCACAGTTTCTTATTTTACCATCCCCTAACTGAAAATTTTAATTACTCTATCTCAAAATCTAGGATTACTTATCTTGAAACTTTTGTCATTGGTATTTATATTGCAGTAGCACCCAAAGACCCCAATCAGAATCAGGTCCCCATTGTGCCAGGTCCTGTTTATTTAAAAGATTAATTTCACCTTCAATAGTAATGCTAACTTGATACAGACTCTAGCATAATAGATAAAATTCTCATTTAATTGGATGCAGTTGGATTGCTGGATGAGCCATTTCAAAGCAGAAAGAAGTCAATAGGTAAGATGCTATTTCTCATCTGTTGTGGTTCCCATGGCCACCAAAACTAATAGGGAAATTACACATAGCAAGAAGGAAACTTCAGAATGTTAAACAATTACTCACGTAACAGTGTTTCTCAAACTTTTTCATTTGTGGACCCCTAAACAATTTCAAATGGAGGTGTGGACCCTTTAGAAATCTTAGACAATCTGTGAACTCCCAGGAGTCCACTGACCACAGATTGAAAACCAATGTTCTACGGTAACAACCACCTTTCGCAGATCCCTTAGACAGTCTGTGGACTCCCATGGGTCTGTGGACCACAGGTTGAGAACCACTTTAAGACAACAACAAAAAAAGTCTTCCTCCACCTAAAGTATCCTATCTAATGTAGCATTTGAATGAGCATCTTCTTCCAAAAAACTAGCAACGCTATGCTAGACCAAACACTTTTACAAGATCACTTCTATGGATGCATATGATCTTTCTGGACATGATGTGACAATTACTTCTGTTGAGCAAGATCAGCTACTGCTTCTCAAAGGCAATATCCTTCTTTCTACCTTTTCCTAATACGGAATTTACATTGTACTCTACTTTCAGACAACATTAAAGAAATTACTAGCAAAAATAGTTTGAATATGGAAACATCCTTTAACAGCTTTCAAGGTTGCTTTATTTAAGCTTATAAAAGCACATTCCATTTACCATACTGGTGTTTCCAAACTCTGTTAGAGCTACTTATCTTGCTGCCTTCAACTCATCACATATAATATAAATGCATATATAGTCGGCTCAAAATAAGTCTAGAATAAGCCACTATGCTGCTATCTTTAATGAGAGGATATTCAACTATATATACATACCAGCCTTTGAAAAAAGTGTTAAAAAGCCATCAGAAAGTTTGCTCTTTGTTGGATGATATACTATTCTGCCAGAGTTTGTGTTTTGGATTAAATGGAGGCAGACATTGGTGTCATGTCAGTTTCTCAATTCTACAAGACTCATGCTCATCAGATAACATGTAACTACTATTTTAGAGGTGACTATCCAAGCTGTGCCATCACATTTAGATCCAACGTATTAAGGTGGAACATTCATTTTTCAAACAGAATACATTTTGAGGAAGTAACTGATCGCTATTTGATTTCAGGTGTACTTGGAGATCAAAGTGAGTATGTGTATGCTTCAGTTTAATTTCTGGTTTTCCTTTGGAAAAGCGCTGGTACTTGTCACAACCACAATAAAACTTTTGATTTGGTCAACTAGCTATTTTGGACCTCTTAACTGCTTTGAAATTAGAATATCTATGATTTCTAAAAGGTAAACCAACTTACAAGAAGTCCTAACAAGTGGTGTATACAGAGGTTTTCTCTTCCCCTTTCCAAGAACAGAAGGGTGTACACATATTATATATGATTAGCTGGTTAATGAAAAAGGTAAAGAGATGGGTCTTTCATTTTGTTCTTTTGTGAAAGTGAATTTCACAACCTTGAGACCCACACCAAGAATGCTCTGGGCTAAATAGTGGTGAGAAGTGATCCAGTGTTCCAGAGGAGCACATTGGTTGCAGATGGTTTTTAGAACAGAAGCAAATTCTATCTCTGACATAGAACTCTCAATGAGTTAGATCTGGGCTAAAAACAAGAACTGTGACCTTTGTATTTGATAGCCAGTCAGTGAAAGGAACAGAGAATTAAAGCAGAGTAAACCTCTTCACCCATTCATTATGGTAAAGCGGTTGTTACTAAGTGACAAAAATGACCATTTGTTGTTGCTTTGTTATTTCTGGAATGCTGTTGGTATATGGAACTTCACTCAAAATAGTTAACTCATTGCTAGAAGATAGGAGCCAAATCAGGGGTGATGGACAAGTGCTGTTGAATTTTATATGCAGCATCCCACAAGGATCTTTCCTCTCCCCTATATTGTCAATGTATATCAGAGACTTTTTAGTAAGAGCTTTTCTAAAAACATGGAAGAGGAAGCTACCGCTGAGCAACTCTCTCTCTGCTTTGAAGAAATATTTTATGCCAGCTGGATGTGTCAACACTACCTTCTCCTGGAGAAATGGAAGTTTTGCTGTTTGGAAATGGAAGTTTTGCTGTTTGGTATAAGGACAATAGTGATCTGTCCTTTTCACATCCTCCTTTATTGGTATTACTTGGTCAAAGGTAGTAAAATTAAGAATCACACCCAGGAATTCTGACCATGTCCTTTTTAAGGAAAGTTATGTACTGGACATGGAATTTAAGTACTCTTTTCAGCTTTACTATTTGCAGAGACTGCACCCGTTCTGCCTTTATCAACATAGGAATTGATTTGTCGTCACACACTCAACAGGGTAATGTCATCTCTTGAATTTTATTCAGAACGCAGCACAATAATTAGTTGCTGGTTTGACTAATGTATCACTGACCATATTATGTCCATCCTGCGTTAACTTTGGCTGCTTAAAGTCACAATGTTATTTTTTAAAGCCCTAACATTGAAGGCCATGGCCACACTTGAGATCTCTTTCTTAAGCCGCACGCTAAGTTTTAGGAATCCCACCACTGCAGATAAAAAAATCAGCAGGTGATTGCTGCTTTGCCACAAATAAATGTGGTTACCATCTAGAATTTACTCATCTATCTCAATTGACATCTTTCTGAATTTCTTTTCTCATTTTTAAAAATTTCTTTTGAAATAAATCTCAATTTTTTTTTTTTTTTTTTTTTTTTAAAAGGGAGGACCAGTGTTGGCTCTATGTCATCATCATATTCTCATTTCTCCTCCCCATAACCCTACCAAAAAAACAAAAAACAAAAATTCACTATTTTTCAGCGTATTCTAGAGTGGTTTAATTGAATGTTAGTGAGCTGGTTACCAGTTATGCTTATGGAAGATATGGGGTTTTAAAAGAATGACTAAATTCATAAGAGTTAGTGCCTTGGAAACAATTCTTTAGTGAGATTAAATGTGTCAATAACAGTGCAAGAAAAGATTGCAGAACACCATCAGTTTTGTAGAATTAAGATCAGCTTCTCTTGCTACAAGATTAAAGGATCACCAGCCACCTTTTCACCTTATAGTTAGTCCTGAGGATCTAACAGAAAAAAACCTCAATGTTATTCAGCCATCCAATCTACCATCTAATGGATGCCGTGACATGAGATTCCGATGACACGTTGCAGGCTGAACTGCTGGTAAACCAAGTTTCAAAATATTCTCAGAGGCATCAGCTATGTCTAGCCAGGATACCACATTCCCTCAGACCGGAATGAACACACAGTTTCAGCTGATACCTACTGAAGCAATCTTATGGTGATATTGCTAATGTGATTGATGCTAATACTTCCATTCTGAATTTGGTCCCATATATTTACTCAACCTGGAGGTACCTGGCTCTTTAAATAACTTTGAGTCTCCTGAAAACCGCAAACAACATGAAGTACAAATGATTTTTTTTTATTTTTTTTTTTGCATTTGCTCTATTAGCTCCTATGGATGTGTAATAGCTGAACTTACATTTTTAACTGCAGTGTATTTCAAAAAGTTGGGATAAAATAAAATATTTCCATAATATGGTCTTGTGGTATTCCTTCTATGATTCATCTATCTAGTCAGCTTTATCCAGGAATAGCGAAAAAGAAATTTGTTTGGCAAGAAGTCTAATGTTGAGCTGAAGAAACCAATTTGGCAACACGTTGCTCTCTCATTTGAAAAAAAGGCATTCACTGTCTTCTCTTGTTCTACTTCCTCTGTCCGAACAACTTCCCAACCCATATTCTAAATTGTTATAGGGCCAAAAGTTTTATTTCATAGTGTCTGAATTATTTCAGGTTTGCCTGTTGATAAAAGTACAAGTTTATTCTTTTCTGCATGTTTTGTCACCATCTCCTCACAAATCTCAGTTTTGGACATCCTGAAAATTTAGCTCATGTTAGTAATAGTTTGACATAGCTACTTTTCAACATAAAAGCCATAGTTGCCTTTGAACTATTCCATTACTAGATAGTACACTAACTGAAATTTAGCGTGCACATAGGTTCATCTGCAATAAAATTAAAGAGATGTGAACTATGGATTTTACTGCCATATCACTAATTGTCAAAATTACCCTTGAACAAAGTACACGCAAAAGTCTGCATGACGGCATGCTTTAATATTTCTTCTTGAAGAGGTTTTATTTTCATGCTTGTTCTTTTGGAATGGACAGTAGGGTATGTCCCTTCCTTAAGAAATAGCCATGTTTACATTGTGAACTCTTTGGGGTAGGGAGAGAGCAGAGAATTCACCATGTATACTAATTTAAACCTACAAGTGCCCTATGCTGCAGAGGAAGGCGAAAAATCCCCAGGGTCTCAGCCAATCTGACCTGGGGGAATATTCCTTCCTGACCCTAAATATGGTGATCAGTTAGACCATAAGCATATGGGCAAGACTGACCAGGCAGATACCGGGGAAACAATTCTCACAATTCAGAGCCAACCCATCTAGTGTCCCATCTCCGGCAGCTGAGGATTTTTGCTACTGGTAGTCGCTGATGGGCCACATGCCATTGTAGGTAGTCCCATCATACCATCCTCTCGATAAACTTAACCTCTGTTTTGAAGCCAGTTAGATTTTTTGACCCCACTGCTCCGCTTGGAAGGCTTTTCCAGAAATCTTCGCCAATTTCGAACCTAAAATTGTTTATGGTCAGTTTAAATCCATTTGTTCGTGTCCACATTGGCGCTTAACTTAAAAAACTCCTCTCCCTCCCTGGTATTTATCCCTCTGATGTATTTAGAGAGAGTAATCATATGTCCCCTCAGCCTTCTTTTGGTTAGGCTAAACAAGCCAACCTCTGTGTCTTCTCTCATAAGGTAGGTGTTCCATTCCTCAGATTATCCTAGTAGCCCTTCTCTGCACCTGTCCCAGTTTGAATTTATCTTTCTTAAACATGGCAGCTCACAGTCATCCTGTGATTAACCAACATTCCCAGGTCCTGCTCCTCTTCTGTTGCTTCCAACTGCTAAGTCCCCGGCTTATAGCAAAAATTCTTGTTGGTAGTCCTAAATGCATAACCTTGCACTTCGCACTACAGTAGAACCTCAGAGTTATGAACATCTCAGGAATTCAGATTGTTCATAACACTGAAATGTTCATAACTCTGAACAAAACATTTTATGGTTGTTCTTTCAAAAATTTATAATTGAACACTGACTTAATACAGCTTTGAAACTTTACTATGCAGAAGAAAAAGGTTGCTTTTAACCATTTTAATTTTAATGAAACAAGCAGTTTCCTTATCTTGTCAAATCTTTTTATTTAAACTTTTTTTTTTTTTAAGTAGTTTATGTTTAACATAATTCTGTACTGTATTTTCTCTTTTTGTGGGGGGAGGGAGGAGAAGGAGGGTCTCTGCTGCTGCCTGATTGGTTCCAAATGAGGTGTATGGTTGACCAGTCAGTTCATAATTCTGGTGTTTGTAACTCAGGTTCTACCATAGGCTTAATTTGCATGAGGTGACTTCAGTATAACTATAACCAGAGAACAGTAGCATTTGTCCCTTTCTAGTATTGAAAGAATATTGTGCTTTTCAACAGGACACACATCAAATTCCATTTTAATTCTTTAAGCGCAAAAAAAAAAAAAAAAAAAAAAAAATCCAAAAAACCAGACTCTCCAGGCTATGCACACAACTAAGTAGTTTAAGATGTGAAAGTCTTGCTGGCAAAGAACTGTTAACTCTAGAATTGCAAAAAAAGCAGGCAGGCATCAATATTTCATCTATTCGTTTGAAAAGAGGTGGCATAGTTTTGGGCAATGTTAATCTGTATGCCTTAAGACTTTGATCACCATCTTTTTAAACAATAAGCATTTAGATATTTACATATACATGTATGAGTTTAAAGAAGAAAACTTTTTAAATGTGCTTTATATAGAGGGACAATCAAGTTATTTGAAATTAGATCCATTTCAAAAAGGGATTATAAATAATTTAGGAATTATAAGGTCTCAAGTGCCCCTGCTAATTTGTAATTTTAGAATCCAACTTTGCTGTTTTTCCAGATGTTTTGTTGCTGTGTAAAATACACACAGATACTCACATGGGAAACTGATTTTACAGAGGAAACAGTGCAACCACGTCATACACAAAAAGACTGAAAAATATTTTCTCTAAACTTCAGTTACCTGTAATAAAGAGTGGTAAACTCAGAGAACATTCATATTAAAGAAACAACAGGCTCCCTGTAGAAAGAAAGGCAAGGTAAAATAATTCAAGTTTACCTGTTGCTTCTGGTATGCGGTGTTTGGATTAATTTTGGACTCCAAAAGAAGAGAACCTGAAAGAATTAAAAAAAGAAGAGAGTGCTGTTTTAATTCTACAATTGCATTGTAAATTCAATAATGGGAATTGAAATTCTCTTTTCGAACACTAATCCACTAAGTACACATTAAAAATACACACAACCAAGAACACAATGTTCAGAACTTCATCCCCAATCGTGCAAACAGGAATGCACATGCTTTATTTTACTCATGTGAATAGTTTCATTGAAGTCAACAAGACTCCTCACAAATAATGTTAAGAACATGCATAAGCATTTGCAGGATTGGTGCCTTAATCTCCATAATCTATTCTGACTTCATTATTTCCTCCACCTAAACTGCATTTATGGGTGAGATGATCAAATTAGAAAAATAAGTGGTTCCTCAGATATGGTCCATGAAGCACTTACTGATGTTCTGCAGACACCTCACTGGTCACATGATGCTGGCACTCCATTTCCATCTGCGAAATCTCATTAAAAAGTTCATGATCCATGTTAACTTCGATTCTACTTTTTCCATGTACGCAGTTACTGTAGTTCCCACAAGAATGTTATTCTATCACCAGTGAGAGGTAGTCCACACAATCACATTACAAAACTAGGAATTAAGGTTAGCTTTAAAAGAAATCCAAACAGGAAAAAGTATGGAAATGCACAGTATGGAAATGTATAGTTAAGACACCCTACACTGTGTGACAAGAGGCAAAGTTGAAGTTGTATGGGATGTCTTAACTGTGCTTTTCCATACCTTTACCTCTTTGGATTTCTTTTAAGTTAAGGTTAACTCTGAATTTCCTGGGTTTTTAGTATAATTACAACATCACTAATATTTTATTTAATTCATTCTAATCCTTAAATTACTGGAATGCATGCCTAATCTTCACTGAACCTTACTGCAGTACTCTGTCCAGGAACTGAAGTGAAATTAAAATACTTAAACCCATTTTTCTTAGTGCAAAACTCTGAAATTTCTGAATGAATAACAGAATTTGAAAAGGACAACTGTAATTAAAACAGTAACTTCTGAATCTCACAGTGGGAGCCATCTTGTTGAACTGATCACTGGAAATTAATGTTCAATACCTGAACGGTTCATTAATTATAAATCCATACTTTAAAAATCTATGTTAATAGTATGGAGAGAATTATTGAAAGAATCTTACACTTGTTTTTCACACCACCAGTTACGAAATATGGGTCTAGACAGAGTCCTTACCTGACGAATTCCCAGTGACTTCAATAAGAATTTAGGTTAACTAAGGACTGCAGAATTACTACAGACCAACTTCACTTTTTCAGCAAGATGGCTACTAAAAGCAGTAGAACTGAATTCCAATCTTAATGATAGTTCCTCCCTTCATGATAAAAGTGCTTCTTACCTTATGAATTTAAAAAGGTTGATGTTCAAACAAGAGACACACAAACCAAGTCAGTAGCAGAATATATAAGTTTTAAAGATTATAAATACATTCACTTAAAAGACCAAAAACATTTCACATTGTTTCTCCTGTACTTACCTGCAACTAGCTTACTATTTATTAACTCTAAGACCCACGTTCAGATTTTTGTTTGCCTTGCAACCACATAAAAACACACAGACAGTTAATGATTCTAAAGATGGTTGTTCATATCATCAACTGCTGCATAACAGAATCCTCAATTCAGATGACAGGTAATCAAGAGGACAAACAGATTTTCATGTTTTTAAAATGTAAATCTATTTGCAAGTTGAAGTTCACACAATACATTCAATAGACCTAAACTATTTTTTCCCTCTCAGAAGTTTTGCAGTATACACTTGAATATGCTTTTGTCAGTTAATCATATATCTGCTAGCCTAATTCTTTCTTTTTCTAAGAAAGTTGTAAATAGCCTCAAGCCATCTGTGACATTCCTGTCACATACTAAATTTTTTAAAGAAAACAACACACCCCCACTGAATTGACAAGTCCTTTTTGATTGCATAGATGGGTGTAGAAAGACTAAGGGCTTGTCTACACATGGACAATGTGTGCACATTCTTAATCCAAATTCAATGTGGATTAAGGTGAACCTGAACAAGGCACACTTATTCTGGAAGTGTCCACACATGGCCTTATTCAGGAACAGTTGTTCCTGACTATCCTCAAATGCAGACGAGACGTAAAAGGCCTCTAAATCCAGATATTTGATGGCGTTAAAGTCTATGAATGAATTCTGGATTTTGATATGGATCACTACTATAGAGATCTCCTCAAATATTTTGATATTCATAAAGGAACAAAGGAGGAGGAGGAATCTCACTATAAAGAAGATAGCTTCTGTTCAAACACTCAACTTGGTAAGTGGCAATAACAGTAAAGAACATAGCTAAATAGTATAGGGAGCAGAATAGGATTTTGTGGTAATGCTATGTAATTTACTTCAGTGTGGCAGATCTTAATTTTAAGTCCTTTTAAAAAAATGTGTAAATACATGACATGCAAATTTATGTTTTCCCTGATTAATTTAGATGTTCAACTTCTATAATGTCTTACTGAACCAGAAATGTTAAGAACTAGAATGCATGGCCCATTTATATGGACAGGTGTCTTAAATATCAATTTGTGATAGATTACTGCTATACAACTCCTTTTGCTTTTGGGAACCCAGTTGTGTAGTGCCCCTTTAACTGCCATCCTTGTGAAAAGCAAGGCAATAATTCAGCATTATTAAAAAGCAAATAATCTCTCTTACAATATGGAGTGAGAAACATTTTCTGGGTTGGTTTTTTCCTTAAGCAAGGCTATCATATAAAACAATGGCTGGGAATGTGTGCAATGTAAGTGAAAGCCCACACTGTAAGAACAGTAGAAGTCGGGCAAGTAATCTTCCTCACACAACCAATTAAACTGTTGCATGCAAATTAGCTGTAAAGTAAGGGTGGTGATTGGTTGAGTTATCTCTGCTATCACAAATAAATACATGCCTTACTGTAGCTGAAAGCCCTTGCTGTTGTACTAGTGTAATTTGTAAAGTCAAAATGGATGAGAACTTACACACCTGAAATTAATGGACAACAAATCCCAGTGATGATTGAACCTGATCATAATTTAAATAAAAAGAGCTCTCTCAAGAGCTTGTGGCAGCTTCTATCACTTCACATTGAATCAATTCTAGGCTTTTTATAGTGACCCATAGACAGACTTGGAAACAACTTTTAAAGGGATGGTGGAATCAAAAGTCACTAGAAATCTTCAAGCTAGGTGTCTTGATGAACATCTACTGGACAAATTCTACAGATACTGGATTTCTGAAAAAAGTCAAGGGAATAAGCAAAATGATCTTGTACATGTGATTAAGTCTATGACTGACCAGACAGAATACAGAATGTGGAAAAACAATTCAAGACAATGTCGTCCTTGCCTATGTCTGACATAACCTCCTTACAAATTTATCCTTCCTCTCTATCAAAAAGGTCAGTCTTTATACCCCTTTTTTACTGCTACTACAAATATTGCTTTCTTCTATCTGTACCTGATACTTGCAACACCCTTCCAAAATCTATTTGTCAAGGCTCCAACCTCATGATTCAACTCACTCCGACTCATTTATTGCAAGATCACCTACCAAAAAAGCATGTGTTTTCACACTTTTTAGACTCGTGACATTGAAACCATCACCTTTTATTGTAAGAATGAATAACTGAGTTCTCTCTGTAATCTATGATCTCCCTCAACTCCACACCACCTAGGAAATATGATATCCTCACAAGTCCTTCGTAACGGTCCAAACTTTCAAGATAGAATAGTTATTAACATGAGTAACTAATACTTAGGTCAGTAAGAATACACGTGAAAAAACACAAAATACAAACTTTTGCATGACAAGGCTCCTATACAGTAAAATATTTGGCGGTAGGAACCTGTAACACACTTGTGCATACTAAAAACATTAAATAATAGTTAGATATGGTAGTGATAATAAGAGCCTGTAAGACAAACAATGTCACCCTTCATTTAATAGGTCATAGCTTGCATCTAATAAATTTTCCTTGTTTTTACTTACATAAATTCTCCACTCAAAATACTAAATTCCAGTTCTGGTCTTTGAATAGAATAATTAAATTTTATTTTATTTTTTTTATTTTCTTGGGTTTATTAATCTTGTTAGATATGTCTAATGAATTTATAAAATATACCTTCCATTTCTTGGGGTTATTCTAGAATACTCTCCAAGACTCTGTGCACACTACTTTTTGAAGAGTGGTATAACCTGTAAAGCAACTTTTTTAAAATGTCAGCAGGATTCCATATTCATTAATGACTCCATATGAAGTTTGCTCATTTTTCTAAACAGTTTTTCTACGTGCCTGTCCTGAAAACTCATCTTATACTCTCATAGTCAAGCTGGGTTCTTTACACAACCACATGAAAAAAGTTCTGCAGAGTAAATGATGCACTAAGTAACATCTGTACAAACCCATTTAAAGGAAATGGGTATATGTGGGCATCACTGAAGGAATAATGTGAAGACAGCAGGGTTACCTCTGGAAAGGAATGTATGATTTGGTCTACAGAACCTCTATTACTGGGAATTGTATGTGAGATAGAAAGCACCCAGCTTGAGTCTTACAGCTCACAGCAGCTTTGCAGAATTGAGTAGAGTGGGAATGGTTTGATTCACAAACAAAACAATTCTGACAGGGAAGTGAGCAAAAATAACTACAGAACCCCATAATGTCATATTTTGAGTTACTGTTTAGGAAGAAACATACTTTAAATGTGGTAAGCCAGTAGTCCTCAGACAGAGGTCTGCAGTGCCCTTCTTTGTGTTTTTAAGAGATTGGGGGACAGGTGTAACTGTTGGCACTTGAGGAAGTGTGGGAAACAGCTTCTCCCACAACCCTAAAAATTAGCTGGATGTTTCTGCTACAATGACCAGCAATGAAAATTAGTTAACAATGCAATTCACACTACTCAGCTATTAGTGCAGGCTGTCTACAGACTTGGGAAAATACTTCATCATTGCCACTTCTGCTCATGTTAATGTTTGCTTCACAAGGATGGAGGACTTTTTTTGTTTTTTACATGAGAACTAAATTTAGGAGCATAATGCTGAAGGAAAGAACAGGCAAAAGGTGGATTCTGCAGTAAATTCTGCTGTTACAGAATTCGTGTAGCTCTGGCTATAAGAAGGTCTCTTATGAAAGGGTCTACAAAATGGCATGAGAACAAACTACAATGCATACACTACTTTCCTTGATAGTGTATTTCACAGTCTAATAATATATTAACATTTTCCTCATTATTTTCCATCTTAAATGTTGCTTTTAATTTCAATCCATTACTCCTAGTTTTACCGAAAAGAACTGAAGTGTGTTATTGCAGAATTAATTGTGCTGAATGATAGCAGCAGTGCCACCATTGCTTTTGGGGCAGAATGTATCTCCTGCCTCTGTAAGAGGA
Source organism: Emydura macquarii macquarii (assembly GCF_026122565.2). Taxonomy (NCBI): domain Eukaryota; kingdom Metazoa; phylum Chordata; order Testudines; family Chelidae; genus Emydura; species Emydura macquarii. The sequence goes on along the minus strand of NW_027131366.1, from coordinate 2,090,714 downwards.
GCAGAGGAGACCTTGCTGCTGTCACTAGCTTTTGTTTGTTTGTTTATCTGAGGGGTGGGGAGAAGTCAGTATTCCTTAGAGAAGAGGCACAGAATGAATTGGGATGCAGAATTCGCCTATTAGGAAGCTGGGGTCTTCAGGCCCCAGCAGCAGGGAGGTGTTGCCCAGAGGAAGACTAGCCAAAAGGGAAGATATGGCTTGGTAATCAGTGTATTCTGACATGGAAATAAGCTTAGTGCTTGGACTAGTAAGTGTTTAATAATTTTCTCAATCCCTAAAATGGAAAACATTTATGTCATTAACTGAATGGTATACTCTCATCTAAAATATTACTTTCAGTTCTGGTCACCTTACCTCAAAAGAGAAATCAACAAAGATAAAGGAGGTTCAGGAACAGGCAATGAAAATGATTTAAAAGCATGGAAAAGTTTCCATAAGAAGAATAAGACTGTTCAGTTTAAAAAAATGACAAGGAGGGGGATAGGATACAGTATTTATAAAAATAAATGACATAAAAAGAGTGGAAATTGGGCACTCCTTTACTTTCTAAAGAACAGAAGTACAAGGAATTGACTATGATAAACTTTTTTCCTCAAAAGCAAACCAACATGTGGAACTCACTGCCACTTAGGTATCATTAAGAGAAAGGAGTTTTACAGGTTCTAAATAAAGGACTAGATATTTACACAGATAATGTCAAGAACATTCAATTACAATACAAGGGATTTTAAACAATTAGATATAAACCTTCATGGTTCAAGGCATAAGCCATACTAAAACTGGGTACAGTAAGAGATTTCCTATATTGGCAGGTTATTCTCAGTTATCCACATGAGGATTTCTTGAATTTTCTTGAGGTCTCTGGTTCTGGTTACTGTCAAAAACAGGATATTTGACACAACATGGACCACTGGCCTGATCTGGTATGGCAATTCCTATGTTCCATCTGTTGGAAGCAGTTATAGTGTCCTATCAGGCCATGGATAAAAATGGACTATTGGTTGTATTCTCCCTTAGTGAATTCTGAAACCTAAGTCGGTCTACCAGCTTCTGAGAGTAAACCATTAAATAAGGTCCACTACCCCAAGAAGAGCAAGTTGAGTCCTTACCCCAAACTGTAGGAGGAAACAGTACAAAGAGAGGAAGGCAGCAGACACCATAATGGAAAGGGGAGGAACTGTCAAAGAAAGAAGATGCAAGAACTAAACAGGGATGCGAAGACATGTGGAACACTAGTAGGGTTTCCAGTGCTTGCCAGTTTTGATCCCTACATTTAACAAAGCAGTTCAACAGAAAAGCTGAAGGGTAATGAAAAGAAGAAACAAGGGACTTGAGCGGTATAAAAAGCATGTGTGCATTTGAAGTATAATAGTTTGGCATTGCCTTAGTTTTGAAGGCAAATTTGTATGCAATGAGAGTATAAAAAAATTACCTGGTCTGTTGTTGCACTAAATATTTATAAGTGTGAACAATTAATGCACAAAAAACAATTGAGAGAAAACTGAATATTAATCTGATAAAGTGGCAAGAACAGACAATTACCAGAGGGCATGTTTGCCTAAAAGAATTGAAATATTAGCATCGATTATTAAAAAAACTTAAGTTTTTTAAGAGAATTTTATTATCTAATAATCTTACAAATGGCATATGCTGTAACAGGTATGATAGCTAAATAAACTGCATGTTAATTTCAGTTATTCAATTCAAAAATTTTAGTTTGCTTAATAAATATTTTTAAATTATGGATAATTAAACTTTAAATTCAATAACTCCTAGATAAACCTTAAAGCAGTACTTCCAGTACCTCATACTTCCACTTTCTTTTATAGATTTATACACTACCAAATCAACTACCAAAATCAATCTAATTTAGGGTCAAATCTGCATATGCAAATTTTACTGAAATCAGTAGAAGTCTGTGTAGTTTGAACAGACTGCCCCTTGACAGTCAGATTACAACCTGCAGCATTTTATACTAAAAAATTCTGCCCACACCATTATATTTTTAAAATACCACCACTATATTTGCTTTTTTAATATCACTCTTTCAAGTGATGTTTCAGTTGTATTTTACTCATTTGTTCAGCTCGAGAGTTGTAGTTGTGGTAGGTGAGTGCTATAATTATACCACTGTAAAATAAGCCAGTTTACATTTTAGTGGTGATTTGCTCCTCCCCCCATTATGTTCCCCTACACTCTTAAATTCAACAGTAGAGGTCCACCGCTATCTTGAGGGGTTCACACAAGAAAGAAAACCTGCTGAAGAGAATGTGAAGAACAGCCTTCACATTTTCCTTGGTAAAATAAATTACATATTTGGCTTTCATAATCATAAAAGAATCAAGTCAATGTAATTAGCATTTAAACATGCTTTTGATAATCATCAATTTCCTAAATTTGATTCCTCCACTACTATATCAATTTAGGATTTCCTTATAGTCCAGATTCTCAGGACTTTCCCCTACAATGTCTCAATTAAGTAATTGACCTCAATGAAGTTTTCTAGCATTCAGCTTCAGCAAAGGGAAAGCCAAATAAACATGAGGGAGAAGGGAGATTACTGTCAATTGTAGACAGCAATCTGCAAGAATGATCCACCATAACTAGATGTAAGATAGAAAGACTGGAAATAGCTATGGTCAGAAAAACATCACAAAACATGTAATTATATGGTTAAATAATGAGATATGACGGACTTCATTCAGTGTACTAGTGTTAAATAAAACGAGATATACTTCAAAGTCTAACCCCCAATACCACAGCAACCATTAACTCTCTGATTCAATAATCATGGATAGTTCTTACACAAAACCTACCATAACATAGTGATCTGTAGAGAAATGTGTTTGCAGTGTGAGGAAAACAGGTAATAATGCTTAATTTTAAGTGAATTTATGATTTAAGAGATAATTCTCATGCAGTTTTATGAGTGCAAAATATTGTAGCTGCTTAGAAAAAAATCCCCCAAAATGTTTTGTTCTTTGTATTGCCTTGAAACCAACAATTTAATACTGTAATATGTATAACCGCACATTATAAAACACCCTTTAAAAACATTTTTAAAGACTGAAAATATATTTGAAACCCAACCACAGAAAGCTGAATAGGCTAGACACCACACTGAAAGAATTTTAAAAGATTTTATGTTCAACAAATGTAATCCCAACAGAGTAGTTTCCTCAATCTGGGGATTATCAATTATTTCAAGAAGGGATCCCAAGTAATGTTCATGGCAATGATCATTTTGGGAGCCAAGAAGAAGTGGGATGTCTGGTGTGCAACATAGTTCAATGTGGACTAAGTGTATTTGGTATGCAGCATTATGTCTGTGTGTCCAGGATGAACAAAGTGTGTACCTGATGATTAGTATAATGATTGAATCTGTCATTTAATCTCCCAACGCTGTCACTTGGCCTAACAAGAGTTAATCATAGTTGCTGCCTGCCTGAATTCAGAATCACATACAAATTATGCAGACAATGTAATGGAACAGATATACAAAGCGCAGGGTCTTTTTTAGGTGGATTGGGAAAAGGGGACTACCATTACTTGGCATGCTCTCTCTCACACACTTACCATCACTTTCTGCCCTGACAAGCAGGGACATGCCCTTCAGCCTCTCCACATAGCCAGAGGACACATGTCCGGTGCCCCGATCATCCCACTGGCGGTCTTCATTCAGCGTGTAAACTTTCACCCTCCGCCGGGTGTCAGTCATCCTGCCACACCACAGCCACCACCCTAGCCTGTGACACCTGAAGGAACAGGAGGTTGGTGGGGGGCTAGGCCCCCCTCAAAGGAGGGGCGCAGGAAGGAGGGTAGCAACCCCACACAGATCCCTGGGACCTCTCCTTAGTCTTCACTGCTAGGGCAGTCTCCTCCCCATCCCCAGTATTTAGAGGCACAGCAGAGCGCTGGGGAAGGGGGTGGTTGTGGGAAGCTGTTTATGAGTCGTGCTAGAGCAGCAGGGACAGGGAGGTGTTATTCAGGAGGGAAAGCCTGGGGGAGCAGAAGCAGCCAGTTGGGTTGCCCAGTGAAAAGGGACAGGCCGGAGAGATAGTGGAGGACGGGGCAGAGGTTATTAGAGGATGGTGAGAGAGGCGAGCAGAGGAAAGATGGCTATAGAGACTAGAAGTGGGGGTGGGGGGAAAGAAGCAGAGGGAACGGGTGGCAGGAGGGGTGACCAGGGAGGGCAGTGTGCTGGCCGGAGCGGGAGACAGGAGGAAGCTAGATTAGCAGAGGGACAAGGGGTCGGGGCAGATCGGCGGCAAGGGGGAGGGAGCGGGGTCAGGTCACCCCCTGCCCAGCGCTCGGCTCTATTGTGCGGGCGCTGCCCAGGCCCGACGCCCCCTCTCAGTTCGTCAGTGCGGGGGGGGGGGGGGGGGCAGAGCAGGCTTCCCCAGAAGGGCTCGTGGGCGGCCAGCGGGCGCTGCCTATCCCGGGCGGGGTGCAGAGGCGGCTGGGCGGGCTGGCTCAGCGCCCCGTTTCCCCCATGGACTCTCCTCGCAGGCGGCAGCTTCACTCCCAGCCCGGCTCCGCCGCCATATTCTTCCTTCTCCTCCCGCTACTGCTGCGGCTTAGGTCCGGCTCCCCGGCCCGTTCCGCTGGTCCAGCCCGCTCCGCTCCGCGCGCCCGGCAGGCAAGGCCCTTCCCCGGCCGGGCTGGCTGAGGCGCGGCTAGGCCCGTCCGCGTCTCACTGGCTCCGTCTCCGCCTCAGTCAGTCACTGCGCGGCCGCCATCTTGGTTTCACCTCTCACTGGAGGCGCGGGGTCTCCGAGCCAGAGGCGGCACGGGCCGTCCGCCAGCATTTAAAGGGCCAGCAGCAGCCACGGGCTCAGGGGCCGGCTTGGGTGTATGGGGAGGATGAGGTCGCCCCGAATACCAGCTGTTCACCTCAGGGGAGCAGTGCCCTACGCCTGCCCGTCTCACCCAAACGCCTCAGTCACCCACGGTCCGCACGCCCCTGCAGCCACCTCCCTAGAACCACACAGCACCCCAGCCAGCAGGGGGCTGCTCACGGCGAGGAAAGGGCCTCCCCCACCTGACGGATCACCCGGCAGCAGCCTAGGGGTAAGGGCAGCAGCCCACTCACAAAGCACCCCACTGTACAGTGCAGAGCTCCAGGGCAGAGCTCCAGGGTGCAGCACACCCCTGATCAGCACACAGCACCTTAGGGTGTAAAAGAACAGTACCCCGCAGCACCTCAGGCTGTAAGGGCAAAACCCATCGCTCAGCACTACACCCCACCCCCATGCCTTATGGTGCAAGTCCCCTCCCCCACATACTAGGACACCCCACCCCCTTGATACTACATTCAACCTGGGGTCTAAGAGCAGTAACCTACCCACAACCTACTTTAGAGCCAGGCCTAGAACTGAAGTGGAGCAACTATGCAGTACCCCACAGAAGGGTGTATATGGGAGAGCTAGATAACCATTACTAATAATATTTCACACTTACAGTGCAGCGTTTCCTCTCTGACATCACAGGGCGGGAGCCATGCATCGACCCAAAGCTCAGTGTGTGTAATAATGACACTATAATGTTATAGTGCTGAGAAATACTTCACCCTGCCTGGCTTGACCCTACATTAAAAGGAACTACTAAAGTAATGGAAAGTCACCTTTGTTCCACTACCTCTGCTTGGGACCAGCTCCAGATTCAGGAGTAAGTAACACCACAGTGGTCCTTAAGACTTTAAATTCATTCTGAAGTTATCCAACACTGGCGAGAGAGTGCTAGAGTGATGTGCTCCTGCCTGCCTTTGTTGGCCTCGAAACAGGCTGCAGCATGGCATATGAACTGCAGCTTCTGAGACGTAGCTGTTGGCTTCCTCAGGAAGAACAAATACGAAGTCTAACCTGGAAGTGATAAATACACGACAATAAGTGACAAGATCCTCATCTGAGAGAAAGGGGTGGAGGCTATTGACAATCCAAAGATAGTAAAAAAAATAATAATTCCTTGCCCTCACATGCAAAATGTGTGTCCAGGAACATCAGGGAGCAGGCCTGCATGAGGCCAAGCCTTTGTTCTTCTTGGCAACTGGTGATCAGATGCCCTTGATTAAACAGGAAGTTTGAGCTCCAGGAAGTTTCTCACCCCCCTTCTTTCCTGGATTAGGGCTGAGTCCTCATCTGTTCGCTTACATTTTCTCCAGCAAAGCTGGAACGATCCTCCTGCAAAAGCATCTTTTCAGGAGGCTCCCTTATTGCTGAGTGGTACAAAAGTTAAACAGCTCCTGGTAGAACGGCTGTTAGATTGCCACAGACAGATGCGATCCAACAATTGCAGTAACAAACAAACAGACACTGTTGAGTCGCTGCTGCCAACATCATAGCATATGTCTAACAGATTTTTCTTTTTGAAGACTGCATTAAAATTGGGGAAAAAAATATGTAAAAAACACTGGTGCAATGGGAACCTTACAGACCCATCACTACTGGAAAAAAATCTATTACAAGACACATTCTAGCCACACTTAATACATGGAAGCTCATTGTATTTTTTTTATTAAATGGATGTTTGTATTTGTTAATCAATTTAATTTTGTTGAGTCTAATACGCCACAACCATAGACTAAAGTTGTCTCTCTGATTAACTGTTACTCAGGAAGAGATATCCAATCACCACTATTTCCACATTATAAATTTTGTTTAGCTCTTTAGAGATTATACCTAACCACAAAATTCACATCCATATCTGAACTCTTCCAAAGTCCACTTGTGGACACTTAGTTGGGGCCCACCTCTAGCCATCAACAGGGATCCAGTGGTGGATTAGAGCTGGCTGTGAATCTCTCTCCATCTACACTATGAAATCAAACAATTAAACATTACTATGGAAGGGCTATTTTATGGCTGAAACTGTACCAGAGACACAGTTGTTCCATGTTTCCCTTAACTACTGAATGTAATGTATTGTTGTTTTAAGAACCACATGTTGTGGGCTCCCGCCCAGGGGAAGTCCTGAAACGGGCACAGAAATGCATGCTATCTGTAAATGCATAGGCCATCCCCGCATGTACTCTTGTAGCCAGGTGTAGCACTGCAAGTGAGCCCCACCTTACTTTCCCTGATTGGGCATCAATAAGATCTGGGCAAGGAGAAGCCAACACAAACTAACAAAACAATATATCTCCTTTTAATAAGGTTTCAGGACAGGCACAATTACATTAAACAGTGCAAAAGGGCCTCACCTCAGGACCCTGGTTCAGAACTCTCACACAAAGTATCTCAGCCTGGTCAGACTAGTCTTCTGAAGCTTAGAACACAAACCACCAGTTCACCACCTGCTGCAACCAGTATTACAGCTACTCCCTGTCCCCCTTGCCCAACTTCCTGTTCCTGTTTAAATAGCCAACCCTGATAGCGAAGCAGGGCTTCCTTGATTACACTTAGACTGTTCATTTCCTATAACCGCCACTTTGGCAGATGACTTTAAAATAGCCCACACGGCCCCACAAGTAGATAGGGATGGTCTAGGAAGCATTGGGGACAGACTAACCAAAGATGTGTTGCTTCATCACCTGTTCCAAGCACGCTCAGCCAACACTGCTTCTGTATGGAGTCCTGGTTGGAATTTAAAATTGCTCTCCTCCAATGGAAAATATGAGGGAGAGCAGAGGTTATTTGCAATTTGCACCCCATTACAGTCCTGGGAATAAATGTGGACCATTTTTTATTGTGGTTTTTTACTTCAATTTTTAGCAATTACAGAATGGCATGCTCAAGCAGGCTCCATTCTGAGTCTAAAACTTAATTTCTTAAATTTTGTCTTCACGTTCTTTTTAATTGTCTCTCTTGGTTTTTTAAACTCACCCTTCCTGAGTCTCAGTGTCACTGTATTGCCTACTCTCATGATTTTATCAAGTGCCTGGTATTTGGGTTTTTTTGTGAAGCCTCAGCTTCCAGATTCATGTAATTACATAAGAATCTGAGTTTTCATTTTTGAAGTAATTTTCTAGCCCTCATGATTGCAGAGAAAAGCTCAAAAATGTGACTAAAAGCTCACACACCAGCAGGCAAGGAGACCAGCAGAGAAGCTAATGAACAGGAGCAGCAAACGGAGGAGTTTTACAAAGGAGTCCTCCATGTGAAGTCGGAGTGACTACATGACCCTTGGGGTGAGTTTGTTGTCTGCCAGTTTGTTGTTTGTATGCTTGCTGCTTGCCTGAAATTTATAGTGTGGTCCGTTTGGGGAGGGGGGGGGGGGGCATGTGGCCTGCTAAACCAGGGTGAGAACTACTTAATGAGGCTTTGATCCATAATCCCTTTAGGATCTGATAACCAGGGGGTGGGGCTACTCAGGGTGAAGAGGAGTTTAAAATGCCAGCTCCTAAATGACCAGAGGAGCTAGTGAACAGAAGCAGCAAACAGGAGAGTTTTGTGAGGGAGTTTAGAGAAGGAGCATGAGAGCCAGCTACACCTAATGTTCTTTAAACTGGATCAATATACACCCCTCCCCCAAAAAATCCCAAACAAACAAAAACAAAAAACCCAAAAGTTGCAGGAATAAAAATAATGCAGGTAGCAGCCCATCAGTAGACTTGGAGCTATCCTGCTTATTGCACTGAATGCAGCATGCATGATTATCTGCCTTGTAGACAGGTACCATATGTGTGCACTTGGTGCAAGCAGCACTTGGACTTCAGGGAACAAATATGGGCTCGTGAGACCAGAGTGGCTGAACTGGAGGAGCTAAGGGAGACAGAGAGGTACATAGACAAGACTTTCTGGGACACAGTAGAGCAGTCCCACCCCCAGTCTAACAGCATCTGTGTTGTTGAGAAGGATGAAAGTCTCAGAAAGAGAACACTAAGCTGGAGTGGAGGGAAATGATCCCATAGTTGGGACCCATCTTCCATATGATGTCATGATATCCTGTCACACAGAGGATACCTCTTCAAGGGAGGGAACCCCTGTTATTAGGAAGAGACAGTTAATAGTAATGGGGGATTCAATCATTAGAAATACTGATAGTTGGGTTTGTGATGACTAGGAGATCAGATGGTAAATTGCCTGCCAGGTGCACAGGTTGTGGATTTCTTGAGATATTTAGACAAATTATGTGCAATGGTGGTAATCAGGGTACATGTAGATACCAATGACATAGGGAAAGATATTTGAAGACAGAGGTCAGAAAGGCTAAATCTAGGCTGCTAGGTAAGAGATTGAAGTTCAAGACCTCCATGGTAGCATTCTCTGATATGCTTCCAGTTCCTCCTGCAGAGCAAATTAGACCCCTAATCATTTGCATTGCCCTCCTCTGGACTCTCTCTAATTTGTCCATATCCTTCCTGTGGTGGAGGCCCCAAAACTGGACACAGTACTCCAAATGAAGCATCACCAGTGCTTAATAGAGGGGAATAATCACTTCCCTCGATCTGCTGGCAATGCTCCTACTAATGCAGCCCAATATGCCATTAGCCTTCTTGGCAATAATGGCACACTGTTGACTCATATCCAGCTTCTTGTCCTCTGTAATCCCAAGATCCTATTCTGCAGAACTGATGGTTAGCCAGTTGGTCCCCAGTCTGTAGCAGTGCATGGGATTCTTCCGTCTTAAGTACAGGACTCTGCACTTGTCCTTGTTGAACCTCATCAGATTTCTTTTGGCCCAATCCTCTAATTTGTCTAGGTCACTTTGCATCCTGTCCCTACCCTCCAGTATCTACCCATCCGCCCAGCTTAGTGTCATCCACAAACTTGATGAGAGTACAATCCACCCCATCCTCCAGATCATTAATGAAGATGTTGGGGGGAACACCCCCAGGACCAACCCCTGGAGCACTCTGCTTGATACTGGCTTCCAACTAGACATTGAGCCATTGATGTCTCAATAACTACCCGTTGAGCCCGACGATCCAGCCAGCTTTCTATCCACCTTATAGTGCATTCATTCAACCAACCCAAAATCCTTTAACTTGCTGGCAAGTATACTGAAGGAAACTGTAACAAAAGCTTTGCTAAAGTCAAAGCATATCACATCCATCACTTGCCCATAGATGACTGTAGGATAGCTAATGTGATGCCAATTTTTAAAAATGGCTCCAGAGATGATCCTGGCAATTATAGGCCAGTAAGCCAAACTTCAGTACCATGCAAATTGGATGAAACTATAGTAAAGAAGACAAATAGATTAACACAATATGTTAAAGGATAGTCCACATGGCTTTTGTAAAGAGAAATCATGCCTCACTAATCCGTGACAATTCTCTGAGGGTATCAACAAACTTGTGGACAAGGTTGGTTATAGTGTACTTGGAATTTTAGAAAGCCTTTGACAAGGTCCCTCACCAAAGGCTCTACGGGCTGGTCTACACTAGAGAGTTTGTTGACCAAAGCTGATTTTGTTGACAAAACCAGGGAGGTGTATAGACTAAAATGCTCCTCCCACCGATGTAACTCCCCTGCAATACCAACATAATAAAACCACCTCAACAGGAGGTGTAGGGCTTATGTCTGCTTAATTAGGGCGATGCAGTGACAATGTAGATACTGCATCCCTTACATCAGCTATGGGGCTGTCATTCTTATCAATTTCACTGCTTCTCCACCCTCTTCCTGCAGAGAGTGGAGGCAGCCTTGTCAATTTCATGGCTGAGCTGTGAAATTGACAAGCTGTCTGGCTCCCAGCCAGGCAGCTGGACCGCACTCCTCAGGAGTGAGAAGTCCCAGGCAGCTTCCCCCTGGGAACAAGGAGGGGAGAAGCCTGGATCTGGCTCCCAGCAGGGAAATGGGAATGTGGGGGGCAACCCATCAAGAGTCTGACAGCCTGTGGGGCTCCTGGCAGGGAGCTGAGAGCCCACACTACCCCTCTTAGGTCGGTGGGAGTGTAAGTCTATGTTAGGTCGACTTATTTTTTCTAGTGTAGACAAGGCTTAAGCGAAGTAAGCAGTCATGGGATAAGAGGGAAGGTCCTCTCATGGATCAGTAATTGGTTAAAAGATAGGAAACAAAAGGGTAGGGAATAAATGGTCAATTTTCAGAATGGAGAGAGAGAAATAGTGGTGTCCCCCAGGGGTCTGTACTGGGAACAGAGCTGTTCAACATATTCAATAATGATCTGGAAAAAAGGATAAATAGTGAGGTAGCAACATTTGTACACAATACAAAATTAGTCAAGATAGTTAAGTCCAAAGCAGACTGCGAAGAGTTAGAAGAGGATCTCACAAAACTGGGTGACTGGGCAACATAATGGCAGATGAAATTCAATGTGTATAAATGCAAAGCAACGCACATTGGAAAACAATCTAAATTATACATACCAAATGATGGGGTTCAAATTAGCTGTTACCACACAACAAAGAGATTGTTGAATCATCGTGGATAGTTCTCTGAAAACATCTGCTCAGTGTGCAGCAGCAGTCAAAAATGCTAACACCATGTGCAGTTCTGGTCACCCCGTCTCAAAAAAGTTAAATTAGAAATGGAAAAGGTAAAGAGAAGGGCAACAAAAATGATTAAGGGTATGGAACAGCTTCCATATGAGGAAAGATTAAAAAGACTGGGCCTGTTCAGCTTAAAAAAAAAAGAGATGACTTAAAGGGGATATGATAGAGGTCTATATAAAATCATGACTGGTGTGCAGAAAGTGAATAAGGAAGTGTTAGTTACCTATTCAGATAAACACAAGAACCAGAGATCACCCAATGAAAGCAATAGGCAGCAGATTTAAAACAAACATAAGGAAATACTTCTCCACACAACGCCCAGTCAACCTGTGGAACTCATTGCCAGCAGATGTTGTGAAGACCAAATGTATAACTGAGTTAAAAAAAGAATTAGATAAGTTAATGGTGGATAAGTCCATCAATGGTTATTAGTCAAGATGGTCAGGGATGCAACCCCCTCTCACTGCCAGATCCTGGGACTGAATGACAGGAGATGGATCACATAATAATTGCCCTGTTTTTTAATTTCCTCTGAAGCACCTGGCATTGATCACTGTCAGAAGACAGGATACTAAGATAGATGGACCATTGGTCTGATCCAGTATGGCCATTCTTATGTTCTAAAAAGCACCCAAAATATCTCATGATGTTTAGGCCAATCTCATGATTTTGGCAGTACTGTCTTATGATTTTGTAATGCTTGAGGTTGGTGATATTGATGCCATAGTAAAGTAAAATAATTACACAGAGCTGATAGAAAACTAAAAATTTGGTATTAGAAAGAAGGAAAGAGAAAACAGTTTCCTGGGGTTCAGTCTGAAAAACCAGTAATTCACCCAAGGTGATGAACGATACAAAAGTTACAAGATAGTTGTGTGGCATCCTATATCTGTCTGTCTACCACCCACCCCAAAAAGACAAATCTCAATCTGGTGTATGTGAGATGTTCAGGCATTTCTGGAGGAGTATTTTAACCCATCCAGTGTGCTGATATACGTATGATGACTGGCTGGAGAGGCAGGATGGGGGAAACTGGCTGGACACCATGGAAGAATCCAGTGGCCTGTCCCATGGCAGAGATGGGTCCATACTATTTCTAATGTAGGACGCTGGGGGCGGGAGGGAGATAGTAAGGTAATATACACAAACACTGAAAGGTACATTTAAGGTGAGAACAAATGACACAGAATGACAAGACAGACCAAAGAAACCACACAATAAAAGGCATGGTCTTACCTCCCCAAACACCATCACCCTCATGCCATGCCCAGAGGCAAGGCATATGCAATGTATCTAACAGCACTGTCACTCCTCCTGTAGGACTGGACTATTCAAGGTGCAGGAGAGACCAAACATATAAACAGGAGATGATATATTCTACAGACCTGAGAAAATGTGCAACTAAACCAGGGAGCATAGCAAGGTAGGGAAAAGAAGCCAAAGGTTTTCACCATTTCCTGAAACTGGGGTGCTGGATATTGGAAAAGACAGTATAGAGGTGGGATTGTGTGGAGTAAGGGGAGTAGTGGAAGATGTAGGAAAATTAACATGAACGTTTGTATTACTGTAGTACCTAGGAGCCTGGGGTGGAGTGTGATTTTCCCAGATTATCAGGTGGGGGCTTGAACCTGTTCTGTGTTGTATTGTTAAGAAGAACCCCTAGATATTGAACGCAGCCCTTGTCACTGCTGACTCCACTTGGCAGAAGTACTACAAAAAAATTTTTTTTAAACTTAGTGTATCAAAGGAGGGAGGGTGAACATAGTTCCTTCCAGGGACTATGTTACCACTTACCTATTTCTTCTTTAAAAGCTGGTCATCATTTGGAGAACATAGCAGTTTTCAAGATACTAGAATGGAACTGAGAAGTAGGAGCACTTGGCACCTCTAAAAGGCAATATTTCCCTTTTGCAAGCACTGAGTCTGAGTATAGAAAAGAAAACTTAAAAAAGGGAAAAGAATTGGCATTAATTTGGGGAAATGCCACAAGCATGATTCACAAGCATATGACCATGAGCAAAACACTCACCCCAGAGTGAGTCAGTGTCCTTTGCCTCAGGTTCTCACCTTGCGATGTGAAAGTCTAACAAACAAATGTTCTTTTAATATGCCACTCCCCTCTCCCTCCATCACACCTCTCTCACAGTTGATGTCCTTGGTCAGTGAAGACCCAGAGTTCAGATGTGCGTTTGTGAGAGTTCATTTCCCACCATGGGGGGAAGGCATCAAGCAATGCATCAACTGCTGCAGCTGCGCGATTCACTCTGTGTTGCTGCTTGCTGCCACCTCTGCTCCATTGAGCAGCTGCCAATGGCAAAGCAAACAATCAGTCACTCTGCTGCTGCCTGTGTTGTTGTTCACTCTGCTACTGTGCCACTGGGTTATTGTTCACTCCACCATTGCACTGTCACCCTATTCACTACTGTACTGCAACCTCTGCAATGTCTCCTGGTCCCATCACTTAACCCAGTTCTCAGTGATTTCAGCAATTAGTGGAGGAACCTCACTACTAGGGCAGGTTGGTCAGTCTCTTTCACTGGCAACACTTCCCCACAGCAGGTGTAAGGCTTAGCACACAGACCTGGTTATCAGAGATTTCAGCTCTAGCTATCTTTAACAAAACAAAAGACTCCCAATTGACTCTAATCAGCTGACATTAAACAATGGAAAGGGGAACGGTCAAATGGTGTCCAGGATTCTTTGGGCAGACCACACAACAACAAGGTACAAGTACCTATCCCCACCCATTCTCCTTGTCATTGGGATTTGACATCCTTACGGCCCTTGCTCAATGAGTGCCTTTCAGTTGTGGGAGACTCCCTCAACCAAGGCAGGCCAAGCACATCCCTGCTGCCCCCCCACTCACACAACAAAAACTACTACCTTTCATAACCCCTGCACCCAACACCCAAGTGACTTGCAATCCAACAGCAGCCAAAAATGATTATGTGGGCAAAGCAGCTCCATCATGCTGAATACCTAGGCAGAGTAGGCATGTTTATGCAAACAAGGTCAGTTTCTGTAGTCTTTTCCCTCAGCTCATCACTAGATATCAGGAAAGAGCTTATTCAGAACGTGCTTGCACATTACTACAGATATCTTAACCATTATTAACCTTTGCTCTTTCCTAAGGGCTGCAAAAGTTTGAGAATGAAAGAGAGTGTAACAGTCACATTCCTGAAATGTGAAAAAGTATCAATATTGGGTCTTTCAGCAGCACAGCTATGTTAAGTGGGAGGATTTATAAGCTTCTTTCAAAAGAAAGAAAAATGTAATGCTACCCTTCCCTTTAAATTGGCAGGACCTTCCATTACTAAGAGAACAACCATTTCTGCCAGGAGGGCACGCCAGAGGCAGATGGAGAAGGACCTTGGAGAATGTGCTTATTGGCATGGATAGGAGTAGTTTTAGTTCCTTGGACCATGGGAGGATCAGGCTCTTTGGAAGATCAGGAGAAGGCACTGATGAACCAGTTCCTGGAGCAGGATGCATGCCTCAAGGAATGGGATCAAGCCGTGATATAGTCACTCATTCAGCTGTTAGCCTGCTTGCCACGGCCACTGCGCCTGTCTGGGAACCGGCGCCATCTCCTTCTCCTCCCGCTGATCCACAGGATGCTGAGGAGGTGGAGGACCCAACTATCCCCCAAGTGACAGGGAGGAGCCTGCAGGACTCCTGGCACAACATCCTCCACCAGCACCTGAACCCCTTGTCAGGGAACCCCATTGAGCATGTAGGAGGGAAACAATAAGCCTGAGGCAGTCCCTGAAGCCGAGCTTGTGACTGGTCTGCAAATCCCATACAGATGACCCGGTTTGTCCCCCCAGATCATTTTCCACAGCCATTCCCCTGGGGATGGAGAGAGAAGGATAAGGAGATAGGGTCACCACTAATAATGTGCGCACATTACTCAGGGAGCCTGACCCATTGTTTTTTCATTTGCAGTTCCTTTAAAAAAAATTTCACTTTTACGTTTCATGTACCACTTTTAATATTACTGTTCCTTTGGCTTGTGTGTAGACCCTCCTTTCTGAGTATGATTAGCAGGGTATTTTCTGCAGATTTGGCCTAGGGCCCCAAAATTCACAGCACGTGACTGACTTCCACAACGCTCTGCTGCCAGGACACTGCAAAGAATTCCTTCTCTCTCCTATGCCCATTCCTTGGGCCCTAAATATCCTAATTTTAAAAAGGCCACAAGAGGAATAGGAACAGTGAAATGTGATCAGAATGCACTGGGTACTTTTGCCAGCAGCAGAATTAAAAACACAGGAAGAGTTTACATAAACATCTTTATGGCTTGGTTAATATATTAACTTCCCACAGAAAAAGGAAACAATTAAATTAACAGTAAAGACATCAGACACCAAACAGTGGTTAAATAGCCCCTTTCCTTCCTCCTCAACATCCAACAAACTTTGCCCACTTTCAACTTTGAGTGTAATCATGCATAATAGCTGATAAATGCTATAAGTGAATGGGGAAAGAAAGAAATTCTGATGCCCCTCCCAGTCACTTACAGACCTGTGTTTAACGTAGTTTACAACTGATTGAGTGCTTTTGATAAGGCACTTTTAAACAGAGGTGTTAACATAATACAAAAGCATTCCACAATAATGGCAATGGAACTGTGTGGACACCTTCTGCAGCACAAACAAATGGCCAAACGTGTTAAGCTTGAGGAGGTGCCCTCACACAATTGTCTAGGGTCAATAGGTACAGAAATGTCAGCTTCAGGGGATCAAAACTCACAAAAATGTTTGTTGGCACACAACTCTATGCAAATGTTCTCTAGTGTTTTTCAAGTGGCTTCATAGGGTGAGATCTGAGATTGTGACTTCTGCCTCTGACAAGCAGCACTATCTGCCTCCCTGCTGTCCCAGGATGTGGGATATATTGCATCCCAGATTTCATTTGCCCAATAAGAACCAGGACTTCAGTACACTTGAGTGGAAACTAGTTATCTGTACAAGCTTTGCAAACGAGGTCTGTCCTGTGCTCACTCTGTACTGAAGTATTTCCCTTTCCTTCACATATGTTGTGAAGGACACAGCATGCCATGATTATGCAAATGGTGCTGGTCACAATGGCATCCAGACAGGTATGCAGGCTTTGCCAACAAGCTTTCAGCTGCCCAAATGGACACTCCATGACCATTCTGCAGCTATCCAGCCTGTAATTAAATTCCATTTTTGCTGGGTCATTGATGTTGGGGTATGGCTTCATTAGTCAAGTTAGGAGTGGGTATTCAGGGTTCCCCAAAATAACTGTTGACACAGAAACACCTTAGAGAATCACCTTAGAGAATTGTATCTGGGGACTTAAGTCCCTTCTTCCCCTCTCAAGTACAATTCCACTCTCTTGAACAACCTGGCATCATAAATCTTTCCTGTGTATCCAGCATTGGTGTTAATGAACCTACCTGTCACCATTCCAGTCTGACCCAATATGCCCCTTTGTGGGTGGGCATACTGTTGCAGACAAGCCCTTACTTGATTTTCTCCTTGGCCAGGGTATCAAGTTGAAACAGCTAGTTAAGTGCTAAGGAGGCCCTCCTTGTGTGGGGGTCTAATTTATTAGTGGAAAAGCCAAAACAAAACATAAAACTTTCACCCCACATCCCAGTGCGGTGACCAGGTCATTCTTAGTCCATGTTCCTCACCTGCATCATGTTCACTTCTGCCTAGGCTCTTCCTCCAGGGTTCTCTTGGTTTCAGCCTCTTGCCCCTTCTGGAGTAATGTCCTTCTCTGGAATCTGGATTCCAGGGAGGTTTGTCCATTATGACTCTTCTCCAGGGACAGCAGGTGATCCTTGCCAGGCTGGGCTTGCAGCTAGTGTCTGGAGGTATGAGTGGTAAAGTCCTCTGTCTAGGAAGCTCCCCTGTCTAGGAAGCTCCTCTTACAGGCTCCCCATTCTGGTAGGCTCCCCAGTGAGCTCACCTTCTAGACTCCCTGTTCAGAATGCTGGCTTAGGCTTCTCTTGAGAGCTCCCCTCTATGGGACAAGAACAAGGACAGCCTCCTGTCTCCCTCTAGAGTTTCTCTAACTGAGCTTGAGTAACCTTTATTAGGTCCAGGTGCTTATTTACTAATCAGCCACCTGGGGCAGTCAATGACCCTACAGTAAGAGTATAGACTACTTGTGTGCTCCAGAACAAGCTGTTCCAAGAAATATTCATTGCTTCTCCAATCTGGGTCCCAACATGACCTTTGAACACAAGGGATGAATTTGGCCCTTTGATTACTGTAGGAATTGACATGGATGACCCCTATGGATTTCAGCAGGACTCCATTATTGTTTCACTATTTATACTATTAATTTAAGATAAGTTCATATGTAAACATTAGAAAATTGCTAGCAAATGAGGATACATGGATCATGGAAATAAAAGCTTATTAAAATGTTTAATCATTCTCAGAAGTAAAACTTTTCCAACATGTTGCTACACATGATTTCTGTTTATAGAACTTTGAATCACTTTTTTATATTGTCTTGGAATGTTGCAACTACATTTAAAAAATACCTAACTTTCTGTGAGTAATTAACTTTTTCTTATAACATAGTTGCTTATTGTATAGGTTATTCCATGTCTTTATGTAAATACAAATCCACAATATCTCATATTTGAACTTTGGGTAGGACTTTTAGAAGCACTCAGTGCTAGCCTAAATCTGCTCCCATTACAATTTACACACTCAAAATGCTGTATAGCATTAACTATTTATACCTCAAAACAGCCTGTGAGGTAAGTAGGTAATTATCACTTTTTTATAAATAGTAAAAGCTACTGGGGAAGAGCCAGGTTAGTTGACTTCCTGAAGGGCACACAGCAACTCAGTGGCAAAGCAAATATTAGAACTCAAGCATTCCTAGATTCCATTCCATTAGACTAGATTATCCCTCTCTCCCCAAGAATTCCAAGAATAGTCTTCAATAAATTACTGAAACAATCCTAAACACTGAGTAAGTAGTGTTTATAGCTAACAAACATGAAAGAGATTTTGTATTATATATAGCTGTAACGTTCCTATTTTTATCTGTGGACCCTGTGCTCTGTATGCAATGAAGACAAATCCAAGCCATTTGACAACTCCTAGGTGCAGTACTATGGCCTACTATATTTGGAAAATCTTTAAGGAAAGCACGCAAGATTGTTTCAGACCCATAGGTTTACTTTTTTC
Source organism: Emydura macquarii macquarii (assembly GCF_026122565.2). Taxonomy (NCBI): domain Eukaryota; kingdom Metazoa; phylum Chordata; order Testudines; family Chelidae; genus Emydura; species Emydura macquarii. Next base: position 2,072,138 of record NW_027131366.1, on the reverse strand, counting down.
TCAAACTGGATAAACATACAAAGCCTGCCAAGTAAAATCATTTATCATACGGAGCCATATATGGAACCTCCATAATATTAGGGATTACATTCAGCTCTTTGAGCAAGAAAGCACATTGTGTCATTCTCCAGCTAACTCATCAGGCTGACACACTGAATACTGATGGTTTTCTTTTAGGTTAATTTAAGAAGATCCCTCTCTCAACCAGACTTCTGTTATAATTTATAATAATATAATATAATATATCCTGACTTCCCTCATTACCTCTAAATATACTAGCTTCTCCCTTCTTCTAAACTCCTTCATGCATTGTCATACAAGCTCCTTCTAGTTTCCTCTTCTTACCTTCCATTTCCTTTTGGCACACATCCAAGCTAGGGCTAGCTGGAAAATAAGAATTCCATTTTGTAAAAAGTTTCAAGATTTCAACATTTGTTTTTGTTCCACACCAGAATGAAATGAGACCTTTCAAAATTTTTCACAAAAAACCATGACAAACCTACCCCAGAATAGCTGATAACTATCCAAGATGAGTTGGCTCATACCAGGCAAGCCAATAACCATCCCTGGGATAAGACCACCCGGAACATCCAATAACCATCCTAAGAGAGTGCCGTAACCACTGGGCTATAGCCTCAGTCTCTTTCCCACTGGAGTTGTTCCACTTTATATTAATAATATTATTGGGGGATGGGGGTAAAAGAGAGAGAGAGCAAGCATGAGCATATGCATGCAAGTGAGAACACTGTCTCTACAACCCAGTGGTTAGGGCACTCAACGGGGCTGTGGGAGATCCTGGTTCCAGTCCGTGCTCTGAATCAGACAGAGCAGGGACTTGAACCTAGGTCTCCCACAACCCAAGTGACTGTCCTAATAACTGAACAACAGGATATTATGGAGGTTGGATGTGTGCATGCCTCTCTCTACTGAAATTATACAAATGTTTTATTGAAACCAGTATGTTGCCACAAAAAGTTTTGTTTTTGACAAATCAGATTTTCCTAGGAAAAAAAATGTTTTGTCAAAAAATTCCCAACCAGTTCTAATCCCAGCTTTCTTTCTCCCTACTTTTTGCTGGATACAGATTTTCTTCTGCTGGGCTCCCATGAATTCACTTTAACACTCGGACACATTGAATTTTGTATTGCACTCTAGAGTATATTCAAGCTCCAAGGCTCATGATTTAAAGTGCAATGCTCAAGTCCCTGCTGAGAAATAGGTGGACCACACAATGGATTTTATTGAGTAGGTGGAAGTAATGAAACTCCAGAAACTTGTGAGGATTCTCAAGAAGAACTTTACCTAAGTATCTTGAAGGAACCTTTATTCACCCACTACTGATAGTAACTCATGTATGGGTTTTATTTTTTCTGTTTTAAAAAGTGAGAGTGGGTTTAGTGCTCATCACAAGAAAGACTAACAAAACCTTGAGACTTGCATAGTGCAGACAGGATTGTGCTGCAAGCTGCAGCAGCATGCAGGGTATGCACACAGCAAACACATCCAACCACTGATGGAAGAACACTAATCAGCCAAGTCTGCTCTTGTGTCTGCCATTTAATAGCCAAGCAAGTTTGAGTGATTAATACAGTGACTAGAATCACACTGCTGTATTATTTCATTATAACTCACTGCAGTCAAACTATTACTCTATGAAAATTGCTTAACAGTTAAGCATTCTCTCAAATATTTGTCTAAATTATTTTCAGGAACTAATTCAAATGCAGCCTTTATTTATAACAAGATGTTACAATGCTTTTGTTGCTGCAAGTTGTTAGAGACAGCCACAAGATGATCAATAAGGAGAAAATCAATATGGCTAGATGTGACACTCTTACTCCTGTTAAGTAGTACCTTATTACAAACAAGCAAGCAAGCAAGCAAAGTTCTTTATATCATATGAAAACATTTTCCTAACAAAATAATTTGTAAATTAATATATTTTTGTGTAGATTTCAATAAATACATTTACAAATAAATCTTATTCTGGTGGAAAAGCTACATATGTAAAAATATCAATGAAAGAAGATAGATAACGTAATAATACCAAATAGGAAATTACTTTCAAGGTACTACTAGGGAAATGTAGGTAAAACATAGGTTTAATAAAGGGGGATGGAATAACTTGGTATTGGATATCACCTTGTAATTCATTTTAAAGTGCGGCTGTCCAACCTAGGAAGAAGTAGAAGCAACGGTTGCTGAAGTTTCTGACGCTGATACTTTGTTCTTCTTCCTCACTTTACTTTTAACTTTGTTCCATATGTTTATTTCATATATTTGCATCATAAATGCCACAAAGAGGATGCCTCCTACTAATACAGCCGTTACTGTGCTAACAAGATATTGTCCTGGGAAAGCCAAAGGAGCATCGTCAATATAAATCTGCAACAGAAAACATTTAATACTTATGATGTCTTATTCCAATAATTAACTACTAAAATATTATATCAAAATTTTAACACTTCCTATTTATTATTTGTTAATACTGTTAGCGTGCTCAACAGAGAGAAAGAAATGAGAGGTTCTTTTCCCTAGGAGCTTATAATCATAGAGCCAACTTCTGCTCCATTGAAATCAGCAGAGGTTTTGCCATTGCTTCAATGGGACCAGTGTTGGGAAATAAATTAGATTACCTAAACAGTTCAGACATAATATATTGGACTATGGAAAAGTGGTCTAACCTCAGATTAGTTGCTTTTAAAAAATTATGCACATACAGTTCTTACTTTGATGTGTTAATACTGATAGGCTTCACAGAAGGTTTACTGGGTCTGATCCATTCTTGGAGTGACTCCACAAAAGAAGTCACAGCAGGGATGAGTTTGGTCAGTAACTCTAGACTATCATTTTTTCTGAAGCATTATTTTGCATTTGTTATGCTCAGGACAGTCTTTTTGTAAAATATAAAAGTAAATACTTTTCTCCTACATAGAACACTGATTGTAGATATTACTGTAAGTACCTTTATGTCCTTTAATGAATGTAATTTGTCATGGATGTAAATTTGCTCGAGTAATTGCTTCAGTGAAATAAGAGTCCATACTTAAAAATAAAACAGCATTAAAAAGTATAAATCCTTTTATATAAAACTCCATTCTTTCAACCTTCTACAAGTTAGTTAATGTTTGTAAAGATCTTTGAAGGTGTGAAACATTATCTCTTGAATAAGTATATGATTTCTTTACAGTCATCTTTCATAAAAATGGTTTGCTTGGCTAAATATTACATTATTCCATCATCATCAGCTTCCTTTTAGAAATTCTGCTTAGCCTATGATTCAGCTTGACCAGCTATGCTGAGGAAAAATTACACCTTGACATGTCTGCTCTAGGATTTTACAATGTGTTAGCTATTCTGCTGTAAAAAACATACCTATTTTTCCAACATAGCCATTAATGCCTATCAAATCCTAACTATAATTCTTAAAGACATAAAAAGCTGTTGCTATTGCTAATCTGCCTACCTAAGTATTTCTAACACATTCATGACTATAATATCCAAGCACACATTTATAGTTAGTAAATAAAATCATCTTTCTAGGTATTCCATTGCTGAAATTGCTTTGGTTCTCTAACCATCTGCATCAGAAGACCTGCAAACATTCCCTAAAATCTTAGTTCTTGATCAAGCAGTGCCAGGAACAAAACTATGTTAAGAACATAGTAACAGCTTGTACTCATGATCTGAAACTCTCTCTACTTTGCCCTTTCTTCATCACTACCACCAGCCTCCTCATCACTCACAACTTAGGGGTCATCTTTGATTCCTTCCTTTCTCTTGACCCACACGTCTAGGCTGTGTCCAAATCCTGCCATTTCTGCCTCCATCACATTTCCAAAATCTAAACTTTTCTCTCTGCACTAATGCTCTCATCCAGGCTCTCAGCATCTTCCATGTTCAGTACTGCAACCTGCTTCTCTCTGGCTCCTTTATCCTCAAATCAGCACTGCCACCACCAAGTCCATAAAAAAGCAACTGCTAATGTCCATAATCCTTGCCCACTGCTTTGACCATATCATTATCCCCTCTTTGGATTCTTCCTACCATCAAGTTCTCACTTATCCATCATATCAAGTTCAAGTTTCTTTTTCTGTCTTTCAAGACCACTTATAGATCTCCCTCTGCCCTACCTATCTGCATTGGTCTCAGATAGCATCACTCCCTGCCTCATCTGCTCTGCCAATGATGCCACCTTCGATATCTCATATCCATCTTCTCAGGCAGACATGTATTGACCTTCTTCCATGTTGTTCCTTAAATAGGGAATGCTCTTCTTGAGCTGATCCATAAAGCCTCTACTCATCTCTTCTTACACATCTCTCCCTTAGCCCCATCTCTGTCACAACACCTACAACAAATATTCCAGCATAGAATGGCTAGGGGGCACAGTGAGAAAATGGAATGGGGATGTGGGAGAATGTATTTCTGTAAATAAAAGAATTATGTAGAAGTTCCAGAATCATAGAAATGTAGGACCGGAAGGGACCTTGAGAGGTCATCTAGTCCAATCCCCTGCACTCAAAGCAGGACTATGTAATAATTAGACCATTCCTGACAGGTATTTGTCTAACCTGTTCTTGAAAACCTCCAGTGATGGAGATTCCACAGCCTCCTTAGGCAATCTGTTCCAGTGCTTAACTACCCTGACAGTTAGGAAGATTTTCCTAATGTCCAACCTAAACCTCCCTTGCTGCAATTTAATCCCTGGGCTTCTTGTCCTATCCTTAGAGGTTAAAAAGAACAATTTTTCATCCTCCTCCTTGTTATGTACTTGAAAACTGTCATCAGGTCCCCCGTCAGTCTTCCCTTCCCCAGACTAAACAAACCCAATTTTTTCAATCTTTCCTCACAGGTCATATTTTCTAGGCCTTTAATCATTTTTGTTGCTCTCCTCTGGACTTTCTCCTATTTGTCTACATCTTTCCTGAAATGTGGTGCCCAGAACTGGACACAAAATTCCAGCTGAGGCCTTATCAGTACAGAGTAGAGTGGAAGAATTACTTCTTGTGTCTGCTTATAACACTCCTGCTAATACATCCCACAATGATGTTTGCTTTTTTTGCAACAGTGTTGCACTGTTGACTCATATTTAGCCTGTGATCCACTGTAACCCCCAGATTCTTTTTCTAGGTAGTCATTTCCCATTGAATGTGTGTGCAGTTGATTGTTCTTTCATAACTGGAGTACTTTGTATTTGTCCTTATTGAATTTCATCCTATTTACTTCAGAGCATTTCTCCAGTTTGTCCAGATCATTTTGAATTTTAATCCTATTCCCCAGAGCATTTGCAACCCCGCCCATCTTGGTATCATCTGCAAACTTTAGAAGTGTACTCTCTATGACATTATCTAAGTCATTGATGAAGATATTGAACAGAACCAGACCCAGTGTGACCCCTCTCGATATGCTCTTCTAGTTTGACTGTGAACCACTGATAACTACTCTCTGGGAATGGTTGTCCAACCAGTTATGTACCCACCTTATAGCAGCTCCATCTAGGTTGTATTTCCCTAGTTTGTTTATGAGAAGGTCATGCAAGGCAGTATCAAAAGTATTACTAAAGTCAAGATATACCACATCTACCACCCTATCTACCCCCTATCGACACGGCTTGTTACCCTGTCAAAGAAAGCTACTTGGTTTCACACAATTTATTCTTGACAAATCCATACTGACAGTTCCTTATCACCTTATTATTTTCTAGTTGTTTGCAAATTGATTGCCTGATTATTCGCTCCATTATCTTTCTGGGTACTGAAGTTAAGGTGACTGGTCTGTAATTCCCTGGTTGTCTTTATTCCCCTTTTTATAGATTGGCACTATGTTTGCCATCTTCCAGTCCTCTGGAATCTCTCCTATCTTCTATGAATTTTCAATTATAATTGCTAATGACTCCGATATCTCTTCAGTTAGCTCCTTGAGTATTCTAGGATGTATTTTATCAGGCCCTGGCAACTTGAAGACATTAACTTGTCTAAGTAATTTTTAACTTGTTCTTTCCCTATTTTATCCTCACATCCTACTTCATTTTCACTGGCATTCACTATGTTAGACTTCCAATTGTTACTAACCTTTCTGGTGAAAACTGAAACAAAAAGGTAATTTAGCATTTCTGCAATTTCCACATTTGCAGTTATTGTCTTTCTCTACTCATTGAGTAATCGGCCTATCCTTTCCGAGATCTTCCTCTTGCTTCTAATGTATTTGTAGAATGTTTTCTTGTTGTCTTTTATGTCTCTAGCTAATTTAATCTCATTTTGTGCCTTGGCCTTTCTAATTTTGACACCACATGCTTGTATTGTGTGTTTATATTCATCCTTTGTAATTTGACCTAGTTTCTACTTTTTGTAGGACTCTTTTTTGAGTTTCAGATCATGGAAAAGCTAAGGTGGTTTCTTGCCATACTTCCTATCTTGCTGCTCATTGGGTAGTTTTCTCTCGTGCCCTTAGTAATGTCTCCTTGAAAAACTGCCAACTCTCTCAAACTGTTTTTCCCCTTAGACTTGCTTCTCATAGGATCTTACCTATCAACTCCCTGAGTTTGCTAAAGTCTGCCTTCTTGAAATCCATTATCTTTATTGTGCTGTGTTCCCTTCTATCATTCCTTAGAATCATGAACTCTATCATTTCATGATCACTTTCACCCGAGCTGTCTTCCACTTTCATACTCTCAGCCAGTTCCTCCCTATTTGTCAAAATCAAATCAAGAAAAGCCTGTCCCCTAGTTGCTTTTTCCACTTTCTGAAATAAAAAATGATTTCCAATGCATTCCAAGAACTTGTTGGATAATCTGTGCCTGCCGTATTATTTTCCCAACAGATGTCTGGGTAGTTGAAGTCTGCCATCAACACCAATTCCTGTGCTTTGGATAATTTTGTTAGTTGTTTAAAAAAAGCCTCATCCACCTTTTCTTCCTGGCTAGGAGGTCTATAGTAGACTCCTACCATGACATCACCCTTATTTTTTTACCCCTTTTACACTTACCCAGAGACTTTCAACAAGTCTGTCTATTTCCATTTCATCCTCAGTCCAAGTGTATATATACCTTTGATATACAAGGCAACACCTCCTCCCTTTTCTCCCTGCTTGTGCTTCCTGAGCAAGCTGTACCCATCTATACCAATATTCCAGTCATGTGTATTATTCCACTAAGTCTCTTATATACATTTTGGTGTTTCCTGCTCTCCTCCTGTTAGTATATCTCTTGTATTCTTTGACTACAAGCACTGTGGAGCAGGAACTATGCATCTATTGTACATATTTGTATATCACACAGCATAATGGAGCGTTGGTCCTAATTTTGGGGCTCTAGGTTGCCCCACCTGTAAAATGGGGATAATGATAATGACCTTTTCTTAAAGTGCTTTGATATCTATGGATAAGTACTACAGAAGAATTCAAATATTATTATTGTAAGTAGTAACATAAAATAATGAAAAATAATAATATGCACCTATTAAAAGGACCCTCTGCATGTGGACCTCTTCCATTCCACATGGAAAAAGGGTTGGCTGTCTTAGCAGTAGCATTCCACTTGGAGGACTCTCTGCAGAGTTGAGAATCTGCAAGTGGGAAGGGGACTGAAGATTGCATTAATTCTAATTAAAAGTACAGCTTTTGGGATAGCTCTATTGTCTTTCATTTGAAATGCTGTGATCATTATTTTTAAATGACAGTTGAAATTATGGGCTATTTACTGTACCTGAAATTCATCAAGTAGATTACAAAAGGACACTCCAGGAATAGTTGCTACCCTGAAATGGAAAAGCTCAGACCCCTGTGAAAACAAAACAATGCAGCATTGATGGATCTCTTGTTTTAGGAACAAAATTTGTTTCATTAAAGAAAATATGCATTTAAGCTCCTATTGAGCAGAAACAATGCACAGAAAGAGTTTTCAACTGGTTCCTTGAAGCTATTTTGCAATTTTGACAGTAAAGCCGGCAAAAGTAAGAGCAGCTAGTGAGGGACAAACCTATCTTGCTTGCAGACACAGTAAGGGAGGGGGTTAAATTGGGGCCATCAGGGGGCTGACAATCTTCCTGTAATAGTCTGTGATTTCTTTATTCTGGTGTGCATCAATCTTAAATCGATAAGGGCCAGGGAGAAGACCACAAGGAGGGCCAATGTGAACTGCATGTTTTCTCCATACGTTGCTCCTAAAATCCAAAGGGTCATCTTCATTTCTCTCCTTATCAGAGAAAACTCAGCAGCAGGACAGCCCTGCGGGCAAAGGGGACAGAATACTCTGGCTTACTTCCAATTCCACTTCAGAACAGCTGATGTAGAAATCAAAGGAGGAATGCTCACCTGACTGAGGATTTCCCAATCCCATTAGCATGCCAGAATAAATTAGGGTGTTTTTTACTGCTCCAAAACATACAGCACAGATTGCTCCCAGAAAATGGCATCTCTAAGTGGATTTACTGGGAAATGGATCCATAACTAGTCCGCTGAATATCTCATTAGAAGACCCCAATATTGGTTTCTGGAGCCATAAATGGCCTAGTTTTGAAAGGGCAATCTCATTTCTGAAAGAAGTTAAGTTAAATGAAAAACAAAGTGCTAAATTTAGCCCTGATATAAATTGACACAAATTCTTTAAAGTTACATCTGGGCTGAATTTTTCCAATAATCTTTTATACAGAAGAAAAGTGTCTCGCAAACACACCAAAATCTTTAAGAATTTAATTTTAAAGCTGGGCTTAACATTATTTATTTTAATATTGTTATTGAAAACTTTAGAAGAAAGCAAAAAAGCTAAAATTCACATAAAGCATGTTTTTAATAAAGTGCTACTGTACTTTAATAAAATTATTTTAAAAAAGCATTTTGGAAGAAAGGGCTGCTAGAGTACCACACTGGAGAGCTGTTTGGGAATTTTCCATCAGAATGATTTTTGAACTGAAAACAGTCTCCAAAATAAAAAATTATGCCAATATTTTTTATTTTCCATTGAAAAATTGAAAAGACATTTTTTGGGGTCAGTTTAACCAGAATTTGAATATTTTGTTTTATTGAACTCACCCAAAACATTTAATCTTAAATCAGTTAAAAGAACCCATTAAACTGCATTTCCCTAGGACATGGCCTTATGGGAGTTGTAGGTTGGGTTCCCTAGAGGACTACATCTCCCAAAATGCAATGTGGATTCAGCTGACCGAGCTAGGGAAATGAATTTAATGTTGATGTGACTTGAAAGGAAGCTTTAGAGTCAATTCAGCAAAACTGGGGCCCTGAGGCCAGTTTGTTCAACATCTTCATTAATGATCTGGAGAATGAAGTGGATTGCACCCTCAGTAAATTTGCAGATGACATTAAGCCCGGAGGGAGTGGTCGATATGCTGAAGGATAGGGATAGAATATAGAGTGACCTAGACAATTTGGAGGATTGGGCCAAAAGAAGTCTGATGAGGTTCAACAACGACAAGTGTGGAGTCCTGCACTTAGGATGGAAGAATCCCATGCACTGCTACAGACTGAGGACTAAGGCTAAGCAGCAGTTCTGCAGACAAGGACTTGAGGGTTACAATGGACAAGAAGCTGGATATGAGTCAACAGTATTGCCAAGAAGGCAAATGGCATATTGGACTGCATTAGTAGGAGCACTGCCAGCAGATCGAGGGAAGTGATTATTCCCCTCTATTCGGTGTTGGTGAGCCTTATTTGGAGTATTGTGTCCAGTTTTGGGCCCCCCACTACAGGAAGGATGTGGACAAATTGAAGAGAGTCCGGCGGAAAGCAATAAAAATGATTTGGGGGCTGGAGCACATGAATTATGAGGCGAGGCTGAGGGAACTAGTCTTGTTTAATCTGCAGAAGAGAAGAGTGATGGGGGATTTGATATATCTGAAGAGGGGATTCCAGGGAGGATGTTTTCAGTGATGACAGATTACCGAACAAGGAGCAACGGTCTCAAGTTGTAATGGGGGAGGTCTAGGTTCAATATTAGGAAAAACGTTTTCATTAGGAGGGTGGTGAAGCAGTGGAATGGGTTACCTAGGGAGGTTGTGGAATCTCCAACCTTAGGGGGTTTTAAGGCCCGATTTGACTAAGCCATGGCTGGGTTGTTTTAGTTGGGGTTGGTCCTGCTTTGAGCAGAGGGTTGGACTAGATGATCTCTTGAGGTCCCTTCCAACCCTAATCTTCTATGATCCTATGAAAACTAAATGAAACATTTAGATTTCAGAAATGTCAAAATGTCTTGATTCTATCAAAAATGAAAAATGTTGAAATTAAACATTTTGAAGTTTCTGCAATGAAAATTTTCAGAATTTCAATTTTGTAATTTTTTTTTAGAAATTTCAATGTTTTGTCCTATTTCAGGATTAAAACAAATGTTTTCAGAATTTTAAGGCCAGAAGGACTAGTGTGATCATTTAGTCTGACCTTCTGCATAATACAAGCCATAGAACTTCCCCCAAAATTTCCTGTGGATGGGACTGAAATTCCAAATTTTGCTCAGCTCTATTATGCAGTTTTGACATTTGAAAGTTTAGGCAAAATATTCAAAAGCAGCTTCTAAAGACTGTACTCAGAATTTCGTATACCAGAAGCTATTTAGAGTCTTACTAAAACTGCTTAGAAAACAATCTACGGATAGATTAGATTAGCTAGATAAAACAGATAAAATAGATTAGATAGAGAGATCAAATATAACCATATTTAGTAATCAGTTATTTTTTTTCCAGGGGAACAGCTCATGTAAAACAGACTGATGAAATAAGTAATAGTAAGGTCTTGAACAAGACATATAGAGTAACATATTCAAAAGGATCGTACATGAAAGAACTGACAAATGTTTCCTTTAATATCTAAAGGATCAGCACCTTTATAGGCTACATATGGTATGTTCATAAGGTATAAGAGACAGTTTATCCAAATTACAGATGGGTCTGAACTACAAACAAATGTGCTTGGGCCTGGTTTTATAGGGAAAGGAAGTTTGGATTCAGATCAGAATGTCCTCAGATTTGAATGGTGTTTGGATATTTATTTTCAGTTCATGCCCATTTCTGTCCAAAATATTTATTTTTATCTGAAATGATAACACTTACATGTATGCTTAGGGCCAGGGCATCTGGATTATACAGTGTATTGTTGAGTTTATCTGCTAAATATGCTCTCATTTTTGACATGCTTGGTGTTTCCTTGGTACCTGTAAAACAGTACAGTAATTCCACTTTTTTCTTTCCCCCATAATTTTTAAATAATTCCTTTTTCTATATTATGGGTAGTTGGTAATATAGATTCTGGGACTCACAGACAGACAGATGAAGGGGAGTGTTTTAACATTTTGAGTCTAAGGGCCTACCCCTGTGAGATGGTGAGAGCTTCCTTCAAGATGTTAAGTACCATGAACTTCCATTAGAGAAAATGGGAGCTAGGGGCACTCAATACCGTGAGAGGTGCTCCGAATCTTGTAGGATCCAGCCTTTAAGCAATTTTGATCATTCACCTATCCCTGAGTTTCTGTGCATTATAGAGAAAGGAAAATCAGGGCCATTTTTGCCTCCTTGGGTTAAAAAAAAAAAAAAAAAAAAAAAGATTTTTCTCCCTTTCCTTGAAAAATTTCACTGCATCCACAAAATCATACAGACTGGGGACTCCAATTATACTGTATTACAAAAATCAAAATAAAGAAATATACTTTAAGGTGGTTGTGACAGATTTCTAACTGCATTCAATATCTTTGGGGACCATATTGTATTACATTTACAAATGTTTTATGTATCATTGTAGGCCAAGAATTTCATGCAACTCCAGGGGGGAAGGTTACCATAGCTCCTCCCATGAATGCAAAACAGCGGGGAGGGGGTGATCACACCAGTTTCAGAGACTGTAAACAACTGCAAAGAACTACTCTCTAATGGGATGGTTTGCATATACTGGTGTAGGGCTGAGTTTAAAAAGACTTGTGTGTCTGTTTTCCATTTGATTCAACTCTGAGAGGTTGACTTTCCTCTCTCACAGTGGAATCAGACTTCTCAGGTTTTCTGATTTTCGTTGAAATCAATAGGGTTCTGCCCTATGATGCCTAAAGCATTCCCTGAAATGTTGGAATTGATTGTCTGTGCAGCACCACTACCCTCAAGCCAAAGATCCACTAAGGACCCAGAAGGATTGTCTGCTGAAGCAGGTGTAGGAGGGGCAGGAATGCAATCTCTATCCTTCAACCTGAATGTCCTGTCCTCCTAGAGCACCACCATCTGAGGACCTCAAAGTGCTTTACAGGCTTGAGGGAATTTACCCTCTGTGACACTCTGTGTCTGAAAAAACACACCAGAAACTCCACATCCACCAGTGTCAGGTAATTATGATATGTTCTGTTCAAGGTATGCCTTGTGTGGTATTATTTTAAAAGTCTTGATTTGCTGAACATTCATAGCTTGGTGGATTGTATGTGCTGCCATAGTATGTGAAGTTATCAAATATTGCTGAAAATGCTACTAAAACAGGTTGCAAGGTGGGAAACTCCCACAAACAGCCTTTCAGGCACAACAATGGAGTGGCCAGACAGTGCTGATGGCTCTCTCTCACCCATTCCAGGATAGATTCCACTAACAAGAATTGTTCGCAGTAGAGACTTCAACAAGAAAGCTCGTAGACAATAAAATGCTGACTGACCAATGAGGATGAACCCCCAAGTCATGAGGACCAACTTTACAGCAAACTAGAAAAGACTATAAAAGAAGGGAAGTGGGGCAATTGGCTAGTTCTCTTAGGTGCCTGTGTACAAATGCAAGAACCCTAGGAAACAAGCAGGAGGATTTGGAAGTCCTGGCACAGTCAAGGAATTATGATGTGACTGGAATAACCAAGACTTAGTGGGGTAACTCACACAACTGGAGCATAGTCATGGATGGGTATAATCTGTTTAGGAAGGACAGGCAGGGGAGAAAAGGTGGAGGAGTTGCACTGTATGTAAGACAGCAGTATGATTGCTCAGAACTCCGGTATGAAACTGGAGAAAAGCCTGTTAAGAATCTCTGGGTTAAGTTTAGAGGCGACGGAACAAAAGTGATATCGTGGTAGGCGTCTGTTATAGACTACCTCACCAGGAGGATGAGTAGAGGAGACTTTCTTCAGATAATTAATGGAAGTTTAAAGATCACAGGCCCTGGTTCTCATGGGGAACTTCAATCACTCTGTAATCTGCTGAGAGAACAATACAGCAGTGCACAGAAAACTTCCTGGTGCAAGTGCTGGAGGAACCAACTAGGGGCTGTGCTCCTCTTGACCTATTGCTTACAAACAGGGAAGAATTGGTAGGGGAGGTAGAAGTGGATGGCAATCTGGGCAGCAATGACCATGAGATGGTCGAGTTCAGGATCCAGACAAAAAGAAGAAAGGAGAACAGCAGAATATGGACCCTGGACTTCAGAAAAGCAGACTTGGACTCCCTCAGGGAACTGATGGGCAGGATTCCCTGGGAGGCTAATATGAGGGGGAAAGGAGTCCAGGAGAGCTGGCTGTATTTTAAAGAAACCTTAGTGAGAGCACAGGAACAAACCATCCCAATGTACAGAAAGAATAGTAAATATGGCAGATAACCAGCTTGGCTTAACAAAGAAGTCTTCAGTGAGGTTAAGCATAAAAAGGAAGCTTACAAGAAGTGGAAGTTTGGTCAGATGACCAGGGAGGATTATAAAAATACTGCTCAAGCATGCAGGAGTGAAATCAGGAAGGCCAAAGCACAGCTGGAGTTGCAGCTAGCAAGGGACATGAAAGGTAACAAAAAGGGTTTCTACAGGAATGTTAGCAACAAGGTGGTGGTCAGGAAAAGTGTGGGCCACTTACAGAGTGGGGGAGGCAAGCTAGTGACAGATGATGTGGAAAAAGCTGAAGTACTCAATGCTTTTTTTGCCTCTTTCTTCACAGACAAGACTACTGCACTGGGCAGCACAGAATGGGGAGGAGGTGAGCAGCCCTCAGTGATGAAAGAACAGGTTCAGGACTATTTAGAAAGTCTGGACATGCACAAGTCCATGGGGTGAGATGCAATGCATCCGAGGATGCTGAGGGAGCTGGCTGATGTGATTGCAGAGCCACTGGCCATTATCTTTGAAAACTTGTGGCTATTGGGGGAGGTCCAGGATGATTGGAAAAAGGCAAATATAGTACCTATCTTCAAAAAAGAGAAGGAGGAAGATCTGGGGAACTACAGACTGGTCAGCCTAACCTCAGTCCCCAGAAAAATCATGGAGTAGGTTCTCATTTTGAGAACCATTTTGAGGCACCTGGAAGAGAGGACGGTGATCAGAAACAGTCAGCATGGATTCACTAAGGGCAAGTCATGCCTCACCAACCTAATTGCCTTCTATGATGAAATGACGGGCTCTGTGGATGTGGGAAAGCTGGTGGATGTGATATATCTTGACTTTAGCAAAGCTTTTGATACGGTCTCCCACAGTATTCTTATCAGCAAGCTAAAGAAGTATGGATTGGATGAATGGACTATAACATGTCTAGAAAGCTGGATAGCTCATTGGGCTCCATGGGTAGTGATCAATGGCTTGATGTCTGGTTGGCAGCCGGTAATGAGCGAAGTGCCCCAGGGGTCCATGCCGGGTCCGGTTTTGTTCAACATCTTCATTAATGATCTGGAGGATGGGGTGGATTGCACCCTCAGTAATTTTGCAGATGACACTAAGCTGTGGGGAGTGGTAGATACCCTGGAGAATAGGCATAGGATATAGAGTAACCTAGAAAATTGGAGGATGGGGCCAAAAGAAATCTGATGAGGTTCAATAACAACATGTGCAGAGTCCTGCAGTAAGGAAGGAAGAATCCCATGCACTGCTACAGACTGGGGACCAACTCGCTAGGCAGCAGTTCTGCAGAAAAGGGCCTGGGGATTACAGTGGACAAGAAACTGGATGAGAGTCAACAATGTGCCCTTATTGTCAAAAAGGCTAACAGCATATTGGGCTCCATTAGTAGGAGCATTGTCAGCAGAGCGGGAAAGTGATTATTCCCCTCTATTTGGCACTAGTGAGGCCTCATTTGGAGTATTGTGTTCAGATTTAGGCCCTCCACTACAGGATGTGGACAAATTGGGGAGAGTACAGCGTAGAGCAACGAAAATGATTAGGGGGCTGGAGCACATGACTTATGATGAGAGGCTGAGGGAACTAGTCTTGTTTAGTCTGCAGAAAAGAAGAGTGAGGGGGGATTTGATAGCAGCCTTCAACTATCTGAAGGAGGGTTCCAGGGAGGATGGAGCTAGGCTGTTCTCAATGATAGTAGATAACAGAACGAAGAGCAAAGTCTCAAGTTGCAGTGTGGGAGGTCTAGGTGGGATATTAGGGAAAACGTTTTCACTAGGAGAGTGGTGAAGCACTGGAATGGGTTACCTAGGGAGGTGGTGGAATCTCCATCCTTAGAGATATTTAAGGTGCGGCTCGACAAAGCCCTGGCTGGGATGATTTAGTTGGAGTTGGTCCTGCTTTGAGTAGGAGGTTGGACTAGATGACCTCCTGAGGTCCCTTCCAACTCTAATCTTCTATGACTCTATGATCATGAATTGGCTTCACTCCCCCTCAGCTAAACACCTGAAGAAACGTCTGAAAAGACAAAGAACTGTGCACTGGGGGAGGAGGGAGGGAAGTCCCAGACTGGGAAAGCAGTCTCTGCTTGTGAATTGAAAATCTCTAGCTTGCTTATACCATCTTTCTGGGTGAAACATTTGTAGATTCAAATCCTTTCAGAATTTAGATTACGTTCTTATTTTTTATTTTCTTTAGTAACTATTTCTAGTCTCTTTACATTTGCAATTTGTAATCTCTTAATTTTTGTGTAGTTAATAAACTTGTTTTATGTTTTATCTTAACCAGTGTGGTCTTGCATTGAAATGTCTAGAAACCTTAGCTCAGTAATAAAAACTGGTGCAGGTCTTCCTCACATAGAGAGGGAAGCGGACTTATTAATAAGTCTGTGATAGTTATATCTTTGTCCAGCACAAGACGGTATTATCTCGCATTCTTGTGCGATTAGGCTTGGAGAGCTGGGGGCAAACTGGCTGGGGATTGCATCCATGTTTTCTCAGGGACAGCATTCTAGGTCAGGGGTGTCAAACATACGGCCCGCGGGCCGGATGTGGCCCGCGAACCGGTTTTGTGCGGCCCATAGCCCCTGGAGCCACCGCCGAAGAGGGGAGGACGCGGTGAGTTTTGACGGCGGCAGCTCTGATCCCGCGACCCGCCACCGAGAAGAGTCGCCGCCTCCTCCCCTTTTCTGTGGCAGCTCACGGCATCATAGCTGCCGCTGAAAATGGGCAGAGGCTGGGAGTTTTTTCGGTGGCAAGAATAGCACCGGGAGTTGCCGCCGAAAAGGGGCCGCTACCACGCTGCCGAAAAAGTGAAGATGCCCCGAAATATTTGGCGGAGGGTATTGCTCCTAGGTACAGCCCAGCTCAGATACAATTTATTAAAATGTGGCCCGCAATCATCAATGAGTTTGACACCCCTATTCTAGGTTATTCATTTGGATGTCCGGCGCCACCTGCTGTTGGGTTGAGTGATAACAGAACTGGAGAGACTGTATCATCAGACAGAGGATGATGGAGAGCCCACCTCAAGCTAAATAGTTAATAAGTGAACCCAGCAGTTCCACAGCTCCCAGGCTGTAGCTCAGGGGTTCTGCATTCCGTCGCACCCTCCTGTCCCTCTAGGCCAACAGGAGACAAAGTAAAATAAGATTCATTACAGACAGATCCCGCTACCTTAGCCCCTCCTGCTCCCTATTCTTCCCTAAACTCCCCACCACTCAGGCTTGCAATCTCTGTGCTGCCTTTTACTCCCCCGTCACCTAGGTTGCTATTGAATCCTCTCTGTTCTTCATCCCCACCCTCAATCCCTGCTCCCTGTCTTGGTCACCTCTTCACTTGACTCCTGCAGCTCTCTCTTCTCTGGCCTCAATGCTTCTCCTCTTGCTCCCCTCAGCTTAGCTAAAATGCTGCTGCTAAAAATTATCTTCTTCCCCTGCCACTTTGCTAATATCACTCACTTCTTTAGATCTCTGCACTGCCCTCCCTGTGCCTCCTGCATCAAGGTCAGACTTCTTATCACCTGCTAGGACCTACCCTGCTCCTCTCCCTTCTTCATCTCCTCTTGTTCCCCACCACTCAGCCCAAGCCTCTTTGTATCCTCCCCATAACCTTTATGCCCTCTTTCATGCCCCCTTTCTGTGCAGAACAGCCTCTCCCTATTCCCATATGTCACATGACTTCCCCTCCTCCGCCTTCACTTCCCTCCCCAGAGCTCACTCCTTCTAACAGTGCCTCAGGAGAGATTCCTGCACACACTGTTACAGACAAACAAAAAG
Organism: Emydura macquarii macquarii; assembly: GCF_026122565.2. Lineage (NCBI taxonomy): Eukaryota > Metazoa > Chordata > Testudines > Chelidae > Emydura > Emydura macquarii. Next base: position 2,054,810 of record NW_027131366.1, on the reverse strand, counting down.
AAATGCCAATGAGTTGAGTGTAAGCTGAATCATCCAATATGTCTCACACTTCCTTTTTATTTATAATATGGTGCCTCAGTTTTAATTAATGAAAAACATTATTATTTTTGTGGAACTATAGGTATTCATGCTTCTTGATAGACAAATAGAAAAATATGGTTCCTGCCCTGAGGAGGTTAGAAAATAAATCATACTGATACCCCAATGAATAACAACAACAAATCTTGGCAAAGGTAAGAAAGGAAGAGAAATAACAGAAAACAAGGGAAAGGGAATATTATTCTTGTGGGAGCATTATTTTATTATTTATATACAAAATTTCTTGAGTAATGCTCAGAAAGGTGATTGGTTTCCAGGCATTTTGCTACTATATATGGCCCAAGCAGAAATGATTTAATGGTGATTTTGTTCAGTAGTTAAATTCTTTTAGAAACGCTAATGGATTAGCCTAGGCAGCATATGAGAAGGTTACTCACCTTGTGCAGTAACTGAGGTTCTTTCAGATGGTTGTCCCTGTGGCTGCTTCACTTTAGGTGTCCAAGCATCCTGCACGTGAGATCGAAGATTTATGGTAGCAGTGCCCAGCTGGGTCGCACAAGTGCTGTCATCATCTCGCGCTATTTTCGGTGGTTACATAGCGCTGTGCGACCAACCATCCCTCCATTCCTTCTCTAATGTGAAGCGCTTTTTATACCTACATACTCCAAAGTAGAGGTGAGGAGGGAGGGTAGTGGAGCACCCACAGGGACAACCTTCTCAAAGAACCTCAGTTTCTGCACAAGGCAAGTAAACTTCTCTTCTTCTTCTTCGAGGAGTGCTCCACTTTAGGTGACTGTTAAGCCCTTCAATGGAAGGAAGGGGTTTCAGAGCTGTGTTACGTACCGTTGATAAGACTGTCAGCCCAAATAAGGCATGTGAAGCTGATTGTTTTTCTATTGCATTATGTTTTGAGAAAGCATTGATGTCCAAGTAGCTGCTTTGCAAATGTCTATAATAGATACATTATTAAGGAAAGCAACCAATGTTGAGAGTGCTCTTGTAGAATGCGCGCAAATCCCAATTGGGGCCTGTTGGTGCATTTTCTGGTAACAAAGGTGAATACACCCCAATATCCACTTGGATAGTCTTTTTAAAGCTTTTAGTCCTATCTAGATAGAAGGCCAGTGCCTGTCTGACATCAAGAGTGTGGAATGCTGCCTCCCTTTTCTCCATGTGTGGTTTTGGAAAGAATGCAGGCAAGTAAATAGGTTTGTTTAGGTGAAAAGAAGAAATGACTTTAGGTAAGAATTTTGGATGTGGTCTCAAGATGACCTGGTCTTTAAGGAAGACTGTATATGGAGGATAGGCCATTAGTGCACCTAGCTTGCCTACTCGTCTAGCTGATATGATGGCAGTAAGAAAGGCGACCTTCATGGAGAGGTGTAATTGGGAGCATGAGGCAAGTGGTTCAAAGGGTGGTCCCATAAGTATATGTAGAACCAGATTGTGGTCCTAGGTAGGGACTGGAATTTTGGTCTCTGGGTAAGTATTTTTAATGCCCCTAAGGAATCGTTTAGTTATTGGATGGGCGAATATGGTAGTGCTGTCTACTTTGTTGTGAAACACTGTGATGGCCACCAGATGTACTTTAATGGAGTTTATGGTAAGACTGCTTTTCTTCAATGTAATCTAGTACTCATGGAGCTGAGAGGAAGCTGGGTTGAGACATTTGTTGTTGCACCAGGCACAGAATCTCCTCCATTTGTAGGTGTATATCTTCTACTGTTTAGTAGAATGTCTTTTACTTCATCTGAACAGGTTAATTCACTTTCTGTGAACCATGGAGTAGCCATGCTTTGAGGTGTAGGATCATCAGGTTGGGATGATAGGTATGTTTCGAGTCCTGGGAGAGGAGATGAGGTATTTGTGGGAGGTGCTGTGGTGGGCACAATGCCATCTGGAGAAGGTAGGGAAATCAGGTTTGTCTGGGCCACATAGGTGCTATGAGGATGACCTTGGCACTTCCTTCTTGATTTTGTGGATGACCCTGGCTAGTAGTGGTATGGGTGGGAATGCGTATGTTAGGGGCGCATCCCACTTGATGAGGAGAGCATCGCCCAGTGAGTTCAGACTTAGTCCTGCTCTGGAGCAGAACTGTGGGCGTTTGGTGTTTTGTGCCATTGCAAATAAGTCTATTGAAGGGAAGCCCCATTGACTGATTATCATGTTGAGGACTCCTGGTCTATTTCCCATTCATGGTTCTGTACAAAGTCTCTGCTCACTGCATCCGCTGTGGTGTTCAGTGAGCCTGGAAAAATATGATGCCGTTATGTCTACGTTGTGGCTGATGCACCAGTTCCAGAGATGAACTGCCTCCATGCATAGGGAGTGTGATCTTGCACCACCCTGGTGGCTTATATAAAACATGCATGTCATATTGTTCATTAGAATCCTGATTGATTAGTACTTGATTAGTGGTAGGAAGTATTTGCATGTGTTTCGTACTGCTCTTAGCTCTAGCAGATTTATATGGATGTTGGTCTCTGATTTGGACCATCAGCCGTAGCTCTTGTTGTTGAGTAGGTGGGCTCCCCAAGCTAGTAGGAATGCATCTGTTGTGATTGTTAGTGTTAGGGTCCTTTGGGAGAAAGGCACTCATGTGCAGACATTTTCGGGAAGAGTCCATCATTTTAAAGATTCTTTTATTTGGGTGGTATTGTGAGGAGTCTGTTGAGACTGTGTGTCTGAGGAATGTGAACTGTTCAAACCCATGTTTGTAGATTTCTCATATGAAGTCTGGCATTCTTGACCATGAAAGTTGTTGCAAACAGGTGACCTAACAGTTATAGGCACATTCTGGTGGATATCTGTGGGTTGTCCATCACCATTGTTATGAGATTGGTTAGGGTGATTAATCGTTGTTGAGGAAGTATGGCTCTAGCCTCCAGGGTATTGAGATAGGCTCCAATAAATTCTAGTTTTTGAAGAGGTACCATTGTTGACTTCTTTTCGTTTATTTGTAACCCTAATTTCGTGAACAGGGTTATCACACCCAGAGTGAGCTTTATTGTTTCTTTTAGTGTTGTTGCCTTTATCAGACAGTCATCTAGATATAGCAATATCATGATTCCGTGTTTTCGTAAGTGTGCTGCCACCACCGATAGAACCTTTGGAAAGATCATCAGAGCAGTAGATAGACCAAACTGGAGCACCTTGTCCTGAAAGTGTTGGTTCCCTAAAGTGAATCTCAGGAATCTCCTGTGAGATGGGTGTATCATAATTTGAAAATATGCATCCTGGAGGTCAAGAGCAGAGAGCCAATCACCCTTTTCTAACGCTGGGATTATTGTTGCTAGTGTCACCATCTTGAAATGTTGGGTTCTGATGAATTTGTTGAGTTTTCTTAGATCTAAGATAGGTCTCCATCTGCCTGTCTTCGTCTGTGTCAGAAAATAGTGTGAGTAAAAACCCTTCCCTCTGAACTGTGGTGGTGCCGATTCTACTGCACCCAGTTGTATGAGGCATTGTACTTCCAGTTGTAACCGGTTATCATGAGAGGGGTCCCTGAAGAGGGACAGGAAAGGAGGCTGAGTGGATGGGATAGACATAAATGGGATGGAATAACCATTCTCTAAAATTTCTAGAACCCATTTGCCTGATGTGATGTTTCTCCAGATGTTCTGAAATGGTGACAGCTGGTCTCCGAATGGTGTGGAGATGGTAAGTACTTCCTGCATTAGTTTCTTGAGGGGTCTCGTGCTCTCAATCGGACCTTCAAAATTGTTGTCTAGATGTGGGTTCCTGGCTTGTTGAAGATTGATTTGATGTTGGGTGTCTTCTGGTCTGATGCTGTTTACGCCTCTGGTCGAATTGCCTATGAGGTTGGGCTTAAGGTGGTCGAAATCTTTGAGTGTAAAACCTGCCTTGTCTCTTTTTGTTTTCAGGTGTGTAGATTCCCAAGGATTTGAGAGTTGCCTGAGTCTTTGAGGGAGTGAAGAGACTCATCTGTTTTCTCTGCAAATAACTTCTGGCCTTCAAATGGCAGATCTTCTACTGTGGACTGTGTTTCTTTTAGGAAATCCAAAAGATGAAGCCATGATGCCCGGCACATGACTACTGATGTGGCCATGGAGCGAGCTTCTGTATCGGCCGAGTCAAGTGAGGCCTGTAGTGCTGTGCGTGCAATGAGATGGCCCTCAGTGATATTGGCTCTAAACTGTTCTTTCTTTTCCTCAGGTAAATTATCAATAAAAGTTGCCAGTTTAGAAAAAATTGTGTGGGTGTATTTTGACAATAATGTGTCATAATTGGCTATGCGGAATTGAAGTGTAGCGGATGAGTACACCTTGCATCTGAAGACATCTAGTCTCTTCCAGTCCTTATTGTAAGGTGTCATTCTGCTGTGGTGTTGTTTACCTCTCTGATTCACAGCCTGTACTACCAAAGAGTTTGGTATAGGATAGGAAAATAAGAACTCATTATCCTTGGAAGGGACATAGAATTTTTTATCCGAGCATTTAAATGAAGGTGCTGCCATGGCGGGTGTCTGCCCTACGGGTTTTGCAGGTTCCACAATTGCATCATTAATGGGTAACGCAATCTTAGAGGATGCAGCAGTCTGTAATATGTCGCACAATTTGTGATGTGCTTCAGGTACCTCTTCCAGGGATATTTTGAGAGCCTCCAACACCCTTTTGAAGAAATCCTGGAATTGTATGAAATCATCTCCAGTAGTGGGTGGTGGAGACATTATAATGTCATCTGGAAAAGATGACGATAATTCTGGAGGACAAGTGTCCTCACGATCAGATGGTATATCAGAGTCATCAGCTACCTCATCGTGTGGCTACGAGGGAGGTGGAGCCATTGTTGTCATGGGAGAGTGTGGTACTCTTGACCTTGGAAGACTTACGGTCTTTGAATGTTGGGTCCTGTACATCAGTGTTTCTCAATTTTTTAAGTAGCAAGTACCGTGTGCGCTTTTCCTTGCCCTTAGTGTCTTTGTCTGAGCTTGCCTTCTTAGGGTTTGTAGCTCTATGGGTTCTTGCGGTAGCTCACAGTACTGAAGTCCCATAGTTTGAAGCACTCAATGTAGTTGGTACCAAAGTGGTTTCTGCAGCACAGGGACACTTTTTCTTTGATGATTCCCTCTCAGGTGAGTTTGCAGAGTGCTTTTAGGTGGTCTTTTTTTGACCAGATTCCTTGGTAGTCATTTTTGTGGTTAGCCTTGTGTCAGAGGGTGCCGAAGGTGACTGTTGGCTCAGAGAAGACCCTGGTTCAGGCTCTGAGGTGGATCACAGTGATTTCTCCATTAGGAGGAGTTTCAACTGAAGATTTCTAGCCTTCCTTGCTCTCTCCTTCAAGTTGTGGCAATGAGAGCACTTTTGAGGGCTGTGCGATTCCCCCAGGCAATGGACATACTGTGAGTGAAAGCGGAATGGAAAGCCTGTAGGTCAGGCACCACTTGAACCCTGGGAAACCAGGCATGACTGGGTTTTTGTCCATCATGTGAATTCCTAGTCTTCTAATTTCTAACTATAAACTGTAGGAAAGCTAGAGGGGGAAAACTCTGGGGAAATAGGATCAAAAATATATATATTTTTAAATATAGGGAGAAACAAGGAAAGAAAATAAGGGTTTACTAGGTTTCTAACGAGAACAAGTAACTATTAAGTATCTATCTAAGAAGAAGGGTGCTGCTTTCGGCCCTGACTCAAGCCAAAGGCAGTAAAGAAGGAACTGAGAGACGGTTGGTTGTACAGCGCTATGTAACTGCCGAAAACAGTGTGAGACGATGACAGAGCATGTGTGACCCAACCGGGCACTGCTACCATAAATCTCCAATCTCACGCACAGGGTGCTTAGACACCTAAAGTGGAGCACCCACAGGAAACTCCTCGAAGAAGAAATGTTGATTACACTCTGGGTCCTAATTTGGACCAGTGCAAATCCTTCTGTTCTAATATGACTATGCTAATTTTTTATTTGATTACAATAGCACTCAGAGAACCAAATCAGTATCAGGACTAGGCACTGTACAAATATACATAAAGCCAGGGTCCCAGCCTTGAACAGATTGCATAATTTTTAAATTTGAAGATCTACAGATGAAATCCTGGTCTCATTGAACTCAATGTGAATTTGCCATTGACTTCTATCGAGCCAAAATTTCAATGGCTCCAACTATGCAGTACCTATGCAAGTAAAATTCCCATAATCTGCAATTTGCCTGAGGAAGGAGACTGCCAACTGGGTCCTATGAAACTTTTTAAATATTAGGGGGCTGAATCCAGCTTCCATTTAAGTCAGTGGTAAATGAGTGGAAAGAGCTATCAAACCAGCCTGGCTGGAATTATACCTTTTTCTCTTGCATCCTTTACCCTGTCTTTTTCACAGAGGAATGTCTTGGCTGAGAGAAATCAGACAATGCTCAGTATCACAACCCTCTGCTATCCGACTTGACCACTGAGACAGATATGGTAGCTACATCAGGATCTAAGCAGAAATCCTCGCCTGGATCAGTTAAGAAAATAGGTGAGAAAGGAAAGGTAAACATTCAACAGAAATGCCCATTCAGAGAGAAGTCTTACAAATCTTAACATTTATTCATAGCCTAGTCCGTTATCAAAAAGAACTTTTCTGCAAACCCTTCATCCATACCTGCAACTTCCCAGTTTGTCCTATGGTTAACCTCCGTGACTGTGACAAAAAAAGGAGATACCAGTGGTGTATATCCATTCTCACTGCCAACTCTGAAATGGACTGGAAGTCTTGTAACTGGATACTTCATCCTCAAAGCCTAAAATTTAAGTTGCATATTGCTATTTAGTTACATTTTTAATAAAAGATGTATTACTCCTTTAAGATGCTCATTAAACATTCAGGCCTCACTGTGATTGGAGTGTCTACCCACTACAGGTGAAAAATGGGTTAACAGGAGTCTGAGAACTCAGTCCACCCTGATGCACCTAGAAGGTGTGTCAGAATTGATTTGTTATTAGACTCAGCTGGGGATAAGTGGGGTCTTCTTGATTAAAGAAGGAACTGAAAGCTAGAGAGGAGGACCCCAGACAGAGAAACCAGGAGAGAGGAGGTAGGGAGTTCCCTTTCTCTGGGAAGGAGGAAGACAGATAGAAGAAAGCTTCAGGGATGTAATTAATTCCAGTTGCAGGCCCTGGAAAGGTGACAAGGCACAGAGAAGGAGTCTTGAAGGAGTGGTGTTCTAGCTGAGAAAGGAGGAGCTGGGAGGACCTAGGAAGAAGCTAGAGGCCTGGGAAACAGAGGAGTGGCTGTGTTAAGGACAGGATGCTGGGAAGCAGCACAGGGAAAATCAGAGATAGGAAGTGGTCCATAGAAATAGTAGCAAGTTTGAAGAAGACCTAGCTACTTAAAACAGGGTCCTCTGGGCCGGAACCTAGAGTCAAAGGTGGGCTTGAGTTCCCTGACCAGCCCAGAGGAAGGGGCGTACAAGTCTGATACAAGGACTGTTGAGCCCAAGATGGGGCCGAAGATGGAGCCTCAAGAATGAGCTAAGAAGTAGTCCGAGGGGGCAGAAGGATAATTTTATTACAACAGTTTTGGACTTTCAATTGTACTTTTGTTACACCAGAAGAGGTGCAATTAAAATGTGACCTGGCCAGAGGGCTGAACTGCGAGACGACACCACCACAGGACCAGAATGACTGTTGGCAGGGGGCATTAGAGCAGAAAGAGCTGCTATATCATGCCCATCAGGAGGGGGAGTGCCAACAGTGAGTCAACTCTTCCACACTAATGTAAGTACAATGGTGAGCTGGGATGTCTCCTTAAGAGTCAGATTCTGCTCCCTGTGTCAGTCATACAATTCTTACTGAAGTTCGGAGAGTTGCCTAGTCATAGCTAAGGGCAGAATTCAGTCTTAATAAAAGTTGTTTTCAAGCTTGTCTCATTATAGTTCTTACCTTCTCCTTGCAGTCTGAGAAAGCAACAAAAAAGGAAAGTTTCTCGTTTTCATTGCAGTTGCATTCTGCTCGAGTTGACTTGTTAGCACATTGCTTGTAGACTCCAGAAGTCTGTAGAAAGGACATAAAAATGGAGTTTACCTCACTTTCTTACCTAAATTTTGAAAACAAGATTTTTTTAAAGGAAAGAACAAGAGTAAACAAATGCAATTACCTATCTGCATTTATTGGAGAGATTTAAAATGTAAATGTGTGATTTCCTATAGACCAATCTAGGTGTTAGAGAAGATCAAAATTCAGAATTTCCATTCTGTGGGAAATTCTGAGGTTTTAAAATATGGTTCCATCCTAAATCAGGATGAAAAATCAAAATATCAGAATTTTCCCTGAAATGTAATATTCAAAAAATATTTAATTTTGACCTTATGAAAACATTTACTTTCATCTTGATCTTATCATTTTGATATTTATGTTGCATTATATTAAACTAGCACTGGCCAGGAAACTGAATTTCAATTTTGTGAACATTTTTGAGTTTGGGAAAATTTAGTTTTGTTCTAAATTGGGACAAAAAGCCAAAAATCTAAAAAAGTTTTCACAAAACTGAAATCCTGTGATATTTTGTTTCAGAAAGATTGAAAAAAAATTAGTTACTTATCTGTACTGTAACTGTTTTTCTTCGAGATGTGGGTGCAGATGTATATGCCACTCAGATGTGCAAATACGCAGTTTGCCAAAGCCAGAGAACTTTGCGCATGCATTCTCATGCCTCTTTCTGGCCCCTCCTGAGACTATGTAAAGGTGGCACTGCCTTGACCCTCTTCAGTTCCTTCGCACAGGAAGGGATGGAGGATGTGCCATGGAATACACATCTGCATCCACATCTTAAAGAGCATCTCAAAGAGCAAAAGTTACAGTACAGTAAATAACTGTTTTCTTCTTCAAGTGGTTGCTGACATGTATTTTGCCTAGGTGACTCATGAGCAGTAACAGAAGGAAGTGGGACTTGGAGTCTATTTAAAGAGCAACTGCAGAACTGCCTTTTCAAAATTTGTACCCAGCCTAGATGTAGTTGTAATAGCGTAGTGTTTGGTAAAGGTATGCACAGAAGATCAGGTAGTGACCCTGCAAATATCTAGTATGGAAACATCACTGACAAATGTGATTGAAGCTGCTTGGTTTCTAGTCGAATGAGCCAATATCCTTTGTGAACATGGGAACCATTGAGATACAGAGACACCTGGCGAAGAGTTCCCTGTTCTTTGCAAACAACTCTTGTCTCAGACCTGACAAACTCACTGCACTAAACACTTGTGTTGCAGGCCATTTATCCATGGGCTACCCTGCAAATATCCACAGATAGCTGATAACTTAACAAGATGCATAATCATTGTGAGAAGTATGTATGAGTAATATTTAAGAAATAATGTAACTATATAGAAAGTATGCTTTATAGTCCTGGAGTGAAAGTTAGTCACCTGGTGATAATATATCATGGTGATGGCACATTCAAACAGGAGGGAGTTGTCATCCCTCACAGGTTAGCCAGTAATGCAAGACAAGGCTCAACTGTCTAGTCTTGGGATGGAGCAAGACTATCAATAGAAAACCATCAGATACAACTGCAAACAATTGAAACCACTTTGATGTAAAAAAGGAACAATACAACAGAGGGGATCATATTGTCTATGAGTAGAGACAAAATACTTTCAGTATAACACAGGGAGAGGCACTCTGAATCCATTCACTGAGGAAACATCTTGTGGAGCAGGGGTGTTTTCATGAAAGATTGGATCCTGGCTCCTGTACAGCCAGCCAGTTCTGAACTCTGTGGGGGAAACCTACTTTATTTATTTATTTAGGAAAGGGAACTATTAATAAATGTAGACCCAAGTTCACATTTTATGATTATGTTTTGTATTGTAACCATTTGTTTCCATTACTCACTCTTGTTTGTAACTAACTGACTATTCTTGCTTAATAAACGTACTTCTGTTTTATTATAAGTGCTCACAAGTCCTGTGTGCTGTACAAAAGCAGTGATTTAAGGTACAATTAGTGAACTGGAGTACACTGCAGATTTGGGGGATCTGAGATTTCTGTGAGTAGCCAATGTGAGGGGCTGGATATCACAGGAGAATACTTCAAAGGGACTATGAAGCTGGGATGCACCTATTGCTAACCTGGAAGGTGAAGACAGGACTGGCACAACCCAGAGGATTGGACTTGAGGATTAAAAGGCTTGTGGTGTTAGCGGGTTAACACCTAGCCACCACAAGCATGATTCCCTCTCGCTAGAGGGACTCACAGTCCAGGATACCCTAAGAACCATTTCACTTGTGCTACCCCATATGCAGTGCTTAATTTGTAATAAAAGAGATGCTGGGGCTCAAGCAATTTTTTTACTTTCATAACTGACATGGCAAGCCCAGAGGTGCCGGGACTATTAACTGTCAAGCCTAGAGGTGCCAAAAAGCACTGCCCATATGCCATCATAATGCAGGAAGTAATCCATCTAAAACCGTCTGACTCCTCATCCAATCCACAGAAGAGACAAGAAGTCAAGGCAATGAACAAAATGGTTTAATCCTTTTCAGGTAGAAAGCTCAGGATTGTCTCCATACCCAGTGTATGAAGGTGCTGTTCATCTGCATTTGGGTGAGGCTTACGAAACAATACAAGTAAATATATTGTTTGGTTAAGATGAAAGTGTGACATTGCTTTAGACAAAAACTTAGGCCTACTTTGCTTTTGAAAAATGGCATATACGGAGGCTCTGCCAGTAGGGCCTGCAGGTCACTTACTTTCCTTGCACATGTTACAGCAATAAGAAAAGCTGGCTTTTGGACAGAGAACAAGCTTCCAGGGGTTCAAATGGAGATCTCACGAGGGTAGCCAGCATGGTGTTTAGGTCCCACAAGGAAACCACTTCTTTTACAGGTGGAAAGGGACAGACAACGCCTTTCAGAAATCTGACTACCATGGAGTTAGAGAAAATCGATTTCCCTTGGATCGGAGGATGAAATGCTGAGATTGCTATTAAGTGGGCCCTCGATGACCTGAGAGACAGACCTGAGCATTTAAGATGTAACTGGTAATTCAAAACGTCCTGACTGTGAACTATCCTTAGCCAAATTCCCTGTGCCAGTGACCAAACTGAAAAACATTTCTCCTTGGTCAAATAGGTAGACCCTAATAGAGGGTTTTCTACTATTACATAGGACTTGCTGGACTGCCTCCAAACATTATCCTTCCTCCTTATCTAACCATGCACTATGCCAGCATCTATGCTGTGAGGTGCAGACTGCTCAGTGTAAAGGACCGTGATGTAGGTGATCCAATTTAGTGGCCACAGCTGTGCTGGGGTCTGCATGTCAGGAACTAAGCAGTTGCTAAGCAGAAGTCAGAGGAGTTGCAAAAGCCAGGTTCAGAAAACAAGAGTCAGGGTCGGAGACAGGCAGGGGTTGGAGACTGGAGATCAGAAATTGTACCAGGCTGGAATCAGGAATCAGGATCAGAGTCAGTCTGGGATTGGAGACGGGAGACAAGGTGAGGTCTGAAGTTTCAGCAGGCCAAAGTCTGTGTGGTTGCCCAGAAAACTTCCTGGGGCAACCCCTGGGGTTAAATAGAGTGGCCAATCAGAGGGCCACGGGGTATTGTCATTCTGGCTTCCTTGGGCAGTACTTCCTGTGGCACTTACTCTCCACAGTGCTCCCTGGCTGTAGCTCTGCATAGCCTCCTAGTGGCACTCTGAGAATGTCAGATGTCCCAGGCTCTAGTTCTTGGACCCTTACACTCAATTTGGGATGCCATATCTGACCATGGTGTTGTGTCAGTAGGTGGGGAAAAGCATGGGCAGAGAAGGTTGGAGAATGGTCACTTACCCCAAAAATCACAAAATATACAGGTTGCTCCCAGTCCCAAGAGACCATCACTTACCCCAGGTCAATTTGTATCTCAGATCTCATACCAAAGACAATCCAATAGTAAACTAATTAAGGATTTATTAACTAGGAAAAAGAAATGAGAGAGTTATTTACATGTTAAAGCAGGCAACACATATGCACAAATGAGTTACAGTCTATGGTTCCAAAAGGTGACAGAGATGTAGTAATCTGTCTACTGAATGTCTTTTAGGGCTAACATAAGTTGACCCTGGAGATTTTGTTTCCTAGATCCAGCACTGTGAGAGTTCAAACAGCAAAATAATGAAACATTTTCCTGTCAGCTATCTTTATTTCCCTCTTCCAGGATTCATACTGATGGGACTTGCTTTTCTGCACTTAGCCTGTGTAGGCTGTGTAATAAAGTCTTTGTATCATGATACTTCACAATGGCTCACTTAGTCTTGATAGTTTTCTTGATAGGCAGGGGGAACCACTCCTGCTGTCTACTTCACAAGTTCAGAGCAGGGATTTTTACAATTTCAAAGCAAAAGTTACATATCACCTTATAGCACAGGATATAAGATTAATGCAGCAACTTACAAACATTTTATAGAGTCTAAACACTAAATACATCCATACAAGTTTAACACCTATCTTGAATAATACTAACAGATAGGCGAGTTGGCCTGGTTTCCAGCTATGAATTGTCAGTGCTCACTTGACATCAACAGCCTTGGCAAGAGCTGGCACCAGGACGACCAACATCACACTAATTAACTAAAAGCTAAGGGTACTACTACTACTACTACTATCTATAACTATTTGCAGGAGTTCACAGAGAAAGCTACTATGACACCAAAACATGAGGTAAAGATACCACACTGAATGCTAGGACTCAAACTGTGGGCAGTGAGAAAGACCTGAAGGGAGTTGGGAGCAGCATCACCTTAAATAGCCTTGAGAGGTACTGCTGACAGGTACTGCTAAGCAAAGTTCTTCTTTTTTGGCATGCTGGGCACATGCACATCTGAGTGGAATACATCTCTGCAACCACTTGGAGAAGAGCGTAGTGTTTCCAAAATAAAATATATTTTCCAGAATCCCCCACTGCAGTGGAGCTGGAAGCTCTCCTAGCCACTAACTGAAATGGACATGATCCTTGTCAGTTTTACTTCTACCACTGAATAGTAGCAATGAAACTGACCAGACCTGTCATCAAATTAATGAGAAACCTAGAAAGATCCCCACTCCCACCCTAGAATAGCCAAAAGACCAGTGGTTGGGCACTCACATGGGAATCCTATGTTCAAAGCAGGCAGGACAGGGACTTGAACCCCGGACTCCCACATCCTATCTGAGTGCCCCAACCATCAGCTATTTTGGGATGGGTCTTTGCCCCAACTCACCCTCACCTCATTTTTCAGCAGAAATTCCATCCTGGACCTGAAAATCCTTCCCAACAAAAGTTTAATCAAAACTGATACATTTCTGACAAATTGGCATTTTCCATTGAAAAAAATCCCCAGCAGCTCTAGTGCCATTCAGTTTCCACTGTTCTTCCTCTCCATTGCTGCAGAATCCACAGCTGTACACTGCAGTTTACATCAAAGTATGCTGGTGGTGTTATAATGCTCTGCGGGCTGTGCTGTAGATCCAATATATAGGAAAGAAGATTTTACCCTGACCAAGATGAAAAAGATGAAGCTGGTGTATCACTAACTGTCCTGTCTGTAAACTTGCCTCTCTTTGAGCTTTTGCAGCATTAGTTATTTAAAGTGCCTTATAGAAAACTGAACAGAGTGTACAAAATGAATAGTATTGAAAGCACTCATGTTCCCATAACATTCAGCAGCAGTGAAATGATTACAAAAGACTTACTTTTGATCCTGCAAAATAATCCCTCATTCTAGGTTTGCTGGGGTCAGCATTATAAAAGTTATTGGTGAGTGGAACAGCTATTCCCAGTTTAGATGGAGGCCTGTAGTTTACCTGTATATAAATACAACAAAAGAGAGATGGATATGAAATAAATACACATTTTGATGTATTCAAAAGGATGACGTAAGAGATTCTTAATGTCAGAATAACATGGCAGAAGAAATGTACATGATATTAAAACCACTGAGGACATAAAACAGACCTGTTCATTTATTTTTATCAGACATTTCTATTTCTGCTGTTGTCCCAAATGGAAAAGTATCTATCTATCTATCTATATCTAAAATATATGTATTGTATGTTTAATAAAATGCATTATAAACCGAATGGACTAAATTTTGAAACATGGGCAACTAAACAGAACCTTCAGATCCTATATTTGAATGTTCCAATTGACACATATGCATATTAATACCCATTTGACATGCCTATATGCTGACCCTACTAAGGGATTTGATTGTCTCATTTAGGCATCTATGTTTGAAACATGGGTCTAACATAATGTGCAAAGTTTAGTATACTTTGTAGCTTAAATACAACTAATATTGGACAATTCTGTAATATCTTAAGTCTGATATAGAACATTTCACATGATTAAAAAGCCTTGTTTGAACATGAACCATTCAGCCACATAAATCGGTGATGTGTATAAGATAATCAATGCTAAGAAAGAACCATTCAATGGTCAAGTTAATAATATCACAACTTGGTCACTTGGTTCTCTACCTTGCCCCCCTCCCTACTTTCAGTCCCATTTCAGAGCTCCTGTATCTGTGGGCCTCAGGAATTTTGAGAAAAAACAAAATACTCTGGAGGAAAGTACAAGCTTTGAAATCATAAATTAATATCTAATAAGATGATTTGCATGATTGGAATGTTAAAATAAATGATTATAACCTATTTAGAAAGGATTAAGTGGGCAAAAGTGAGATGAGTGGTACTGTATGCCAAAAATGGCATCACCTGTTTCCGAGTCACTGACAGCTTGGAAGAAAATGATCTTGAATGCTTAGGGATCAATGTCTTAACAGATAACACACAAAATGGGATATTAGTTGGTGTCTGCTTCAAACATGGGGAATTCTATATTAACGCTCATCTTGATAGATAAACAGGAATTAATCACAAAACTAAAAATTAATGGAAGCTTAAGTACTAGTGATCATAACTTGATCATATTTGTAATATGCAACAGAAGAAAGTCCAAATCAATAATATATATATATATAGTTGGTGCTTTAAAAGGAGCAGTTTCACAAAGCTGAAAATAATTATGAACCAAATCAGCTGGGAGGACAAATTTAATTAGAAAAACCGATGATTATTGGGAATTGTTTAAGAACAGTAGCAGATACCCAAAAAAGCCACAATTCCACAACTGAGGAAGAAAGCTGTGTTGGTTAAAAAGAGAGCGACCTGGCTTAAAGGGAAGGGAAGGCACATATAAAAAAGAAAAAAATGTACATATAAAAAATGGAAGAAAGTGGAAGTCAATAATAATGAATATAAATCAGAATCTAGGAATTCTACAAAAATTGATAAGGGAAGCCAAGGGACACAAGGCGAAATCTATGGTCAGCAGAGTAAAAGACCAAAAAAAAAAAAAAGATTTTAAAATACATTAAGAACAAAAAGAATCCTAGCAATGGTATTAATCCGTTACTAGGTGGAAATGGTAGAATTATTAGTAATAATGCACAAAAAGCAGAAGTATTCAATATATATTTATGTTCTGTATTTGGGGAATAAACAGATGATGTCATATCATATGATGACAACACTCTTTCCATTACACTAGCATCTCAGGAGGATGTTAGACAGCAGCTACTAAAGATAGACATTTTTAAATCAGCAGGTCCAGACAGCTTGCACTAAAGAGTTTTAAAAGACCTGGCTGAAGAACTTCCTGGATTGTAAATGTTGATTTTCAATAGGTTTTAGAACACTGGAGAAGTTGTAGAAGATAGCTAACCAATGTTTAAAAAGGGTAAATGGGATGACCTGGATAATTATAAGCCTGTCAGTCTGACATCAATCCCAGGCAAGATAGTGGTGTGGTTGACACAAGACTTCACTGATAAAAAATTAAAAGAGGGTAATATAATTAATGACAGTCAACTCTGATTTATGGAAAATAGATCTTGTCAAACTAATTTGATATCTTTTTTTAAGATGAGATTACAAGTTTGATTGATAGATTTCTGCCAAACATTTGAGATAGTACCAGATGACTGTTTAAAAAAAACCAGAACATTATAAAATTAACATGGCACACATTAAAATGATTAAGAACCGGCAAACTGATAGATCTCAAAATGTAATTGTAAATGGGGAACCTTCATCACGTGGATGTGTCTAGTGGGGCACACAGGACTCTGTACTTGGCCCTATGCTATTTAACATTTTTATCACTGACCTGGAAGAAAACATAAAATCATCATTGATAAAATTTGCAGATGACACAGAGATTGGAGGAGTGGTAAATAATGAAGAGGATAGGCCACTGATACAGAGAGACCTGGAACATGTGGTAAACTGGGTGCAAGCAAACAACATATGTTTAATGTGGCTAAATGTGACTGTATATATCTAAGAACAATGAATCTTGGACATACTTACAAGATGGGGGATTCTATCCTAGAAAGCAGTGACTCTGAAAAAGATATGGGGGTCCTGGTGGATAATCAGCCAGACGTGAGTCCCCAGTGTGATTCTATAGTCAAAAAGGCTAATGCAATCCTGGTATGCATAAATGGGAATTTCGAGTAAGAGTAAAGAGGTTATTTTACCTCCGTATTTGACAGAAATATTGTCTCCAGTTCTGGTGTCCACAATTTAAGAGGGACACTGATAAATTGGAGAGGGTTCGGATAGGAGCCAGGAGAACGATTAAGGGATTAGAAAACATCCCTTATAGTGATAGATTCAAGGTGCTCAATATAGTTAGCTTAACAAAGAGAAGGATAAGGGGTGATTTGATCACAGTCTGTAAGTATCTACATGGTGAACAAATATCTGAAAATGGGCTCTTCAGTCTAGCAGACAAAGGTATAACATGATCCAAAGGCTGGACGTTGAAGCCAGACAAATTCAGACTGCAAATAAGGTGCAAGTTTTTTAACAGTGAGGGCAACTAACCATTGGAACACCTTTCAAGGGTCATGGTGAATTCTCCATCACTGGCAATTTTTTAAAATCAAGTTTGGATGTTTTATAAAAAGATATGCTCTAGTTCAATAGTAATTATTTTGCGGGAGTTCTGTGGCCTGTTATATAGGAGGTCAGACTTGATCATGACAGTGGTTCTTTCTGGCCTTGGACTCTATGAACATTTTGATTTACTCAGCCTAAACATACTAAATATTGATGGCATATTTGCAACAAAGTGTAAACATTTTTTATCAAACTTTCACGCCCTAGCTTCTGATTTTACACACTTACATTTTTGTGCACAACTAAATGCACCGACAAAAATATGTGGACACAAGTTTGTGTATTCATTTTCTCAACTTATGTGTACAAATAAGCGTGCATCTGCTTTTGCTTGTGAAATCAGCATCTCCTACAAAAGTGGATGCACAAAATGAGAGGCTGAACATTACTCCCTTTGTATATAAATTTGTTGACTACTTAGGCTTCTTACCGGCAATTGTTTTAAGAGTTTGAAACCATATTGGTCTTCTGGATCTCCATGCAGCCAACTCTGGACAGAGATCGAAACTGGAGAAATGTAGTGCATTGATTTACTGTACGAACAGCCACTCTTCAGTGTTATGACAATTGTTGATACATCACAAACAAGTGATGCTTTTTTGAGAATGACAGCTATTGAAGATTTACCCTGTGGAAGTTCATATGGTAAAAATAAATGAGCGCACCCAAAACATACACAGAATACCATTAAAATGAACATAGCAAATAAAGCTAAAAATGACCTATAGATCATACAGTCTTCTTCAGGAATGGTCTGTACCATTAGACACAGCAGTGGTTCATAATTTGCTCTGATTGGCTAGCTGGGTGGAGTTCAAAGAGATGGTTTTAATCTAAATGATTTAAGACCATTTATCTGGAGTGTTGTATTAATTTAGATGGAATGTATCGGTCCAAAGAGTCAAAGTAGTTAACATGACCCACTCACTGTTCAATATTAAACAGTTTTAAACAAGGTTCAGGGTTTGGTATACAGAGACTTCAGCCTACTTAGTACCAGGGCAGACACATTACAAATCATTTTTAACCTTTTATTAAAGATAAAGAAACAAAAGGAAAAACAGTTAAAGTATTTGAAATGTAAAATATTAAGTAAGGGTTTCCTTTTAACAACATCCCTTGTTCTCTTTCCCTTTAGCTGGGGAGAGTCTTTGGAAGGACCCCCTCCCACACCCTCCTTGTCTGACAGTCTCTTAGATGGTATTAAAGATGGTAATAAATGTCCTTTTGGAGAAAAGAGAAGAACTTAGTTGAGATGGGCTGGAACTGTTGTTGCTGTTATTAAAGTCCGGAACTTCTTTCCTAGGAGCCAAAACACAACACACACAGGAGGAGAAAGGAAAGAACAAACAGCAAAAGCTTTGAGCAGGGGGTTGGACTAGATGACCTCCTGAGGTCCCTTCCAATTCTAATCTTCTATGATTCTAAGATAGAAAATGCGGCTTCTGTGTCTAGTGTTGACTCTCACTTGCTTTGCAACCACACTTTTGAAGAAACAAAGGCCCGCCACACCATCTTATTAGCCACTCAGAGACCTGGCATACTTGTACTAGCACTGGGCAATTTAGGGATATTGCTTTTAACTGCCTTTCTAGTCACAGGCTTATAGCAATGTTGTAAAATGTATAGTCCTGACTTGCTAAGCCAAATTCTTATTAAACAGAAGAAAAAGGAGAGAGATAAAAAAAAAAAAAAGGATTTAGCTAGAGCCAGTGGAGGTGGTGATGTCATCTGAGTTCCTGTTTCTGGCCTGGTCTGGTCAGGGCATCTCTCAGGATCAGGATGACAAAAGCACAATTATGTCACACTGGATTCCAGGATCCCAGGAGATGGTGAGGATGGCACCCAGGATGGTGAAACTCACTCCTTCCCCTTTCAATCAGTAATTATTGTGTTCACCTCCACCCATTGGAATTTCCCACCAAAGTCTTTTTTTTTTTTTTTTTTTTTTTAAGAACCCCGAAAGAGAGTGATGGGTGGATTAGCCCATCCCTTCATTATTTTGTCCAATAGGACTAATTTCTGACACATCAATATTGGTTCATTGATTTCTGGTCCCACACTTCTCTTGTTTACCAGGCACGATCTGAATAAAGTCCCTGCCTTACAGCAGTAGGCCTTTTTGTTTGGTTTAATTACATCTGTCTCCCTTATGCACCTTTTCCATCAATATTTATATAGCTTATTGTGACAGTTTATGAACTTTCGCTCACGTCTCACAGTTGAGCTCACCATTACAATAAATGTATATGCTTATTATGACAACAGCTGCCTCTCTTCCCATGTAATAGGACTATGGTTGTGATCAGCTGAGTAGTCAAGCTACCTGTTTTAGATGGGTGGGGGTAGGTTGGCAGGACATGCTCTGGGAGGCGTCCTGGACTCAGGACTTCACTCTCCCACTTAATCTACCAGAGCCTACGTTTGTTGATTTTCTGCATATGCTGTTGTGACATTGAGCCAGCAAGTGTTAAGCAACCAGCAGGCTAAGTGACCTAAAGATCACCCTTTAAGAACACATTAGGTAAGTATTGAAATAGTAAACAGGACCATTCCTTGTAGATAGATATCAAAGCTATGTTAGATATACTACAGTGTTTGAAATACAAGTTTATATTGTCAAAATATTAGAGTAAATACTAGTTGTATTTGTCTGTGTTTACCTATATCTGTTAGAAACTTCACCACGTGATCTCATTAACTGGTAGATGATAAACTTCTCTTCCTGTCTGTTACTATGTTATATTGGTTCAGAGATCAAAAGGGAATATTAGCAATTAGATGAAACTTGTGGTGTAATAATATCATTGTCTTTATTTTTCTTTGAAGATTGTAGTAAACTATCTGTGAAACTTTGAATGGTAAATTGCCTTATGCTAATAAAGGCAACTAATTACCTATGTATACATAGGAAATAGAAGTATTGCTTCAAAAGCCACAATGTATATTACCTATTCTTCATCCAAGGGATACCTGCTATGACCTGCTGTCAAAAGGCTATCTGTAACCTGCCAGAGAGCTATAAAACAACTTTGGTATCTAATTGTTTTTTCATCTCAAGTCTGCTTGAATCTTATCAGGGGAGGTTTTGAGTCACAAGACTGAAGTCTCCAGCTCCAGTCTCGATTACACTGCTATTTCTCATGGAAGAATGTAAATACACTCTGCATATGGATTTCCTATTGGATTATAACCTATGCAATTGATTCTGAAAGAACCTTTTGCAACTCAGAAGCTCACCATCTCTGTTATGAAACTGACCTAAGAACTTTACTCATACTCTGTACATATAATGGTTTTTAACCACAACAACTTTTTCTTTCCTATTTAATAAATAAATAAAACAGGAGAAAAGGAATACTGCTCTTGGGAGTGTTTTTATATTATATATACATAAGATATATACATTTTCTTGACTAATACTAATTCCATAGGTAGAACTCTCATTGACACGTATGAGAACTTTATACAAGGCCTGAACGTCAACAGGCAATAGGTATTTACAAAATTTTAATCAAATGTTGAAAATGTTTCATAGCAAAGTTCTTTAATAAAGATATTCTACATGAAGTCAAAATTCTCTCTATGCATAGATAACCCTCTGCTCTGCCTCCCCTTTATCAAAACCCTGTTAAATAAAAAATAAAAGATACCACTGTAGGAACCAGTATGTTACTCGTTACATGTCTGCTCTTACTTGTTTGTAAAAATTGTTAGTAACGGAGAATTCCATCGTGTAACTATCAGTGTCATCCCAGTAATCTTTTGTCTTCACTTTAAATAGGGATGGATTTCCAACTACTAGCTTCATTAGTGGCATGTGAAAGATTGGATAGGCTGTGAAATCAAGCACAGAAATAAAGATCATAATTACTTGGAGCCCCATGCTCCCTTATTATAAGAAAAACTCAAGCGAGGAACAATTAACTTTTTCACTAGGAGGGTGATGAAGCACTGGAATTGGTTACCTATGGGGGTGGTGGAATCTCCATCCTTAGAGGTTTTTAAGGTGTGGTTTGACAAAGCCGTGGCTGGGATGGTTTGGTTGGGGTTGGTCCTGCTTTGAGCAAGGGGTTGGATTAAATGACCTCCTGAGGTCCCTTCCAAACCTAATCTTCTATGATTCTAAGCCCAACACTCAGAGTTTGAACTCAGAGTTGCCACCTAGTGCTCCACTCAAAGGGAAGAGATTTGTGCCCATATGAAGGGAACAGAGAAGAGCTTTCCCCTACTCACAGCTTTGTAGGTCCTCCTCCTCAACATTAGTAGTTGCTTTTTAGTTTGGCCAAATTGGTTAGTTGACCTGTTACTGTAGCGTGTCCTCACACAGATGAATACAGATTTTTGTGGGAACCATATCTGAGAATTCCCTGACTTTCTCCACTCTGGTCTCCCAGCATTTCATCTCACCCCACTCTTTCCAGTCTGTGCTGCTGTTAAAATCATCTTCTTGTCTCACCACTCGACCATGTCACTCCTGTAGTCTTTGAATCAGACTTCCGTTCACGATCTAGCTTCTCACCCTCATTCTCAGTGCTCTGCATAGTTCTATGCTGGCCTGTATTTCAGCTCTCATTTCTCACCAATATGGTTACCCTCAGCAACGCAGCTTTGGTATGCTTCGCCCACCCTGACTTTTGCACCTTTTTCCATGCCACCACTTATGCTTAGAATATAATAATTGTTGTTATTTTCCAAACAATCCTCCTTCATTCCTTTTCTTTGTTTAAACAGAATTATTTTACAAAGCTTACCAACATTAATCCATCAAAGGAAGTATGTGTGTGTGTTAGAAGGAAGAACTCTGCATCACTTTGAAATTTGACCATCTTCTAGTAATATTTTTCATTCTGGTGGGATTTTCAAAAGTGCATAAGGAATTTAGGAGCACAAGTCTCATTAAAATTCCAATGGGACCTGCATTTATACATCTCTGAATGCTTTGGAAAATCCCACTGTATGTGTTTGAACTGTTTTGTACACCTTATTTAGGATGTAAAATCCTTGCCTAGATACTGTGTTCTTCTTTGTTTTGCACATCAATCACGTTACCATGTATTTAAATTTTCAACATAGAATTGAATTGCAGATTTAGGGTCAAATTCTGCTGTCAAATACACATATGCTACTCCATTTACTTAAATTGGCATGAATGGGAGAAATCTATGATTATGATAGTTAGCTTTTTAATGGCTTGATCCTACAAACATTTACACATGAGTAATTTTATTTATGTGAGGATTCTCACTGAAGTCAAAGTGATGATTCATGTGACTGAAGCTACTTCATGTGCATAAATGTGTGCAGGATTAAGTACTGGCACTAATTTTCTTACTCTCTCAGTAACAGTTAATTTTCTTTGGTTCTTATGGGGTGTCACAAAGTAGCTTGTCCCTGTGGATAGACTAGGCCCAGCACCCCTGGACGAGAGCAGGTGAGTCCAATCCAGCCAATTACAGAGGGCTCAGCTACTCCTGACCTCTAAAGGGCTGCTAGTGAGACAGGCTGTGCCTGGGGAGAGAGAGCCACACAGGAGTGGAGTTAACTCCTGTGGTGGATCCCCTTGAACAAAGTGAGGGCTAGTGCTCAAAACTGAGAGCCTGTCAGAAGACCCTGAGAGGAGCAGTAACCTGAAAGTAAGGACTGAGTTAAAAGTGTTTTTCTGTTTGTTTGCTGGCTTCTATAAAAAAAGTAAACCTCCTTGCAAGAAACTGGGCATGGCAGCATATATTTTGGAGCTGGGGAGTAGCCTGATCTGGTGACATTGGGAATTAAATCATGTTGCAAAAGCACCCATACTGTACTGTATTACATTAAAAACCGTGTTTAATCATTGTGGTCCCTGCCACTTCCTGTTCTCTTTCCTGCTATTACTTTATTCCATCGGTTTGATTTAGTTTGATTTGATCTGTTATTGGCCAACTATTTTAAAATAGGATCCAGAAGTCAAGATATCATTTGATGCTTATATGTAATTGAAAAATCAATGAAAATACATTTTAAAAGACAACATTCAGCTTCACCCGTGCATTAAATTTCTTCAACCATATTTCTCCAAGTATGTCAAAAGCTATTTGTCTTTGTTGAGAACAGAGGGTCAGATCCAAAGTTCACCCAAGTCAATGGAAAGACTCCCTTTGACTTAATGAAATTTGGACTATGCTTTAAGTATATAGCAAGCTTGATGTTTTAAAATTAACCCAGTTTTGAGTTATGAGTGCAAAGAAAAAGCATTTGTCAAAATTCTGAAAATGTTAAAATGGCCATCCTAAGGTGCTTGGTTTTGGGTATGATGAGAGAGTGGAGATAGAATATGGTCCAAAAATTTCCTTTTGTCTGAAAACAAAACATGTACAATTTCATCTTATAATTCCAGCAAGAGGCAGAGACTTGAAATGTAAGATACTGCCTTTATTGGTGTTACTCCAAATTTACATCTGTCTTACTGAGATCAGTGTCTGGCCATTAACATATAAAATTCACCCAAACCAATCTCATAGCTATTTTATGTTTTGTGTTCAGACTATAGAGCTCAAGAAATAAAAACTAAATTGAAAATGTCTCACCTGTATCAACAGGGGTTACTCTGAATCTAAAATTGTAGGTTTTGGTAAGATCCAGGTATTTAATGGCATTCAGTGGTAGATTATCAAGCTCTCGTACCCAGTATCTACAGCTGTCTACTATAATCTTCCATTTTCTTCCATTCTTGGTGCCAAAGTCATACACAAACCACATTCCTGAGGTAAAGCTTTTGTTGAAAGGCACTCTCTCAGGCATGGTAGCATCTGCTAAAACATTCAGACTATCCAGAATTTTAACAATCAGGAAGCTGCTAAAGCCAGGAATCACCACAGTCTTCTCAAGATCAGAAGGTTTAAAGATGTTAGCTCCTGAAGAAACAGTCTCATTCAAATCAACACTATGATCTAAATTAAGAAAACAGAACAATTACATTTTATGTTTAATAATTTTTGGTATGCTAATCTAGGGCCAGATTATAGCGCCCTTACTATAATTAAGACGTACTTTATTCCTCCACTAGTATGACCACATGTAGATTAAGATATTACTCACTGTGAATCATGGCATCGGAATCTGTCTCATAATTTGAATAAAGAATGTTCATCAGTAACAGTTTAGGAATAAAACCTCATATTGGGTTTCAAACATTTGTATGAGTTATAACAGCAGTACATTTTATTAAATGTGGGCCCTGATCCTGTGGAATGCTAAGTGCCTCCCTTTACCATGACATAGGAGTTGCACCACCAGCCCTATTCTGACAGGGAATTTTGATGCTGATGAAACCCTCAGGTAGCTAGCTGTTTGAGCCAGCTTTACAGCTGCTTTGTGCACAGCAGCAGGAGGCAACATCAGGCCTAGGTTTGCAGGAGGGTATTGTTGGGTGGGTGAATAGACTCATTGACTATAAGATCAGAAGAGACCATTATGACCATCTAGTCTGACCTCCTGCACAACGCAGGCCACAGAACTTCATCCACTCACTCCTGTAATAGACCCCTAACCTAAGACTGAGTTATTGAAGTCATCAAATAATGATTTAAAATCTTCAAGGTACAGAGAATCCACCAGCAAGTGACTCAGGCCCCATGCTGCAGAGGAAGGCGAAAAAGGTGACACCCCTCCCCCCAGGGCCTATGCCAATCTGCCCTGGGGGAAAATTCCTTCCTGACCCCAAATTTGGCAATCAACTAAACCCTGAGCATGTAGGCAAGACTCACCAGCCAGACTCCCAGAAAGAATTCTCTGTAGTGACTCAGAACCCACCTCATCTAACAGCCCATCACAGGTCATTGAGTATATTTACCCACAGTAGGCAAAGATCAGTCAATTGCCAAATTAGGCTGCCCCATCATACTATCCCCTCCATAAATACGCAGCTTTCAGTTTTGATACAAATGACCATTTCTGGAGCACGTTTAAAGGTGGCAATGCATTCTCTTCCAGCGGCACCATTTCAATTGTTTATAATTTATTTGCATACATTTCTGTAAGTATGTCATAGCCATTTTCCTCTTGGAAAACTAATTCTGACCTTAAAAAACCCCCACCATTTTTGAGTGGAGTTCAAGATAGATTCCACTGAAAGATTTAAAAAAATTTTTTTTTAAATAGAAACACTTTTTTTCGTGCTTCTATAACTCCATTGCAGCTCATTTGAACTGGTTGTAAATTTTCATTTTCAGCCTGAGGCTGCGAATAAGCATGTGGAGTTACAGACTCAAAGGAAGTGTTTGGGGTAGTGAAATTGGGGTTTAGAATATAATGGCTTTTCAAAATATGTTAACGGTGGTTGTAATATTGCTCATTTGGCTACTCAAAGAAAAATCAGGAAGTCTGCAAAAAACTCAAAATTCTCAGCATGTTCATGTTTGCAACCTTCTTTCCCTCCACTCTTTATATGTCACTTGTCTCTTTAGGTCTTCAGGGCTTCGATGTCTTCATATGTGTTGTATACCGTCTAGCACTATGAGGCCTCTGAACACTACGTAATATAAGCATTAAATATGAATATTTCTTATTAATTGACAATGAAGGAAGAGAAAATTGCCTCAAGTTTTGTTAAAATACAGTTCTGATTTCATTGTTAAATAATGGGTATATACGTTTTTCTTCTTGTCAAGTAATTGCACATGTGCATTCCATTCTTGGGTGTTGGTAAGGAGTGTGCCTCCTACCATGTCTAAGTCCTGACAGCATTCACCATTCCTGGTGCCTAAGAGGCAGCATAAGAAGCAGGGGAGATGCTCAGCACTGAAGTCTGCTAGGCATGGGGATAAGAGTAGAATGTAGCCCAAGTCTAAGCACTCTTCTGCTTCAGTACTGCAGAAAATGGCACCATTGACTCTGGTGCCTAGGGAGGTGCCATCATATCTGGAGACAGAAGGAACTCCTTCCTCATCTGTGGTACCACACCATGTTGACACTATCTCAGTACTGACCATGCCGGAGGCATTTGCGGCTGCCAGTGATCTCCTGATCTGTTAGTGCCAATATCGTCAGCAGTACAAAAGCCAGTGCTGTTGGTGTGGTGGACACAGGAGAACCAACAGGATTACTACAGAGCTTGGCGTCATGCTAGTCTCATGTAGTCTCATGGCTCACCCTTTGGTACTGTCAAAGAGAAAACCCATGATGCTCATTTCTCTGTGGACTGCTCCACCTATTGCTGGAATGGTGTCTCTGTGGTCATCTTCTTCCTAATCCGAGATCGTGTCCTACATTTCCCATCCTCAGAGCCACTCTTCCTATCCCTCTCCTAGATGTTTCTACCCTTCCATGCTTCATGGCTCCTGAATTCTCCAGGCTAATGGATTTGGCCCTAAGCTCTTTGGGACAGGGATTGCCATTTTTAAAATATATTTATACAGTGCCTAGTACAATGGGGCCCAATGAGGTTTTTGTCTTTAGGTGCTACCACAATATAAATGTTAAGTAATAAAACCCTATAGAAAAGTTAGGGGACAATTATATAGAAGACAGATATGCAAGTAATGAAGCAGTAAGTTGATCAGAGAAGGTAGATGGGATTTAAAAGTTGATAACTTGAAACAAAAGTGGAACCAGCAGGTTTTAAATTAAGCTTTTAAATCATATTAATTAGAAATGCCACTAACTATTATAGAGCATTACATTTATGTAGTTTTAGGGCACAGAACAGACTAATGCAATTTGAAATTGTCAGCTGTCTGATATGCAAACATTTCATATTCTATATAAAAAAAGATGTTATTTACCTGTACAGTAACTGAAGTTCTTCAAGATGTGTTGTCCCTATGGGTGTTCTCCTTCAGATGCGCACGCACCCAATATGCCTGTGGTCAGAGATTTTTGACAGCAATATCTGTTTGGTCCATGCATGCCTCCTAGTTATTTTTGTGCTCTGTTCCAAGGGTATAAAGGGCAATGCGACAAGACCAATCGCCACTCCATCACAGTGCCCAGCATAAGCTAGGGACTCTGAAGCAGAAGGAAGGAAGATGGGTAGTAGAACACCAATAGGGACAACACATCTTATAGAAAACAAGTTATTGTACAGGTAAATCAACTTTCAAAGCAATTGTCCCTATGGGCTTTCCACAGTAAGTTCCTCCCAAGCAGTGAATTTATTAAGGACGCTGAACACCCAGCTCCAGTCTAGTACAGTTGAAGTACTGCTCTACCAAAAGATGATTCAAATCTAGAAGTCTCTAGACTTCTAGCATAATGGCTTGAGAAGGTGTGACTAGAATCCCAAATAACCTCTTTACAAATATCTATAATTGGGTTATTTTTCAAAAAGGCTGCAGATTTAGACTGAGGTCTAGTGGAGTGAGCTCTACGGATAGTCGCGGGGCGGGAGTGTCTAATAGGATGTTCTTATTCACCCTGAAACTTACTTTGATAATCAGAGTAGAAATAGGGGCACCTTTCTGCAAATGAAATAAAGAGCATCAGGGAGCTTCTGAAGGGCTTTATTCTTTGGAGATAAAAGGCTAACACACTCTAAACACTTAATGTGTGAAATCTAGTTTCTTCCAGATTGGCATGAGGTTTAAAATTGAATGTCTGAATTAAGGTAGCATTTGGATACAATTTTAGGAGTAAATCTCAGCATAAAGAGATAGCTTATCTAGTAAAAAACCATCTGTGGGGGGGATCTGCCATAACAGGTCCTATTTTACCTGCCCTCCTAGCTGACATAATAGCTACTAGAAAAAATGTCTTCATTGACAAATGTAAGAAAAAACATCATGCTAAAGGCTTAAATGGGTTACTCAAGTGCTATACAAACCAAATTATGGTCCCAAACTGGAGCTGGTTCTTTAATAGGTAGAACAAGTTTCAATAACCACTTGATAAATCTATGTTGTTGGGTGAAGAAAAAAAACCAAAGAAACCTTCTAATGGAGGTGAAAGCTGCTAATAGCTGCCAAGTGCATTCTAATGGAACTCAGTGGCAGCCCCCTATTTATTAGGGATAATAAGTAATATAAAACATGTGACAGCTGTGACTCAAGAGGAAGCAGACCATGCTGTTCACACCAAATGTAGAACCTCTTCCATTTCCCATAGGTCCTTCGTGTAGAAGGTTTTCTGCTGTTAGAATGTCCTGTACTTCTATCAAACAACTTCTTTGACATCCATCTAAGTATCATGATCTGAGATGCAGGGAGGACATATTTGACTGGAGTGTTATCCTGTCGTTCTGATGCATAAGCAACCTAAACGGAGACTCAGGCAGAGAGTAGAATAAGGCCAGAAACCAAAATTGCCCAAGCCATTCTAGAGCTATAAGAATGACTCTATGTCCTGCTGTATCTTTTCAATATTCTTAGAAGCAGTGGAACAGATGGGAAGGTGTACATCAGTTTCTTTGACCTCAGAATTAGGAACACATCTTCCAAAGCTCCTGGACTTTGTGCTCTTCTCGAGAAAAATATTATACATTTCCTGTTCATGTTCATATTGAATAAATCCACGGTCAGATATCTCCATTTATGAAAGATAGACACTATCATGGAGTTGTAAATCCCTCATTTGGGGTCTATAGAAAAGTGCTCACTCAACTTGTCTGCCATCATGTTTTGGAGACCTGGTAAGCAGACTGCTATGATGATGATCAGATGTTTTATGTATGAATGCCAATGTTGTAATGCCTCTGTGCACAGAAGAGCCAATCTTTCCCCTACCGATGATTTATGTAGAACACGGCTGATGTCCCTTACAGATTGACTGTTGAGCATGGGAAGAACGTACATATATGTGTTCCAAACTGATCTGAGCTCCAGAACATCACTGTGCTGAGTGGAATCCTGTGCAGTCCATTTGCCCTGTTTTAAAAAATTGTTCAAGTATATTCCCCATCCCACTAGGGATGCATCTGTAACAATTATATTTGTCAGGAAGGGCAGTGTGAAAGACACCCTGACAGATACCCAGTCTGGATTCTGACACGGGTTAGCAATAGTAGAACCTTCTCAGGAATTGAAAGAATCATGTACAGACTGTACTTGCTGGTGACGTAAACTATACTCAACCCGAAAGTGCACAGTGCTGTACAGCCTACCAGTCTGAGGCAAGATCTCACTCAGATGTAGCTGAGATAAGGAACTGACATTGTTTTGAATCTGTCTGGAGATAAATATGCTTTGGCTGTACTGGAATCCAGTATTATCCAGATAAATTCTATGCAATGTGTCAACACTAAAATTGACTTTTTTTTTCAACTCAGTCTTAGTGGTAGCATCTTGAATAGTTGTATAATTTTTAAGATGGCCGTTTGAAAAAACTTTTTATAAAATCTTTGACAAACCAATAGTTTATGTACAGAAAAAATGTGACACCCAGCAGTCATAAGTCATAAGCACCCAGCAGTGCTGCTACCACTGAGAGGACCATCATAAACTCTCTTGGAGGTGTTGAGTTATCAAACAGATGTACTACATATTGGTACTGGTTTTGTCCAACAACAGATCAAAGAAATGGGGTGTGTGCTAGATGCATGGCTATGTAGAAGTGTGGATCTTGAGGGTTCAAAACCAGTTTCCTGGATCCAACAGCAATATTATTGAATACTGAACCATCCTGAACCTTAAATGTTGAATGACGGCGTTGAGCATACTGAGGTCCATCCTCCCTTCTTCTTGGGTATTAAGAAATATATTGAATAAAAGCCTCTGTCTTTGTAAAGTGAAAGTTACCTCTTCTATTACTTCTAATGTTAGCAGTGAATCCACTTTTTGTTCAAGAAGTGTCAAGAGTCAGGGGTCCCTGAAAAAGGAGGGGAAAGGTGGAGGGAGAGTGAGCATAGAGTGGAAGTGAATGGTATAATAATATGCTATGACTTGAAGGACCCACCTGTCCTATGTTATTTTGTTCCAAAATTGCCGGTATAAACAGAGACAGTTTCCAAAGGATAGAGATGGAGTAGAAGAAGAAGGGGATGTCAGCTCTAGACAGCTGATTGGTTTACAACTCTCAACCTGCATATCAAAAGTTATGCTTCCTAGAAGAGGATGGCTGTGTTAAAATGTTGACAGCAATAATGGATCTCTTCTTTCTAAATGTTTTTCCACATCCTAGGGTTCTCAGAAGTCCTCTGGAGATAGGGCACCTGTGTGGTAGTCTGTCCCTGGAATGATTGATATCTATTATATTTCCTCTTAATTGCAGGGTGTAATACTAAGACTAGAGTGTCACTCTGGAATCCTTATGTGTGTGGAGCAACTGATCAAACTTTCCACTGAAACATTTCAGCCTCTACAATGGAAGGTGGCTTGGACTTCTTTGGGAATTCCAGATGTTTGCAGCCACAAAGAATGACACACATTTATTGTTATTTCCATTGAACATCCAAGGGTTCCTGCAATGAGGACCTAGTTCACCTTCTCTAATGAGGAACTGGAATTGTTCCCTATGCTCCTGTGGCAATTTTTCAATAAAATCCATGAATTTATTGTAATTAACATAGTTCTACTTTCCTTGAGAGCTTGGTAATTAGATATCCAGAACTGGAGACTTGCAGACAAAAAGCTCTCGCAGCCAAACAGGTTGAAATGCTTCAGATCCTTTTCATATGGAGTGACTTTGGAAGGATGCTGCTTATTCCATTCCTGAGCTGCAGCTACCCCAAATGAATTTGACACTAGATGTATTTTGCCTTCTTGGATGGCATGTAATATTTCCTGCTTACCCTTTTGCAAGTTGGAGCTATTGTAGCTGGAGTCTGCCACACAGGTCTTGAAGGTTCCAGAAGGGAATGATTGATTAGTAGGGCAGGAGGCCTGGTAATGATGTATGAAGTATGTCTAAGAGTTTGTGTCTCCTCCAAAGGGATCTGGGTGTGTCTAAGTCATCCGCGTTATCAAATCCTGAAATCTCTTAAAATCATCATGGTATGGTGGGGTTGGAGACATTATGACCTAATTGGGTGAGAAAGAAGCATTGTTCACTAGAGCCTGTATCTCTTCCTCTGTATGATGTTCCTCCTTCTCAAATGAATCCTGCTATTGAGGAGAATGTTCCAGAGGATCACCGGGCATGGTGCATTGCCTCTTCTGAGTCACTCACTCAGTGTGTCTAAGTATAGGCTGATACTGTTCCCTATATGAGCCCCATGGATTTCAAAATGGCCTCTTAGGTGCATCTTATGAAATCAGGGGAGGAAATCATGGAGACAGGCACCAGGGCATTT
This sequence comes from Emydura macquarii macquarii, assembly GCF_026122565.2. Taxonomy (NCBI): domain Eukaryota; kingdom Metazoa; phylum Chordata; order Testudines; family Chelidae; genus Emydura; species Emydura macquarii. The sequence continues at coordinate 2,023,653 of NW_027131366.1, read as the reverse complement.
GCTGTTGGTGGAACTGTGCATCCCTAGCCTGTCTGGACACCCAAGATACCCTTTATGACTGATATTCTGGGGAGGGACTCCTAGGAGAATAAGGTAGTGTGTTCTCATCACTATATTGTGAATCTAATAAGTAAGAAACATCAAATTCAGAAGAGGGGCATGCAGTAGAAGGTGGAGTAATTTGCGGTAAGATGTGAGTTCTGATCAGTACTAGAGAGTCAGTTGGTTCTGATGACAGCCTTGTGACTCATACTGATAGGTGCATGACCCCTGCCAAAAGAGGGGATTCCAGTTCCTCTAATACAAGAAGATCCTTGGATAGAATAAATCTATCTGGTGCTGGTGTCAAATGAGGAGAAAGCACTTAATCCTACGTGGGAATGAGTAACTGGTACTGGTAGTGGAAGCATTGATTCAGCTGGTACTGAATAACTCTTTAGAACTGACTACTTTGCTGGTGCCAAGGACTTTCTTGGTGTCAGAGCAAAAACAAGCACTCAAAGAAGAACTTAAAATATCTAACCATGAGGACATAAAAGAGAAATCCAGTTTTACACTAACCCAACTGAAATGTGAATTCCTTTATTTGCAGGTTAAATATAGTGTACTCTCAACAGCTAGAATGAGGATTTTTTGTTGTTGTTGTTAAAGATCATATAAGAGGTTATTTTTTAAAAAGAGTACCTCATTACTGTACCAATCAACAGTATCTAAAACTTACTTTCAGAAAGAAGCTGAAGCTTAACTGCGGTGGTGTTGGATGCCTTCAAAATACTTAAAGAATTAGCTAAAATTCCATTTTCAGATTCAAAGGGAAATCTCTTCAGAATGTCTACGACGACAGAGGATAAATATTGTGGAGGATATTCATGATGGAAAACGTTGACTATTGTACCTGATCCGATTGGCCTATATTGGCAGGAAGCATAAATTGGTTATTACATTAGACAATTCACTAATTAAAGAATTTACACATGCTTACATCCATCCCTATTCACAACACTAATTAAGCATATGCTTAAATCCCATTGGCTTCAATAGGATTTAATATAAGCGTAGAGTTAAGCATATGTTTAATCACCATTCCTGAACTTTCATGAACTGGGGTGCTAGTCAGGTCTATTAGCGTAGAAATTACCCATGTCTCCAACATAAAGCCAGAACAGTTGGACTGTGTACAATGTTGGGTGAATATGGCAGAGATAGAATTTACTTCCTAACCTGCAGACAGGCTGTGGAGCTTCAGTGCGGCCTCTCTAAAGTTGATATTCCAGCCCATGGACTACAAAAGCAGTCACTGCCATGCTGTACCTCCTCTCCTGTGTTGCTGCCTCTGGCAGATTAGTGCAAAGGCTCTCTTACAATGGTAGCTCTTTTCAGTCACCATGTTGTTTTAACTAACATGGTGCTAAAAATGCTGCCAGAGCCAAAGAACCATTTACACTTGAGTTCCTAGTAGCGCCAGCACATTGCAGCTGAACTGGTCTTAGCAACAGTAAGAATTTTTTGTAACAATTCTGTAGTGTAGACAAAGCTTGAAGCAAACTATTACTGTGTCAGAAAGCTGCAGCTGGAAAAAAAAATTACACCAGATGCAAAGGGAAAGAGGAGAGAACAGATAAAAAGAAAGTTCTAAAAAGAGGCTGTACTGATGATTTCTACTGTTATTTCTGAAGAAAAACAGGTGACTGCTGGCAAGGGTAGAGTGGGGAAACTTGGTTGGCTGCAGAACTCAAAGCCTATTTAAAATGTAACTGTGTCACTTGGCTTCTTTACCTATGCAGCCCTTTGTCTGTCTGCCGAGACAAGCAATCAGTTGTAATGGTGGTAGTTTGTGTCAAGTCGGTGCTTGTTCACTAGGACTGCCACAATGTACTTCACACAGCCATCAGAAGGTAAGATTTAGCCCATTAGACAGAGAAATTGCCTCTAATAATATTGAATGCTCTAGTAGACATTTGTAATCAACACAAAGTCAACACACAATTAGGTTATGACTGGCTGCCACTGTGCAAATGAAGCACTGAGCTGGAGAAGCAGAGCTGATGTAAACTGGCAGAGCAGTATTAGGACATTTTCATGTTCATTACATTCACGTACACAATTTAAAACTCAAAATAACTGCAAGCAATACAGAAAATAGACAAAAATGAAGCTTTTTGTGCTCTTGGATATCTCTTCCACAGTTACCTAAAAATCCTTCTGACCAGTGCTGCGCTGATTCAACACATGATGTTAGTGCACACAAGAAGGAACTACATAAAAAGTCACAATAAATCCAACTCCATTAAACCACACACACACAAATGTCAAGTGCTAGATACTACAGTCCTAAATCAAATAAAACTCCCATTGAAGTCCCACTGGACTTAGTGGTATCCTAGTAAACATCACTTATGACTCTCCTATATGTTTCTGCCATTTTACCTAGATTGTTTGCTGCCAGCGTTGCTCCATTGGACAATTAGAGGGCAAATGGATCAAATTTCCAATGTTTGCTATTAGCCATCTGGCAAACAAAGGCTTTCCGAAGGCCACTGAGCATCTACTGGACTTCAGTGCAAACTTTCCTTACAGCACAACAAGACTGGACCCATCCTTTGCAGAATGGAAAAAGTAAAATTTGACAGAAAAATCTATATTCAGCTAAAAACTGCCCTTGATTATATCCAGGAAATCCTATTGAAGACAAGAACTTTGCAAAGTATGATGGAGGACAGCTCTCCAATGTTTCCAAGTTCCTAAACACAATAAAATGTTTTATTAAACATTTTAATAAAATACAAACTATGAAAAAAAAAGTATTTGGCAATGCCTTTTTAAATGATTAAAACATGAACATATTAAATGCACTTTGATAGTAATAATATATCAAGAGTTAATTTATTTACCCATGTTGTAACACTTTGCCTTTGTGCAGATCATAAAATCTTGACTTTTGAATATTTCTTGATTTTCCATTCAATGGGATATGTTCAAAAAAAACCATTTGCTGTTCAGTGATATATTGTGGTGACAATGGGCCATCAAAACCTATGTCATCCTCCTAGAATGAAGGGAAAATGTAGGTGGTTATTCTTTCTTTTTATTCTTCTTTGCTTAAATAATGTAAAATATAATATTGTACTGATGCCTTGAAAACTGATTAAAGATAAATGAGTAAAATAAAGGCATTTCAAATAATCTGTTCACCCCCACCCCCCCAGAAAATGTTCAAAATGTTTTCTAACACCTACAGCAGTGGTTCTCAACCAGGGGTATGTGTATTCCTGGGGGTACGCAGAGGTCTTCCAGGGGGTACATCAACTCATCTAGATATTTGCTTAGTTTTACAGCAGGCTACATAAAAAGCACTAGCGAAGTCAGAACAAATTAAAATTTCATACTGACATTGACTTGTTTATACTGTTCTGTATACTATACACTGAAATGTAAGTACAATATTTATATTCCAATTAATTTATTTTACAATTACATGGTAAAAATGAGAAAGTCAGCAATTTTTCAGGAATAGTATGCTGTGACACTTTTGTATTTTTATGTCTGATTTTGTAATCAAGTAGATTTTAAGTGAGGTGAAACTTGGGGGAACTCAGGACAACTCAGACTCCTGAAAGGGGTGTTGTAGTCTGGAAAGGCTGAGAGTCCAGACCTACAGGACTCTTTACATATAGAGACCACCATTAAAAAAGCAACAGTAACCAAACTTAACAGAGTAGTATTTGAGGTAGAGCAGTTATCTCCTTTGTTACACAAAGCAAAAACTGCAGTAGCTGAGATGTGTAACTGTTGGCAAATGTTTTTTGTTTTTTTTTAATAAGAAAAAAGAGCAGTAAGTACAAGGACTATATTATTGGACTGTTACTTGTGCCCCATTTGATTTAACAGGTATTACACTAACTTTTTACTACATCATTATTCGTGCCTATGGAACAAGGTCAAATTTCCTGGAATCTTTGTAACTGACGTGAATATTTTTTAGGTAGCTCATGCACTTTGGCCCATGATCTAATTGACTAATTGATCAGATTTTACCTATGAGTGACTAAACTCCACTCAGCCTCCCCCTTCTTATTCCTACATTTTGCCCTTCTCTCTATTTCTATGAAAGAAAGTTAATGTCTTCATAGTTTTTAAGCATTCTCTTCTTTTGGTATTATTCAGTACATTATTCTGTCTTGCCATATGCATGGGAATTGCTCTGCTCACTTAATTAAAATGTTACTTTTTAAACTCAAATTCTGTAAAGCATTGAGAAATAATTGGCCTGAAAGATACTATATAAAAAGAAATGCAATTTACCAGCACCCACTATGTGTGTGAGAAGCACTGGGGGAATCAGCTCTCTTCCATTGAAGGTGAAATTCACTCATGTGTGAAGGGTGCACTTAGAGCCTTCTGCACCATTCTAGAGCAGCATTGCCCCATCTGCTGGTGGGCAAAGGCCTGTGCAAATCTGTGCTGAACCTAGATAGGATGGTCAGATGATGTTGTTTGAGGTGGAATAGAAAGATGGACTACTAGATCCACACTTAATTGTACTCAGCATAAAAGCGAAGAAAGGTCTGTGACTTATTCCAAGTCATTGACTAGAAATACCCAAAGAGAGGCTATGCTGCAGCCTTGCAGTTTGTCTAAGGGCTGAGTGTGGATTCCATCCACCTATTCGCACAAAACCCAGTGTCCTTGAACTTTGTGCCGAAGGAGGGGTTTTTAAAATATTCTACTACAGTTTGTTAATTTTGTTATACAACTAACCTGTACTAGAGTGATAACATCAAGCAGGTTTATTTCCAGACTATCAGAGATTGATTCATTCAGAGCAATTATATTTAAAGACCCCAAGTGGTCATAGTACAAATTGAAAACATTGTACGCTGATGTCGTAAGCCTGGCATATTTTTCTAAACCTACAGAGAAAAAACACAGACAATAAGTTGAAAATAGGTCACCTAAACAAGGAAAATTTGGTTGCATAGTGAATTTAGGTTTATTGCAATAGGGTTGAAGGGTGCTATCGGCTTTCAAGGGAGCTGGGAGGGGTCTGTATAAGGCCTCTATTTTTAAAAATCTCTAAAGAAACAAGCTTATGGTAAGTCAATATATAAAAACTGTTTAGAACAAAATCACAAACAAATGTAACTGAATGGTTATCTCCTAAGGCAGTGTAGCAAGGGGGTATGGCCTCCCTCCAAGACAGACAGGGAGGGATGGTCCCTCAGCCTGAGGAGGGTGGAGCCAGCGAAGCCACGCCTGCCCTGTTGGAAACAGAGTGGTGGGGTTCAGACAGGAACAGGAAGTAAAAAGAGTGGGACTCCCAGCCCAGTTGAGGGAGAGCAGCTGATGGAGAAGGATGTCTCTCCCCTGGTGCTGGGACCTGAACCGCTGCCTTGTGGAAAAGCTTCCCGGGCTACCAGCTGACTGGGGCTCTGAGACCCTGCCAGAGCTACCTGGGCCCTGGGAGCTATCGGAGCTACTGAGTCCCTACTACGCGAAGGAGCTACCGGGCCCCTACCCTGTGGAGCAGTTGCCAGGGCAGCCTGCTGGCTTGAGCACCACGGACCTGCCAGAGCTACCTGGGCCCTGGGAGCTATCAGCGCTACCGGGCCCCTACCCTGCAGAGGGAATTGCCTGAGCTCTGCAAGCCCGAGGAACTATCTGGGCCCTGCAACCTAAAGGAGCTGCCATTCGCCAGCAATCCCGAAGAGTTGCCAGACCTGCCGCTGGTCGACAACGTTGAGGGGCTGTGGAGCCTACCCCAGCCGAGTACCTTGAAGAGACAGAGAGTGACTCTGAGAGCCAGGTACTTCAGAGAAAGAGGGGAAGGAAGGAGCCCAGGGAAGCCAGATGACAGTCTGGCTGTGTTGTGGCCTGCAGATGAGCAAGCAAGTTTTTGCTGGAGCCCCGCTGACTCAGTGGTGGGACACCCCGCTACTGCTAGGGCCCTGGGCTGGGATGCAGTGGAGTTGGGTGGGCATGCGTCTCCCTTTCCACCCCAACCCTGGGGTGATCACCCTCGGCCAGTGAGGCCACCTGGGCCTCACACTGTTTGCTCACCCTACCTAAGGCTATAGACTATTTACTTTGTCTACTCACTCAGACTCAGGTTAGAGACTGCTGTGCAGGCCCCCCCTCCCTGAGAGCCTGGGGCCTATAAACTGTTTGCTCGCCTGGACTTGGGCTAGAGACTGTTTTGCCTGCCTTGCCCTCTGGAGGGCCCGTGGCCTATCGACTATTGACTCGCCCGGAGTCGGGCTAAAGCCTGCTTTGCCTACCCCACCTTGCTTGGGGGTTGGGGTCCTAGACCGTGAAGAGCTAATCCTCTGTATAAAGTTTGTCTACACAGGTGTGACCGCACCGGGGCATGGCCTCCCTCCAAGACAGACAGGGAGGGACAAGCCACATCCTTTACATGCACATACTATTTAAGGTGCTGATCCTGCACTGAGCACTGAGGTAGGCCCTTGTGTCCATTATCTTCAAAGAGGCTCTGCATGGCTGAAAGGCATCCAGGCATCCAGTGCTCATTGCAGGCTCAGAGCCCTGGGGCTCAGCCCTGCAACCACTGAAGTCAATGACAAAACTCCCACTGACTTCAATTATAGTATATGGGGCATATCATTATTGATGCTCAGCATAATCAAATTATCTGCTTTGCAGTTTTAGATGTTATGTTAGTGTTAGTGCCAGAATACAAAGAGTTTTTCCAACCTAATAACAGTTCATTCAGAACTTAACAGAAGCTATGAATTCAATGCATTAATTTTTTGTAGCAGTTTAAATGGCTTCTTGTATCCCTTCCATCAATATACTGTAAAATAACGGTAACGAAGAACTAGCTCTAATGGTTTTTCAGGGAGTATGGTTAGCAAAGCAGCAGCCCTGGATCCATTCCTGATCACCTGCAGAACTAATTCTGAATTCCTCACCTGCCTTAGCAAAGAAGATACTTCCCTTGTCGGTCACAAATGCAATTGACTGACTATAAACACACATATTTGTTTTTATAATTATTTCATTCTCCAGAGTGATTAACAACATAAAGGTGTTGCCTCCATCATCAGAAAACCAGACCTATGGAAAAGAAGCAATAGTGACTATTGAACTGCTGTCTGCATTCCCAGTTTCATCAGAGTATTATACAGACAGAAACGTTTTCAAATGATCATTTGCTGGAAATAATCAAAATACACAGCCCCACACTTATAAAAATGCACTTCATTTGTTGTAATGAAGATTCAACAAATACATAAGCATTACAGAAATATCAAGCTGTCCAAAAATCTACAATTTGGTGTTTTTAGAAAATAACTTCTATCTGATGATACAAAGTTTCCCTGTAACTAAAATTTATTCATAATTAACTATAACTCACTTCTTGAGTATTTCCTGCCAGAATTAAAAGCCCATCTTTACTCATGCTGAGCAGTATTTCACTCCACAAGTCTCACTTGATTTAAATGAGACTATTCACGGACACTATTCAGTGGGAACCAGGGCTGCAGAATCAGGCCCTGTGAGAAAAATTATTTCTTCCCACAGTTAGAAAATGCATGACAGTTTCTATTTTTGGTCTTGCTTCCATTAAAGTCAATAGGAGTTTTGCAAAATTTCCTTAAGGGGAACAGAACTGGACCTTTCATTCCGAAAAATCATCATTAAAATTATGCTTCACTTCAATATATATTCCTATGGATGCCCACCTGGTTTCCATAAACATAGAGAAAATGACTTCCTGGGTGGAAAAACATTCCGAAAGGCAAAAACATAGGATCTGGAAACCAGAATACTGGAAATTTTGTTTGCCTGTTCAATTTGTGGTCTGTTATCTTGTACACTGACACCATTGCCTTATTCTAAAGAGAAAAAACATTATTCACTATAGACAGCTAAGATTTTTGCAGTCATTAGACCACTAGCATATTGAATATCTTAAGAGAAAGAATGTACAGCACATTTAAGTTATGAATTTATGTTCAGCAAGTGAGAGTAATACACAGAACTTAGAGAAAGAAACCTGCACATTCTTGTGTACCTGGGCACAAATTTTTGCTTTCCAAAGACCAATCAAATAGAAGCATCCCCTAATTTCTAGTAACTGAAGGGAAAAGCCATTGTCCTGGACAGAACAAAAGAATGGCATGGAAGGATGGGCAATGAAATTTAAATAATCAATTAGATGTACAAAGCAGCAAAAATTATGCCTGGGGTTCCATACTGTACCTGAACAGTTATAAGACCTATTCCAGTGTTCTGCTGATAGTCAATAAGAAATGCCACCACTCGTCTAGAAAGTGTCTTTCCACCATGAAATCTATAGGGCAAGCAACTGTACCATTCTGTATATGGATCATTACTATAGAAACAGGTAGATACCTAACAGAAAGGAAATCTGTGATTAGAAACTCAATACGTTGAAAGTTTTAATGGGTTTGTATGTGGTGTATCATAATCCTGGTTTCAAAATTTAGGATTGGATCTTTAGCTGGTGTAAATTGCTGACTTCAGTGGAATGCTTATGAGCTTGATAATAACAAAACTGCACAAGCCTTCCCACAAATCCCTTCAGCAAGACCAAACTCAGTCTTACCCCGGTACTGGATTTCTTTTTCTGGGCAGAAACTGACAACCATCTGAAACTAAGCCAACCTCTCTGTTGGATTTGTGATACAGACAGTTATAAGACTATAAATGGATAAGCAATGGATAAGTAAATGGAAGTTAATGAGAATTTTCCTGGAGTATTAAGGAAGTGGCTTAAGTAAACAAATGCAACTTCAGGCCTTTTAATCTGCGCTAGATCCATATAGATAGCCCTTATGCCAATTTGGAATCTAATTGACTTTAGTAGGATCCATAGTGGCGCTGGGGCCACCAGTGAGACCCAATGGAAATATCATCAGAGTCATAGTATGAACTAATTGTTATCAGATATTCATTTGGAAAGAAACTTTAAAGCTATGAAACTAACAGGGGGACATATAGTATGACAACTTTTTTCTAATGAGTTATGACATCAAGACTTTACATGTTCAGACAGAAAAATGGCAAAGAAATAGGAAGTTAAAAAATACAGACTAATAGTGGGAATATTGTTGCATTAGTACTGGTGTTACAACCCACCAATGCACCCCTTACCTGGCTTAATGTCTTGTCTTTGTTGAATGAGAGGCTAATATAATCCACTAGGGAAAAAAACAAAAGTATTATTTACAAGCCAACATCTGTGTTTCTAAAATATAGAAAGTCAGAATGAAATAGCTGTAATATAATTTTATAAAAAGACCAACATGGTTTCATCTTAATGGGACAGATTTCCCAAAATTGGGGTCAGTTTTTCAAAACAGCTCAGTACCAAACATAGTCAGCACGTCTGAAAATAAAGTCTTATATCAGATCATATAATTTATTGTAACTTATTGGTATGCATACACACACACACACACACAAACACACACATGATAAACATACAAACTCTGTTCCTCATACAGAAGGAGAACCTGTGCCAGATAATTTGAGTTTAGGCAGGTTGGAAAGGGGACTATCACTCTCAGGCATGTCCACCATTTCATCCAACTCTATAGAAACCCTTCATGAGTTCTCTGCAGGGTTCCAGTTCCACCTGATTCTCCATCCCACCAGAGTCACAGTAAGTTACGTTGCATCCCCCTCCACAATTTGAAAATCCCCTTTAGGGTTGTGGTCAAACAACATCTTTGGTTGAAGGAACTCCTAGAAGTAAGGCTGCTGGGAGCTGGACTCAGCATCAATGGAGAGACAAGGAGCATTTAAGTGTCAGTCCCTTGCTTCAAGAGGATTCTTCAAGGTCTGAGAGTTTGAGGCTTAGAGCAATAAAATAAAGAAATCAATATTTTTAAGTATGAAAAGTACTTTTCGGTAGAAGAATAAATGGAAAAGGCTATAAATGAAAAAATGAAATGCTCTCTGTTGCAATAGCTAGAGTCTCCCCCAGTTGAGCCTTTATTACAACAAGTAAGAACTGTAAATGGTTGAAAGGGCAAAATGGCTGCTAAAAGGCAGTTGGGTACATGGGGAGCAATTTTAGAACAACTTTCATTTCCCTTGATGAAGGGGTTTGGAGGGGAGGTGGGTCTACAAGATGTCTATATTCTGTTCTACACCTCTTGTTTTATTCCTTCTTCCTCACTCCCCTCTCTTATATTAAGTGGTGCACTACATGAATAAAAGGAGAACCACTGATCTGGGAAGTTATAACAAACTTAACAGGAGAAGTGTGACGTTGGCCTCTAGGGGAACCATGCTGAGATAGCTCAAACAGGGCAAATTGCAAAGAATGGGACAGGCAAAACCCTAAACATGGGTGGTTTTTCTTCCATAAGATACACCAAGCCAGCAACAAAAAACTTCTGATCACCTCACTGGTAATTCAGAAGGCAAAAACACAATTTCCTTAAAACTATCCAGCCCTTTGGCTAGCACTCAAACAGCCAAGTAAAATATGACAGGGATTACTGAAAATCTTGTCTATCGTATGTAAAAAAAAGTTCTACCAATCCCAAAGGATCAGATACATTACCAAACAGGTCAATGAATATTTCAGATCTTACTCAAATACACGCTTAAAGCCAATGCTTATTAACTAAGCTAGTATTTATTTAAAAAAAAGAAAGAGTATTGGTTAAAAGATCAAATACATATAGATGAGAATAAAATCCATAAATAAATTGCAAAGTAGAGATAATAAACAAGCTGCAAGGTTCTTAATTTGCAAAGTTTCTGGAAATAGAAACCCAAACAACATGGGGGTCATCAATTCTTGATTAGAGTTTCTTTGTTAAAGGAAGAAAAGTCTAGAGAAGTAAAGACTAAATAGTTCATGTACAGAGTCTTTATAATTTCTTCCATGAGAAATAGCAGGATGATTCCAGGCTGGTGTTGGGATCCCAGTTTTGCCATCCAAACTTTCCCTGACAAAGGTTGGACAAACTTGAGATAAAAAGGATCAGGCCTGAAGTTACCTTTATAGTTGAAGCAAGATGGGCACTTGCAGGTAACTCCCTCATGTGGGTTTTAATGAAAGTGAGCTGACAGTTTGATCTTTACTCAATGGGTCCTTCCTCAGACAATACAGTCAGCAATAGCCATATAAACTACCAAGACAGACCACAGATATTTCCTTGAGTGGAGAATAGTAATGTATATTGTCCTTTGAAGTAAAACCTTCATTTCCTAGGCACACATTGGTAATTAGCTGTATTAACACAGTTAACAGACAGATTATTTAAACCTCAAAGAATAATACAGGCAAATGATGTTATTACACCAAAGGTCCATCTAGAATCTAGATGTTAATATTCCCTTTTGATCTCTTAATCAATAGAACAACAGTAATAGACAGGAAAGTAGTTTTTCTACATTGTTAATCTCTAACAAGATATATGTAAACAACACCAAATAATTACCAACAATACACCTGCATATCAAAGTTATAGACTACTTGTAAGGAATGACCCTCATTACCCATTGTATTTCCCTTTAATGTGTCTTTAAAGGTCAGATTTAGGCCCTGCAACTTGCAAAGTTGCTTAGCCCTTTCTGGCCCAATGTCACAAGAAATAAGGCTGAAGATAGGTAAACGACAAGTTTAGGATGATTTGCTAGTCCATATCCGTACTTTATAGGCTGTATTTACAAAGAACAGAGTTTGTGAACTGGATATGTGAAATGCTGATTTCAATCTGCTTGTCTAAAGTAGCTACTGTGCACCCACATGGAAGTACAAATGAAAATTAAGAACATAGAATATATCCATTGGTGTCTGAAAAATCTTTTTTACCCCATGTGCTCATGCGAAGAATGGGAGGCGAGGAGACCTCTAACTGTATATACAAATGCAACTGTAAATACTTTAAACCTTTGTGTAGTTGTCTATGGATTGAATTCTTGTTACTGTTTCAAAGCCTGAGTGAATGGGCTTTACACAGGGAGCTGGGGAAGAATTGTCACCCTTACCTGGAGCCAGGTTTCAGAGCAGCCACTTCATGGCCACTACAGCAGTGTCTGGGTTGTAACAGAGGCTGCTGCTTGCGCTGTGTCCACTAAGTGTTTTTCTGATCAGTGGATTTTGTGTAGTCTATAGATTCACAGCCCACCCAGCAGGACACTCTGCATTGCCTTGCAGAGAACTATTGCAGATCAGTATTGTAGGGCACTCAGAGGGCATAGGTTTCTCTTCCATGCAGCCTCTCCACCACCTGTCCATCATGCAGCAGAAGGAGAGGTTACTCATCTTGTGCAGTAACTGGAATTCTTAGACATGTATGCCTGTGGTGCTCGCTTTAGGTGCCCAGGCATCCCTGCACCTTTGACGGGAGAATTTTGATAGCAGTGCCTGTTGTGCCCGTGCATGCACCCTACATATCCTTGTGCCCCTCACCAAAGCTATATAGGGTCACATGGGCAAACTGCTGTCAGTTCCTTCTCTATCACAAACCCCACAAAGGCAGCTTTGAAGCAGAGGGGAGTAGAGCAGATAGTGAAGCACCCACAGACACACATATGCAAAGTACGACACTTAGGAAAGGACAATCAGTTGTACATATACAAAGTGGGAAATTACTTCCTAGGAAGGAGTACTGGTGAAAGGGATCTGGGAGTCATAGTAGATCACAAGCTAAATGGGAGTCAACAGTGTAGTACTATTACCAAAAAAAAAAAAAAAAAAGCAAACATAATTCTGGGATGTATTAGCAGGAGTGTTGTAAGAAAGACCCAAGAAGTAATTCTTCCACTCTGCTCCACACTGATTAGGCCTCAACTGGAGTATTGGGTCCAGTTCTGGCCGTCACATTTCAGGAAGGATGTGGACAAATTGGAGAAAGTCTAGTGGAGAGCAACAAAAAGTATTAAAGGTCTAGAAAACATGACCTATGAGGGAAGACTGAAAAAGTTGGGTTTGTTTAGTCTGGAGAAGAGAAGACTGAGGGGAGGGACATGATAACCATTTTCAGGTGCATAAAAAGTTTTTACAAGAAGGAGGGAGAAAAATTGTTCTTGTTAACATCTGAGGATACGTCAAGAAGCAATGGGCTTAAATTGCAGCAAGGGTGGTTTAGGTTGGACATTAGGAAAAACTTCTTAACTGTTAGGGTAATAAAGCACTGGAATAAATTGTCTAGGGAAGATGTGGAATCTCCATCATTGGAGATTTTTAGACCAGGTTAGACAAACACCTGTCAGGGATGGTCTAGATAATACTTAGTCCTGCCTGGAGTTCAGGGGATTGGACTAGAAGACCTCTTGAGGTCCCTTCCAGTCCTACGATTCTATATTGAAGAACTCTAGTTACTGCACAAAGTGAGTCATCTCTCCTTTTTTGAGAAGTGTCCCTGGGGGCATTTCACTTAAGATCACTCCCTAGCACTAACCCTTTAAGAAGGTGGGGATTTCAGAATGAAGTCCATCACTGAAGAAGGAACTGTGTTGCCTACTGCCACGTCTGATCTTGCAGCATGAATTGGGGCATACCAGTTGGAAAATGTATGCAACAGAGAAACATGTTGCAGCCCTTCAGATTTCCGCAACTGGAACGTCTTTGAGTAGAGCTACAGATGTAGATGAGATATGTTAGAGTGTGCAGTCACTCTTAGGGGAGGTATAACCTCAGCTAAACCATAAAATGCAATAATACACCTGACGATCCATTTAGAAAGTCTCTGAGTGGAGACAGGTGCTCCTGTAGACCTCTCTGCAATAGAAACAAAGAGTCTGGGGGTCCTCCTGAATGTCCTGTCCAAGTAAAAGGCTAATGCCCTCTTAACACTTAATGTATGAAAAGCAGACTTCTGTGTAGACTGATGTAGCTTAGGGGGAAAAAAATGGAAGGTGATTAGTTTGGTTGAAATGAAATTCAGAGGACACTTGAGTAAGAACTTTGGATGAGGTCATAAAAATACTTTTTCCTTGGAGAACAAAGTAAAGGGAGTGTCTGCCATTACAGTCCGCACGAAAATTTTAGGTGGACCTAAGTCAGATTAATATAAATCAAAAGATTAATAAATGAGTCAAGGAGTTAATCACGATTAACTAAAAGATAACTCACATCTTAACCTAAGACTAATATTTCAGTCTGTATTCAACTTACCACATATGCTGGTTGCGATGCCTCTTGCAACAAGTCCCCTCCCTCCCTTCTCTCCTCCCCCCCCCCCCATCCCCACCCTCACCCTTCCCCCTCCCCCGGTGGGTAGATTCTTAGTCTTTGGTGTTGCTTAGAAGATGGATTCCAGGGGAGAGCCCTGAGACAAAGATGCCTTTTCTTTTTAATAAGTTTCTTTGACACCCCCTGGGCACAGGTGATCATCCATGTCCGGCAATGGGTGTGATTTTGCCTCTTGAACCAAAGTGCTCAAAGGTGCTTAGGCCAGTCCATTGTTCCTGTATGCATGCCTCTGCTGGGCATGGAAACACAGCTTTGTGCTTGTCTGTATCTATTCAAGCCACATGAGACACACATTTGAGGCTATGATATAGCAGGGTTTCATATCTGTACACACGTATGACATTGTAGGGAACATGCTATCACAACAATAATGTTCAGTATGTCATGAACATTCCAAAAACACCTTACATCGCATACTTTGCATCAGACTATATACAGTTACACTGTAAGGGTGAACATGAATGATACACAAATCACACCATAAGGGTGTACATGGGGTACAGCATGTCACACACCTGTAAGGTAGTTTATATTCAGTGTCTCCAGCCCATTGTGAATGGATTATTCAAGCTTGATGGGTCATTAAGAAGAATAAGTCTTCCTGAGGATGCCTCAAACAGCAAAGAGTCAATGGCCACCCGTGTGATTCAGCAAAACGTGTAAGAGCATGTGACATGGGCATGTGACCTTGGACTCCATCTTTGTCAGTAACTTCCATACACAGGGTCGGTGGGCTTTGGGACAGTAAATTTCCATGCACATGGCAGAGGATATAAAAGACACCTAAGACATCTCCGTTTTGGTCTCTTTCCTACTCCAACTTCTCTGGCCTGTGGACTTACAACTAAAAGGAGTACTTTGAAGAATGGACTGAGGAACTTTCAATCTTTTGGAAGTTACCAGAGAGACTTCTGCAAGCCAGAAGACGATTCCATCACTGCTGCAAACCTGATCTAAGGACTTTGCAATCATTTGTATGATTTTTTAACCATTTTAACTCTATTCTTTGATTAATAAATTCTTAGTTTACTAAGGATTAGCCGGCAGCATGATTTTGGTCAAATTGAAATATATATTGATCTGGGGGTAAGTGATCCCTTGGGATTGGTAGAGCCTCACATATGATGTATTGGGTTTTCAGTAATCTCTGATCATATGAGACCAGTTTGTCTGGATGGGAACTCAGGGGTGGATTGCCTAAGGGGGACTGTGTTTTTGGCTGCTTGTTAATCAGTGTGGTGACACAAGAGCTTGCTTTTGTTACTGGTTTGGTGAATCTAATTATAGAAATAGCCACCAGTTTGGGGATGTATCTGCTCTATTTTATCAGTTGCCCTGAGTTTGGCTTTCTGAGTGTGGTCCATTCTAGGCACCAGTCACATGGTAGTCGTAGTATTTGGTACTTGAATCCTTTACCACTGAGGTATGGGACTTAGTTGAAGACTAATACTTACAGGCTTAATACTCAGAGCCTTATTAGCACTCCTCTTGGAGCGCAAGGTTTCTGGTGACCAGATCTTCTTTAATGAGGAACTCTTCATTGTTTTGGTCCTCTTATCCCCTTCCTTATACTTAGAGTGGGAAGCTCTCGGTATTGGTAGTGTGCTAATTGATAGCTCAGTCAAGGAGAGTGTAAGGATGAGAGAACTAGAACCCAGGTCTGCAGAGCCTGCGATGGCTGATATTCCCACAGTACCACCAGGACACCATGCAGTACTGCAGCTAGGAGTACTGTGGAGAATAGGCGCTGCAGGAAGTACTGCCCAAGGATCCAGACCACCCTATTTAATCCTGGAAGGTGCCCCAGGAAGTTGTCTGGGCAACAACAACAGATTTTGGGCCCGCTGTGACTCCAGACTGCACCTTGTTTCCTGATCTCCAGCATCTGATCCCAGCTTAACTTTCACACGGACTCTTGCCTCCTGATTCTAGCTTGGTATTATCTCTGATCTCTGACTCTAGCCTGACTCTGACCCCTGCTTCCCAATTCCAGCCTGGTACTCTCTCTGATTTCCAGTCTCTGATCCCGGCCTTACTATGAGCACAACTCTTGCCTAATGAACTTGGCTCTAGCCATTCCTCTGACTCCTGCTCACAGCCTACTGTCCCTTGTGGACTCCAGCACAGCTGTGACTGCTAGGCCAGACTGCCTATGCCCCAGTGCCTTACAGAGAATATTGGTAACTGGGGTTTTGGTGTCATCTTCCCCTTGGAAGCTCTTGATGACCATGATCTCAATGATGGGGCAGGCCCCCATACAGGGGGTTTTCTGTACCTGGGTTCAAAGCCTCACATCATTGCTCAATCATTAATAATCTGTACTTAATTTCCCTGTTTTTACAGGATCTTTCCTTAAAAGAAAAGCAGATTTTACACTTGCTGGGAATATGAGATTCTCCCAAGCAATGAATGCAGTGGAAATGCCTGTCACTAACAGGCTTGCTTCTGACAAGAGAGGGACCTTTTAAATCCCAGGAATCCCAACATCCCCAACAGAAGAAACAGTTGTTCAAGCCCCTCAATAGAGGAAAAAGAAAAACAAAAGTGTGAGTGCATGCACGCACACACATACATATTTTAAGAAAAGGGGAACAAACATTTCAACTATCAGGTACTAAACTGACTACTATGAAGAACTAACTATACATCTAAAACACTAATAAAAGGGGGAAACAGGTGTACAGTAAACAGGCAAACACTAGACTCCATCTTTGGCCCAAGGTGCTTGAGAAGGAATGGAGGAGGGTGGTTTGCCCATGCAGCCCTATATAGTTTTGGTACGGGGCACAAAGATGTGCAGGCACATGCACTAGCAGAACAGGTACTGCTACCAAAAAGCTCCAATCAAAGGTGCAGAGGCATATACACACCTAACGTGCAGCATCCACAGGGTCACCACTCAAAGAAGAACCATAGCATTTCTGCTGCTTTTTGCATTTTCCATAGGTTCATAAATTATGGAAGAATGGTAGGGGGATTAGCCCCTAAATTAAAAACAATTTATAGTTATGCCTGGGATTTTCAGAAGATCAGAAATTCAGTGGGATTTGTGTGCCTAACTGCCTTAGACTCCTGTGAAAAGCCCAGATTAAGTGATTAACTTTAATACAACTCAGTTCATAACTATGCTTTACTATTTTTTCATTTTCTCCCTCCCCACTTCATAGATTTAAAAATAATCTGAACGTCTCACCTTCATAGCTCTCTTTGTTAGCTAGACATTGAACATTATACCATATATTTGCGCTGAAATAATCATCCTATGAGAAATGGAGGGAAATACATAATTAAAATAATTGCATCCCTTTGTAATTCAATTTTTCTGTACATAAATAATGGCTTAGTTTGCATTAAAGAATCCTGCAGGGACATTGGAGGGTGCAGTGGATTTGTTTAGACATATAGCCATATTACATCAAACTGATCTTAAGATGAAGAGGGCTAGGCTTGATCAATAATGTAGATCAGAGTAAATACAGGTTGATGGAGAAAGAGGAGTTGGAGAATACAGCCACTTCCTGAATCTCCAAGTTAGGAGCAAGCAAGGCCTGAACATAAAGCTGACAGAGGTGTAATTTTTCAAACAAGATGTGAAACCAAAGCCTTGATAAGTAGAAGTCATTAAAAGATACCATGATAATGCTCACAAGAAAAGTGATATACTACTCAGTGTTCACGGCCAAGTTCAAATCTGAGAAACTACATTGTGCTTGCCCTACAATCCCCTCTGCTGTTTCAATCAGTTCTTAGTAACCTGGCCTAACAAACTGTTTTTGTGAACTGTTAGGCAATTGTGGTGTTTTAATTCAGAAATGTAAAACACTTCTGTGGCTTTTAAAAAATATTGATTCATTGATGTAAAGTGATCTTATGTTGTAAACAAGTAAAACAAACAGAAAATTAAGAAAAATGCATTTCCAAGTTTCTTACCCTTTCAAAGCCACAGAAGTTAGGTTTGGTGAACTAGGGGAAAAAAAGAATGCAAAAATTTAGCATTTTACTAGTATGTGATCATGTAATTAATGACTATCATAATGCATATGCACCAAGGGATGAAATTAAGGTTGCACACGCAGCCTTAATTTTGGTATTTTCTAAACGTTGAATGCTTGACCTCGCAACCTTAATAATGTTCTTTTAGCATGTTTTTTGAGTGTAATATACATATTAAAATAATCAGTAGAGGATGGCATTTCGTGGCAATTCATGAACAATATTGAGCATATTCAACTTCTCCAGCTAGTCATTAACAACCAAGAAATGCTTTTTCTAACAATTATTATTAAATATATTCATGATTAATAGAAATGACAGATGGGCATGAGCTCCAGAGTTCAAATCCAGATTTGGTTTTGAATTTCTTCAAGTTGTGGGGATATTTGAACCCAGGGTTTTGATTCAGGCCTCTCTCCAACATAAAATGGATTGAAAATCACTGGCTCTCCGGTCTGTGATAAGTTGTAGAAACATATACAGTACAAAGTATTTAAAAGTTAATAGGATTTGTTTTGACAATTTATAATTAGAAGGGGTTTTTAATTAGATAGCTATTTCAGCTATAGACAGTCCATAGACAGTCACTGGTCATTAATATCATTGTGAAATATATGTATTGACACCATATAAGGAGTTACGTCTACATGCTAAAATAGAATGTAAAGTTTGTAACAAGACCCAATTGACAAATAGGCATGCTTCATCTGGCAGAAACCTATTTACCTATCCCTGTATCTGATGTAAATTAACATTGTGAGCCAAACACATTGGGAGCTACATGTACATTCCAAGTCAATAGAGACTTGTGAAGTCAACAGGAAAGGAGCACATAAGAAAATGAACAATGGGGGAGAAGTGTTCTAGCTGGGGATGCACTTCATAAGAATATACTTCAAAGGTTTACTGGACTTTATCTGGGGGAAAGAGATGGCATCCTGTTATCCATCACTGAGGAAGCAAAACAGACAGCAGTTTTTACATGCATGAAAAGTGGATCCCAGCCACGTTGGCTGGTGATGCTGGAAGGTTGTTTTAGGCAAGAACCTACTTTAGGCAAGGATTTTAGCCTGTTAAAGTTAAGTTTAGACTCTTAGAAGCATCTTATATTTCTGTTTCCAATATTCTTACTCATTACTCATTTGAATCTTTGAATCTCTGTTCATTGTGAATAAACTTATTCTAGTTTTTATTATAAATACATCTCAGCACTGTGTTATTAAGCAAAGTGTGAATCCTCAATTGAACCAAACAAGCTGATGTGTATATAGTTCCCTTTGGTGACCGCAAACCTAGTGATTTCTAAAAGTGTCCAGTGACGGGGCTGAACACTGCAGGCGTTGCTTTTAGAGGGGCTCAGGGGCTGAGGTGTACCTTTTGTTATCTGCAAGGCAAAGCAAGGGCTGGTAGAGCTCTAAGGAGATTGTTTGAGTAGCTAACAGACTGTTGGTGCCAAGGAGCTGACAACCAGTTCAGCAGACCCATGTCTCTCTCACTGAGGCAGAGGGTGTACAAAGGTGACTCTCAGTCTTGGACACCCTGAGAAATGTATCACAATGTGGAGTTAAAATCAGAAGATTTCAGAATTTGGTCCACTGTAAGAAGTTAGGGACATAATGAAACAAGTTGCTTAAAGAGAGTAAGTGTGTGTGACTAAAAAGGATTGATCCTGCAAGTTGGGGTTAATATCTTTCATTTCAGTGGAACTACTCCCATACTTAAAGTTAAGCATGTGTTTAAGTCCTTTGCTGGATGAAGGCCAGCATCTTGATGAAGCATCTTGCAAAATCAAGTTCTAAATGATCAATCAACCCTGCACATACCACTAGAGCTGATTAAATGAATTACTTGTGGCAAAGCCAATGAATTGCAAAGAAACATCCAATTCCTTTGCTATGGTGGCAAAGCAACTCTGGTCAACCCATCCATATGCGGGTTTCAGAACATATAAATTGGCAAAGTCCATTGAAAACCCTGGCTTCAGACTAGTAGAGTGAAGGAACTTCTTGTATGGAAAGTTTGAATTAGATGACTCAAAAGATATATTCCAGCATTAAAGTTTATGAATCTAATAAATAGTTAAAAGGAGCATGACTAAGTGTGCTAAATTTCTCACAAAACATGTTTACAATAAGATTACTCTACAAATTAACTTTTATGCTATGAGACAGTTGTGTTTCCTTGTTCTGAATTTTAACAATCTTGTGTCTTCCTTTATTTCTAATTTGCTAATCTCATGTTAAAAGGCTGAGAAAAAAGTAATCTCCCTAGTCAGCAAAATTAAAATCTCCCTCGTTATATTTCCATGAGGACTTCTCCATAAATAACTGTGTACAATTTTGCAAATTTTTATTTATCTTAAGCTTTGCAAATATGGTTTAAAAAGTTATTTAACTTATAAGAAAACTCACATACGTTTAAAATTCTTCCAGTTGGATAGCGTAGATCTTGACTGATAAAAAGGCCCAGCGTAGTGAGGATTATTAAATGATTATTCGTTAAGATTATATTCACAAGTGAAAGGTCATCACAGTCTTATGGAAGAGGAAAAAACAGCATTATGAATAATCACTACTTCATTTGTTTGTTTTGTGCATTCATATCTGCCATTACTAGAGTCTACACACAAACCAAAGGATCGCTTAGACAATCAGAACATTTGTGGTATCATTACAAGTGCTCTGTTTCTTTCTGGATTCAGCATATAGAATAATTAGAGACATTTTTACAATCATGCTTGATGTAGGTTTAAGAATTTGACACTGACGCCATTTAGCTGGCCAGCCTGAACCTGGAAATAAGGTCAAAGGGATAGGTGGTGTGGAATTAGGGCTTTGATTTTGCTGCTTCAGAATAGCTTCAAAAACATGTATCTTTCTTCCCACAAGAATTGATTATTCCTTTTGCCTTCCAGTTTACAGCATGGACTCTTTAGGAGATTCCTAGTTCAGCTCAGCACTGACCCTGATCCAACTTACCATTTAACAAAGGACAGGGATATGGCTCTTTTCAGAGCACATTTTCCACTCCAGTTGGCCAGTAGGGATCACTGTAGCAACTCTGTAATGTCTTTCTATTCTCTCTGACAGGGTTCAAAGCACTACCTCTGTAGGGTGACCAGATAGCAAGTGTGAAAAATCACAACAGGGAATGGGGGGTAAAAGGTGCCTATATAAGAAAGTCCTGAATAGCGGGATTGTCCCTATAAAATTGGGGCATCTGGTCACCCTATACCTCAGTGTTATTTACTTTTTCTGTTATCTGGACTGAGAATGTGGTCAGGCAAGGGACCAAAACTATTTCAAACTAGGTTCTTCCACATGCCGCTGATCTAAGGAGCCCTTCTTTCTCTATGCATGTCTGCTATGGATTTAGAACCTTTTTGGTTTTATTAGTGACTATTACGTACAAATGATACTATGTTTTGATGTAATTCAAGATGATTTCTACTGACCTCTCGGGGAGCAAATGTGGGGAGAGATGGGTCAAGGCATCCCATCTGTGCAGTTTTGTCAACACAAATCCATGTGCAGACTTGAGTTTCTCTCATGACAGTGTAATGAATATGCCACCGGTGCAACCAACAGAACTGCACTTGTTAAATTATTAAGTACAAAAAGGAATTACCATCGTCTAGGAGACTACACAGGCTGTCCGTCACATTGAACCACATTGTATCTCGAGATATAAATCCGGAATCTGTAACTCCTAAATAAATTCCTAAAAATAAAAAAATAAAAATAAAAAAAATCAAGATTGATGTAACAATGAAAGGAAAAAGTTACAAACTAAAAACAGACATCTAGTGTGTGCAGTTTCACCTCATCCTTTTTCAAATGTGGTTTTGGAAAGAATATTGGAAGGTGGATAACCTGACAAATGGAAATCACAGATCACTCGATAGAATTTTTGGGTAAGGTCTTAATGATATCTTGTCCTTATGAAAGGCTGTACATGATGGCCTATCATCAAAACTTGCAATTTCTCCATCCTCCTAATTGATATTATTGTTGCCAAGAAAGCTGATTTAACAGAAAGATGAAACCGGGAGGATGGGACCCTGGGTTCAAGTAGAGGTCCCATCCGCTTGCTAAGACTAAATTTACAACCTAGGGAAGGATAATTTCTCTAATTGAGAATCTAGCCACGATGGGGTGATAAAAGGTAGCATATCCATGAATTGGAGGGCAGAGTGATGAGATAGCTGCTAGACGAACTCCCAGCAAGCTCACTGATAGTCCTGAATTCTTTAATTCCAGAAGATAGTTGAGAAGCTGAGTTCTGAAAGGTAACTATTGGTCCTGACATATCCATTTTATAAATCTCTCCCACTTAGCCGAATAGGCCTGCTTACTAAAGTTTTCTCTACTATGGAAGAGATTGATAGCATCAGAGCATGTTTGTTGGAGAACAATCAACTAACATCCATGCTGTGAGATAGAGAGCACATGGATTGGGTGGCAGAACTTGGCCACAATTCTCAGAATTAGGTCTTATAGTAGAGGTAAATGTACTGGCATGAGATGGAGAGGTTTCTGAGCCATGAGTACCAAAACTGCCTCAGCAACTATGATTATCTTGACTGAGTCCTGCTTGAGCTTCCTGAAAATTCTTGGTTTTAATGGAATTTGGAGGAATGTGTAGCAAAAGCCCAAGGACCATGGGATCAGGAATGCTTCTGAAAGAGATCCCAGGCTCTGCTCCCAATCTGGATTAGAAGCGATGATAATTCCTGTTTTCTCTGATGGCAAAAAGGTCTATAGTGGGGAGAACCCCATTTGAAGAACTGGGTTCAAATCACATTGTCATCTATGGACCACTTATAATCATCTATACATTGTTTGCTGAGGCAATATGCATCATGTTCCATGTTTCTGGTAGGTGAACTGCCTCCATGGTGATTTCATGGCAAATGCAGAAATTCCACAGTAGTACAAGCTCTTGATACAGAGCAGTGGATCTTGCTCCACACTTGCTAGTTTATATAAAACATGGTTGCATTGCTGTCTGTCATGACTTTTATAGTGAGGATCTGGAGGGTTGAAAGGAAAACTGAGTATGCTCAACAAATGGCTCTTAACTCATTTATGTGGAGTCTCTCCCCTTGAGGAGTCCATAAACCCTTTGTTTGTAGTGATCCAGATGACCTCCCCATCCAAAGGTGGAGGTACTCATCATCAGTCTTAGATGGAAGAGGAGAGAATGGAACCCCATTGCAGACTTTTGTTGGATCCATCTGCCATTTTAATGACGACAGGACTTATGGTGGAATGTGTGTAGCATGTGCAATTGATGTTTCCTTGGCTGATATTCAGACGTCAAATCACCCTTGCATGCAGTGCTAGAGAAGTCTGACATGCCAAGCAATGAAGGTGCAGGAAGCCATGTGGCCTAGCAGTCTAAGGCAAGTTCTCACTGATGTCCTGGGATGAGCTCTTAGATTACAATGTAGGTCTAGAATGGCTTGGAATCTCTGATGGTAGATAAGCCATCAGTGTTTCTGAGTACAGACTGTCTTTTATGACATCTTTTTTTTTTTCCAGTCCATATTGGTTTATTTTTGTTTATTTCCAGGCCTAACAGAGATGCAGTTTGCTGAATTGAGTCTGCAACTTGCTGGCATAATTTCTCCTGAATAATCCAGGTATGGGAACACTTGAATTCCTATATTTCTGAGAGAAGCTGCCACTACCATGAGGCACTCTTTGAAAACTTTGAGTACTGTTGACATGATGAATGGTAATAATCTGCACTGGTTATGGCAACTTCCTACTTGGACCTTGTATGTCTTTGGTGAGCTGGGTGAATCATGATATGCAAATAAGCATTCTGGAGCTCAAGAGTGGGATACTAATTGATCAGATATAGGGAAGAGATAATAGAGGCAAGAGACCCCATCCTGAACTTGAGCTTTTGGATGAAGGTGTTTAGTTGCCTCAGGACCAGAATAGGTTGTAAACCTCCCTTTTTTGGAGGAATATGAAAATAATGAGACTAAAATTCCCTTCCCCTGTACTCTTGAAAAACTTCTACTACTGCTGCAAGAATGAGAAGTGATTGCACCTTTAGAAATACCATGCTGTCATGACAAGGGTACTTGAATAAGGACAGAGATGGTGAGTGAGCATGGGGCAGGGTCTGCAAGTGGAACAATAAGCCCACCTGTGACAGGGTGTAAACCTTGTATTAGGTAAGGAATAGTTAAAAAGCAGCTTTGGGTGCAGGCAGCCTTGCCCTGCCATGCCCCTATGGGGCTTGCCAGTCTTGGAGGAGGAGCCTTGAAAAAGGAGAAGTCCAGTGAAAGAAGAGTTCAGCCTGGTGAGGTGGACAAACCTCTCATCTTCAGCTCCCAGAGAGGAGCACAGCAAAGAGCCAAGCTACCTTAGGTTATCCATGAGCACAGAGAGAAGGACAGACAGCAGAAGGATCCTGGTTAGAGAGAGGAGCTGGTCATGTAGTTCATTTCTGTTAGTTTAGTCTCCTTTCCTTTGTTACCTTGAGAACTGGGTCTAGGAGCTTGACGCCAAAGCAAACCTCTGCTGAGAATATAAGCCCCCTGAGGAGAAATTGGGTCAACATAGGAAGTAGTCCATAGAAGAAGCAAGAAGTCTGACCAGACAGACCTTAACCACTTGTTACTAGGGTCCCTGAGCTGAAACCCAGACTAGAGAGAGGGACTTGGGTTCCCCTACAGCTTCACCAGGAGGCTACTGTGAAGACCCCTGTAAGCAGTTGCTTTTAACATTGTAGCACTCCCTGGCATCAGGGCACTATGTTGGAGAAGACTTCATCTCAAACACCTTCTGGTGGCCACTTCCTTGGCCCCATGATGGCCTGTCTCTGTCTGGATCTTCTGAGGCCTGGCCCGCCAGCCATGTCAATTAAAAGTTGTATCCCCTTGTGGGGTAACAAAGGCTCTACTATAATTCCAAATAAATCCAAACTAAATAATTCTTCTGCCCCTCTTGGGCTACTCTAAAGTCTTCTGTTTTTACCCCTACTCTTAGGCCTGGCAGAGTTCCTTCTATGCTGCTTCTTCCCCAGCAGGATTTCCCACTGACTCCTTTTCCCATGGACTCCAGCAGAGTCCATGGATCTCAAAAATCTCCCTGCTCCTTATAGCAACCTTCCCAGGAGCCTATCCTGCTTCCTGTGGGATTTTTCCAGCCTGACTTCCTCAGGCCCTTCCCAGAGTGGGAACTCCCTTTGCTCCTCTTTTCCTGGTCTCCCCTCTTAGACTGAGTACATAGCTCTGGTTAAGTAATCCTCTCTCTGGTCCCCTGGAGCTGGGATTAAGTCTCCATCCCACTCAGCTGGGAGACAGCCATCTATTCACAGGCAAAGCTGAGCCCAACATGCCTTAAAAGGCCAGCCAGCCTGTGAAAACCCCAACACACAAAGGGCCAGAAGGACTACTGGGCCTGGATCTGGGCTGTTGACCTAGTGTGAGATCCTGGAACTACTGGGTAAAAACCCTGGTTTACCCCCAAAAGGGCTGAGACCAAATGTAAGCCAGCTAGAGGGCCAAGCCACATGGCAAAGACTACTAGTGAATCTGAATGACCCAGGGGCAGGACAACAGAGAGAAAAAACCCTGCAGTGCTGCATCTAGTCACAAGGGAGTGCATTAGTTGGTGAGTCACTTTGCCACATCACCTCTATTATTTCCAGGACCCATCATTCTGTAGTAGTGGTTCTCCACAACTCTCAGAAATGAAACCAACAATTCCCAAATGGAGGGGATACAATACTCTCGAGTGAGCTGTAAAATGTGCTCTCTTGATGTTGATAGAGGCTGGTGAGTCAACATGGCAGTGGAACCAGAAGATTTCACTCTGGGAAACTTCTGATGTTTCCTTGCTGGTTCAGGTTGCTTCTATTGCTGGTAGGATTGCCATTGCAATGTTTGCAGCTGGGAGCAAGAGTATAAATCCCTAAGGATCTTAGCATTGCTTGGGAGTCCTTAAGGGAATTTAAGGCTGCATAAGTTTTAATGTTGAAGAGATCAGACCCTTCAAATCACAGGTCCTCAACTTGTACTTCTTTAGGGGGTCTCTGATGAATGGAGTCAGAGGATCTCCTCACTGCATATGAAGTCACCACTCATCTGGAGGCCGTATTGGCTGCATTGAGGGCCACCTGGAGAGATATTCTAGTTAGAAGCTAATCCTCAGCAATGATCGGCTTAAATTCTTCCCGGCTGTCCTGGGGAATTTTGTCTGAATTTCACCATGGAGTCTCAAAAAACAAAACTAAAATTTTGCCAATAAGGCTTGGTAGTTAGTGATTCGCATTTGGAAGATTGATGTTGAGTAATTTTTCTTTCCAAACAAGTCCAATTTTTTGGCCTATCTGTTTTTCAGAGTAGATCTTTGACACTGAAGTGTCATCTCATGTGCTGCAACTACCAGCGAGGAATACAAAATTTCTCAAATTCGCACTGGGGGAACTTCATAGCAGCAGTCTCCTAGATGAGAGAGGCATGCATCTGCATCTGCGAAAACCCCACCAATTTACTAAAAGTCCTTCGTTTACCGGTAAAGTCAGACATCCAGGAGCTGTGGTTTTGAGAATGTCAAGGTCTTGGTGTGATTTTTCTTGAGCTACCTCAACAGCAATTTCCAATGTATTAGCAATTCTCCTCAAAAGGTTCTGTAATGTTTTGTCGTCATCTGGGATGGTAGTCAATGACTCAGGCATTACCACCTCATACAGACTTAATGGAGACAAATGTAGAGGGGCCGTATGGTCTCCAATCTGGGAATCCTCACCTGAATCTCAGACAGTGAGATCAGGTGATGAAGGAATAGGATGGGCTGGTAGTGGATACCCCTTTTGAAGTGCACGAGGGGGTCTAGCCCTGGACTGGGCAGCTGATTCAGATCTTCTTGTTCAAAGTATTCCCCACAGAAATTCAATATAGCCAGGGGTACTGGTAAGCATAAAGTGCTGGTAGCCAAGGAAGAGGGCACCAGGGAGTGGCATCCATATCTATGTCTATGATAATAGGAGTCAGCCCTAGAATCTCTCCCAGGGGTTAATGGCCCTGAGTACCTGGACTTCAGCAATTTAGCTGGTGAAGGCTCTCTACTGCCTTGAGAGCTAGAAGAAGAAGAAAGAGAATACACCTCTCTAAGAGGAGAGGCAGTACCAGTAGGCATGCTTGGACCCACCATAATTGTGTTTTAGTCTGCAAAGGATGCCCTTGGTACCACAGTTGGGACAGTTGCCATTACAGGCAGTGGTAACTTTACCATTGCTAACTGCGGGGGAGGGAGTCTGCTCTGGAGAAGACTGATAGGTCTTTGGATGCTAAGTAAATCTTTGGTATTGAAGATGACAATGCCTATGATAACCAAGCTGCCAATGCCAGTATTGGGGTAGATGCTATTGGAAGAGTCAGTACTGGGGACATCAGTACCAGAAGCCTTGGCACTAAAGGGTTATTACCAGGTGATCTCTGCAGTACCAGATATGAGGGTCCTGTGATGAAGTGACTGGTGCCTGACTGGGCACTGGTCAAAAGCTATCCTTAGCCTCTGACGTGTAGGAAGATTCATGGTCCTTAGAAGCAGAAGGACCCAGAGAAGGAGATCTCTGTCTTTTCTCCCTACAAGCTCCTTCCTTCCACTGCCAGCCAGAGTTTTATTAGAGGAAGTGGACAAGTCTTTCACTACAGGAACATCAGAGGCATGAGAGGAAGAGGCAGCAGGAGCCCTGTCAGATGAGAGTGCTCTGATGTTTCTACTCCTGGCAACCCAGAATCCATGATTAGAGGAAGGATATATCAATCTCTCCATCAGAAAAAATTTTAGCTGAGATTCCATGGCTTTTTGGTTGTCTTTTGAAAGTGACTTACAGCTGGCACATTTCTCCCATGATGTGCCCTTCCCTTAGACACATAGCATCTAAGGTGCCCATAGTTTAAAGGCACTTTAGCTTTATACAAAGGGCAATTCTTAAAGTCTGGGATTTATGATCAGACACAACTGAACTAGTACTGAAAGTGTATCTCCCAAGCAAAATTAAATTATTTCCCTCATAACGAGAGGAAAGGAAATGCTATAAAAAAAGATTAACACTATTGTAATCACTAAACGTGCTAACTATCAGACTACCTACAACTATTCACAAAGACAGAAAAAGGCCACACAACTCAAAGAAGATCGGACACTGCAAGTTCTGACTGACTTGTAGCCACAGATGGTGAGAAGGAACTGAGGGGTGGAACTACTCTTTATGCCCTCAGTTGGAGACACGAAGACACATAGGGTCCAAGTGCGGCACCCAGAGACACTGCTGACAAAAATAATTCATCTTGAGCACCAACGGTGGAATATATATAGACAAGCAAACAAAGAACCACTTCATCTCCTATCACTTGTGACACTACCTGTTTTCATGCTTCTTCCTATTCCTGAAACAGATTCCCTGATCTAGTATGCCTTGCCAATTCACCGTTCTTCAAATCTCTACTGAAAATGCATTTACTTCCGAAGGCTTTCACTCATCCCTGCTCTCACACTTCTCTTCCCAATCCTTTCGTCTACTCTGCATTACGATTTGAGCACAGTGGGCTGAACGCTGATGTTTCTACTCAGTCAAAACTCCCATGTATGTCAAAAGGAGTTTGATTTGAGTAAAATGGAGTAAAAAGTGAGTAATAAATTCAGGATTCAGGCCAATCTGTATTAAAAAGAAGTGTACCATTGAATTGTTAAGAAGTGTCAGGACTTCCAGGCAACTGGCTGTCACTGGAGCAGTCTGTCAGAGCTACCAGACAGCTGGGAGTATCCCCAACAAGATAGTGATGTTGAGCAGACTGGATTGGCTGCTTTCATTAGCAGCCAATATACCTCCCTGGGGTCACCTAGTTGGACTCTTGCTTGTGGATTGGCTGGGCCCTTAGGATTCACAGGTAATCATCTCAGATGACTTGTGAGGCTCAGAACATGCAGGCTCAGGGCTGATTCAGCAGGCTCAGAACACTTATCCCAAGAAGTGAGCTAAAATAATTTTTTTAAATTGCTCAATCATTTTGCGTCTACGTTGCTTCTCTTCCCTCCGTCCTGCCTCTATTTTGTTCATTTGGATTCTAAAATATTTGGGTCTAGGAATTTATTTTTGTACATGTCTATAATTCACCTTTGTTCCCAGTGATGGGAATATAATATTAAATATTAAATACATATTAAATAAATAAAACCATTTTGCCCATCCCTAAAACGGCTTAACATTTGGTTTGGCAACTCTTTCTAGCATGGTGTGACAGACCAGATTACCTATAAGCTCCGCTGATTTTTACAACAGATATAGCTAAACAATAGTAAATTACTGAATATTTCTATTTTTTTCTTTGATTTTTGTTTTAAGATTACAGGTAATCAAGTTTGTGTTGGTTTTTACTTTTCAGCATTTCCTATATCTACCATTAGATGGCAGTGTTCACTTTTATTTGCATCTCACTTCCAGTCTGTCTGAGATATTAAAGCCAAATTCACCATACTGTACAACAGAGTATAAGATTAATTTTCTAATATGATCAAGTTTGTCAGGACCAATAAGACATCTAATAATAGGAGACCATGCTAAAACCAACCAATGGTCCGTCATGCCATATTCCCCCATCTCCAACAGGGATTCACTGCTGGCTTCTTCAGGAGAGAGTTTAAAAATCTTCATAATTCAACTAAGCGTGCAACACTACCCTATTGACAATTATTTTCCTGAACTCAAATGATGATCAGCATATGTCTGGAAGCCTTAGGTAGGGCACTGGATTGAGGGATAACTTGGGTTTTATTTCCATCTCTAACATCAACTTTCTATGCGATTGTAGTCATTACATCACTCTTCAGCGCCTCAAATCATTTTTACAACTGGGACACTGAGACCCACAAATTATTTATATGCTGTGTAAAAAAACATGTCTCAGATAATTTCAGTTGTCTTTTTCCAAACTTCTTATCTTTCTGCTCTGCCTTTTTTGAAATGAAGGGATGAACCCTAAACTCAAGAGGCAAAATGAGAATGTATCATTGATTTGCATAATGTAAATATAGTGTTTCCTGAATTTTTCTTTTTTCACCTTCTGGCTGCAACTGCACACAGAGCCAGACAATGTCACTGACCTGTCTAATTTTGGAAGGGAGAATACAGATGTTAACATAAATATTACCTTATTTCAGAACTCAGAAGAGTATACGAATAGTACAAACTATTCAATCCAATCCAATGTACATTGCTTTGCACTTGTCTATAGATTTGTCTATAGTCAAACACACAGAAGCACAACTTACCATATACTGTATCATTACATATGAGAGCAATTACTGCCACATCATTAGCACAGGGACATTTTGACACTGTGATATTTATTACATCGGGTATTAGAGCATTAATTTCTGCAGAGTGCATTGATTTGCCAAGACGCCATTGAAGAAGAGGCTCTGCAGGAGAAAAAAGTTTAGATGTTTAATATATACAAAGCATGAATACACTGCATATTTATTTAACCATCCTTATCACCTTTTATTTCATGGATAAACAGAAGACAAATAAAATGGGTTATAAGAGGATAAGTACATTAAGTAAGAAATGAACCTAAAGTGGCTTCACATTTGGAGTGTAATAGAGAAAGAATGTGCATGTGGACAAGTGCATATGTAAGGGCTTGTCTACACTACAGGTGCTACAGTGGCACAGCAGTTATGCTGCTGTAGCATAGACACTTATTACAGGAATAGAAGGGATTTTTCCTAACCCTATAGTAAATTCACCCCCATGAAAGGAGGTAGCCAGGTTGAAAGAATTCTTGCATCATTGACCAAGCGGTGTTTACACTGGAGTTTAGTTCAGCTTAACTATGTCTCTCAGAGGTGTGAAAAATTCACACCCCTGAGCGGCATAGCTTGATCAGCCTAAATTTTAGATGTAGACCAGGCCTAAGATGAAGAATGTCATTGAAAAACAAAGTGCAATGATAAAAAGCACTTGCATGCAGCTTAATGGAGATTGCAGATCGTGGTGCTTAAAATAAAGTTACTCACGCAAAATGATATTAAAAGAACATCATAGAGGTTGCAAAGTCAAGCACTCAGGAGTTAGGAAATACCAGAATTAAGACTGGCCATGCAACCTTATTTCACCGTCCTTGTGTGCATGCATTATGACATAGTCTTTAATTTTATGCTCACATACTATTTTTCCACACCCAGTTCCAGTCTCCTTTCCAGCTAGTTCTAGTTTCCACTATTTATATCCCAATTCCTTGTCTTGCAGTTTTCTTGCCCGGTCAGGCCCAGTTCTCCTCTCCTGACTCCCCGTCCAATCTGTCTCCTCACCCCGACACTGGCTCTCAGTTCTAGTCTCTATCCAATCAGTCACTCCTTGTCTTAGCATCCAACTAGCCAGTCCCATTTCTCTCCCCACAACCCAGCTATTTGTCAGAACTGTATCCCCTACCACCATCCCTATTCTCCCACACTGATTCCTACTCCGTCTCCCCCTTCCCCCAGCTTCCTGTCCAACCTCAGTATACCCCCTAGCCCCAGCCAAATGGCTCCCAGCCCCCACTTTTCCCTCATTGGCTCCCAGTCTCCTGCTCCCAACTCCCAGTCCCAGTCTCTTTGCCCAAGTAGTCCCACCCTCCCCTACCTAAAGCCCATCTCCCAGACTTTTCTCAGTTAGTTTCAGCCTCCCCTTCCAATTTCTAGTTAGCTTCTCTCCCAGTCCCACCAGACTCCTTGTCCAATTTACTCTTTTTTCTGCCCTTGTTCTACCTTTTGTCCCCTTTGCATTCAAAGGCTCCTTCCCCCACCCTGCTTGGGTGCCAGCTAGGAATGGGGGTCATTGAGAGCACAGGAGAGATGAACTCTGTAAGATCACTTCCAGTGCATAGCCCCACCAAGGACAGGAGCAGAGAGTCCTTCTGAGCCCCTGCTGCCCATGAACAGAAGCATGCTCATTTGCTCTGTCGGGATCATGTATGTGTAGTGTGGTCACTAGGAGCTGTGGGAAGATGGCTCGTGCTCAGCGAGGAAGGAATCTCTGTAGATTTGAGCTGTTAAAAGCCAAGAAATCTCTACTGAGCATGTGCAAACTGTGATTTTTCAAAGATTTATAACTTGGTGTGACAGGATGCTATCAGCAGCACCCTGATCACTGACCTTGCTGCAGCCTGGAAAAGGCTGGAAGCCCAGAGGAGGGCAATTACACACTTTCTGGTGGGGGATTGAGCACCTGGCTGACAATCACTGGGCTAACAAGGTAATTGGGGAGAATACAAGGGGAGGAAACAGGAAGTAAGGGGAGCTGAAGGGCAGTGCAAGAGGTACTCAGAGGGTGATCCTGGGCTGGGAAGTGTGGGCTGCAGAGAAGCCTGTCCTTGCTGTAAGCCTGTGTTGCATATTATTGTAATGTAAGAAGAAAATAAATGCACACCTTGGTGGAAGATAAATAGCCTGGTGTGCGTTTGTGACTGGGGAAATATCTGAACTGGCCAGGCAGTGGGGTTCCTCAGGAAGCGATAGAGGTGCCCTGTAACCGTTGGCCAAATATGGGCAGATTGTCACAGGAACAGGAAAAAGTAGAAGGGCTTGGGCCTTGTCAAATTTTAAGTTCCTGTTCCAAAGCATAGGCATGTTAGATCATTTCAAAATATATTTGAATGAGGAACACCTATTTTCCTCCTAGCTTTGTTCTTGGAAACAGCTGAACTGTATTGGCTGATTTTTTTTTTTTTTTTTAAACTATCAGCCTGAGAAAGATACCAAGCATGGAAAACTTCAGCCCAAACAGCTGAAGTTTCACAAAGTTATAAGCAACGGAAAACAGGAATTTTATCATGGGAAGTATGGGCAACCTTACTTACAGTTTTCCAGCTCCTTCAATAATAACCATGTTACAATACAATAGATTTGATAAAGAAATTAGGAAGTCTCTTTAGTTTGCTCTATTCTGCAGAAGGCACATCATTTCCTAATAAAATTAACTGAATAAGGTACACTGATCATCTTGTTACATCTTTCCACAAACAGAATTTTTAGATGAACTCTGTCCTATAGTGATGTTGTACGATAACTATATGAATATAATTAAGGCATTTTAGCATTTGTGGCTGCAGGTTAGAAGAAATTGATTTTAAATAATTTTTTTCAATATATTTTCCCTAATGGTGTCACTACAGAGCAGAGTTAAGGTTGTTTGTGTGTCTTAGGAGCATGTTTTCATATCTTAACATGTTTTGATTTAAATGTATGCTTAACTCTGACTAATATCATCCTTAACTCCATCTTAACAGTTTTTTATGTGGGAATTCTACATGATTCTCATCTTTCTAAATGATTCTTACCTCTGAGAACATCCAGTAATGTTCCTTCAGTAGCAAACATGTTTAATCCATGATGCATGGTGAATCTTACAAACCATTCTTCTATTGGAGCAATATCTGGTTGAACATAAAGTGAATACAAATGGACAGGGTTTAGCGTCTTATAAACACACAATAGAAAAATGATTCTCACAGAAGGTTCTTTCTTCAGACTTCTGTCTGCCTTCATACAATGGTTTTTCCATTACT
Source organism: Emydura macquarii macquarii (assembly GCF_026122565.2). NCBI lineage: Eukaryota > Metazoa > Chordata > Testudines > Chelidae > Emydura > Emydura macquarii. Next base: position 1,989,877 of record NW_027131366.1, on the reverse strand, counting down.
TGAATCCACTCAAATTAAATAACTTCTCATGATTTTCCTGTTTATTAAAGAACCAAACAATTCTGAAACCCTCATTCAGCCAAAACTCTCATTGAAGTCAGTGGGAAGTTCTCTTAAATAAGTGCTGAATAAAAATTGAGTAAAGTGCATCAGGATCTGGCCCAAAGACCATTTATGATGTGGCTTCATTTCACATAACAAGGTGACCTAATACAGAGAATATAAAATGTAGTATATTTGGATTTTTAAAATGCTAAATATTCAGTGCCTCACTGACTACTAGTCAAAATATTTATCGTCATTTTCTTGGCTACAAACACTGCCACACAGAGTGAAAAAGAGATGAAGGACCACCAACTAGGAAACTGCTAATATATAATGTATAGAGCTGTGGGATATCTAGTCTGATATTACAGGGATCAGTGCTAGGTGGGTTTGTTGAACATCATTATTAAATAAGTGGAAGTGGAAGTAAACTAAATATTAATGAAATTAGCAGATATTACATTAGAAGGAACTGTGAACACTAGTGACAACAAAGAAATACTTAGATATGTTAGAAATGAGGAGAGAACATAACAAAATTCAGACTGGGATAGTGAAAACAAATACAGAGGAGGAAAAACAGTATGAAAAACATATGGAAGGCAAGGAATGAACATGGAAAGCAGCAATTCTATACGAAACAGAGGTGATAGTGGACAACAAACATGAGTCTGCAATGTAATATGCTAATATAATTTTGGCTACAGAGGCATGAAATCTCAAGCAGGGAAATATAGTCATTAGCAAAGGTTATTCAGAAATAGGTGCCTAATTTTAGGCTAAATAAACCTGGCCTGATTTGTTAAGTGATGAGCACCTTCAGCTGTCATTGAAAAGCATTCACAACTGTATTACTCAATATCAAAAAGATATTAAATTAAATGAAGATAAAGAAAGAACAAAAATTGTTAGATTTGTAAGGAAAGATTAAGCAAGGCTAACTAGTTACAGAATGGGTAAGAGATTACTATATGGGGACATGATCTACAAGTATATGGGGGGCAAGTATGAAAAGGAAGGCAAACTTAGTAGTAATGGCATGAAATTAAGAAGAGGAAAACTTCAGTTGAAGTGCAGGGAAAACATTGACAGTGATATATATGGAACTGAAAAAATATAGTTTTTACCTGTATTATATGTAATATTTCTTCTGGGGATATCAATAGTCCAGATAGACTGATTTTGTTCCTTTTATTAAAAAAAAAAACAAGCAGTGAAATATTTTATTTCTCTATGATTCTAAATCACTTATTTGTTCCCTTTTTCCATTATTTTCAAAAGGTCTAAAAGCTTTGGGTCAAATCATCTGTGATGTAAAGGAAGCAGTGCAATCACACAAACTGCTATCAGGTTCTCTCTTTTATGGTATTTATTCATTACAATACATACTTTATATCTATATGTGGATGACGGATGAAATTCATTGAAAAGAATAAGCATGATTCCATTCCTCACTAGGCAAATCTTCAGTGGCTCAATCCTCTGGCCAGTTCCACATTCAACATGCACCACTCCTGGGGCAGTGAACAGTTCAATAAACTGTCTGCCTTCACCAGGGTCTTCAGCCCTATCTCTGGCCCCTTAAAATCCAACCCTCTGCACAGATTTCTGAAAGAACCTAGTCCCCTTTTCAAGGCTTAGGACACTTTGCTAGTGGGGGAACCCAGGCCCACTCACTACTTCAAATTCCAGCCCAGGGACCCTATCTACAGCAGCCCATTTAGCCTCCTTTAAGTAATTGCTGCTCTTTTCCCTTGGCCTCTTCCCATTTGGTCCTTTTGTCTTCACCTGATACCCTAGGGTTACAGTTCTCAGGTCCTCTTTCTCTCTCCCAGCTCCAGTAAATGCAACCAGTCAAGCTTCTTTAGCCAGAGAGGAGGATCCTTCCTCAGCCCTCTGGTCTCAGCCAGGAACTGCCTTGCTAAGGCTGTGCAGCAACTTTTACCTGAGCCTGATAGGTTCTGAGTAGCTGCTTCTCTGTAGCTTTTGTAGTCAAGGCTGGGAGGACCCATCTTTGCTGCTTCTTTCCTGGGGCCAGTAGTAGGACCACAGACCATCCAGCAGGGGGTCATAAAGACCTGATGCACCCCTTCACACATACTGATCCAGTTATATGGAGAGGTACAACTTCTGTGTGTAGATAAGGCCTCAGGTAAAGCACTGGGGATGGCTTGAATAGGTAGCCCAAGCAGGACTAGCATTCAGATTTGATTCAACATTACTGAAGTCTCAGACGTTCTCATCAAATGTTGTCCCAAAATGGAAGAAATATGATTTTGTCATAATTATTCTGGATTGTAACCCACTATTCTGAAATGCCTGCAAAGCCTAAACAATTGGTTTGCAGCTTGCTAGTGTTTGACTTGCTGGCCTGTAGCCAGGAATGCTGGAACAATTTTTATAGCAGGGGTGCAGAAAGCTATTGAACAAAACTGTAAACCTTGTATATGACAGAAACCACTTCAAGCCAGGGGGTGCTTCCACACGTTCAGTACCCCTAGTTCCAGCACCTCTGCCTGTAGGTCTTCTAGGTTCTCCTGGATGCTGCTTTGCCTCCTGTTCCTCTGCCCATGCCTTCCTATTTGATGCCCCCTCTCTTCACCTATCTCTCACATTCCACTCCTTACTTCCTCAAATCCGCATCACATATCTCAGAAATAGACCAAGCTACCTGCCACCACTCACCTGGCCCCTTGGCTGGTACCACTTTTTCTCCTTCCCTCATTCCTGAACTTTAAAAAAAATATCAGGAATGAACAGGTTAAATTGGACTCAACCTTATTTAACTTCTGTATTTGTCTCTAATTCTGACAGAAATTCAAAGGTAATCCAACTGCTTGGTAGGAAGGAAAAAGGGTTAAGTGAGAAGACCTGGCTAAAATTGTTTTATTACACTGTCCATTGCTTGCCAAATTACTGTTCATCAAACATGCATGGAAAAATAACAAAATGTTACCAGTTTCATTCTGAAGTAGAAGATCCCAGAATAGGTACTGTTGAAGATTTGAATGCTGGGAGCAAGCCCTGATGATGTATATAGCAGCAGAAGCTTTTTCCTGTTCTCCAAAATATCCTCCTGATTTACATTATATAAATGACAGCTGATTTTCTTTGAGGAGGAAAGAAACCCACAGACTTTTAGCATGGGAACACCCTTCTTCCCCCAAATGTTACAGTTACCAAAATGATCAAACACTCAACAGGCCAAGTTAGGTGGATTAATTAGTTGAATGTGATTGCACATATCAATTTGCCCTGCAAATAAACATGTAGTAACAAATCTATGACCAGTTAGGGCTTCACAGTTATTACTACAATGCACATCACAGCCATGCTGAACTTCAAGACAACTGTGGCCATAGGAATAAGATCTTCTTGTTCCAAAAGCACAGTTCCCTACCACTTGAGCTGAAGGAGAACCTTTATTAATAGTTACCAGGACAAGATCAGTTGTGAAGTTCTGATTCTGTCAGATAATTACAATGTAATTAATTAAATACAAAACCCTATATCACTACAACTTTAATTTTCAAAATGTGGCCTATACCGATCTGTGTGAAAGCAACTTCACATGTAGCATCACTTCTGCATGTAAATTTTACACACTACAGCTATTATTTTTATGCACTAACTGCAAAAGGAAAACAAATTTGTGCATGCGAGCTGGGAACAATCAACGTCATCCAATTGTGCAGGCAAATGATCAAATTTACAAGTGATAGTGTGCAAAAATGACTGTTGCAAATGACTGCAAGTGCACAATTACACACACATAAAATACAGGCTTGACTTTAAACATCGAGATATGGCTGTAAGTTTTTGAAATCTGGAAAGCTTGCCATTGATGCATGAGATAACTGCAGAACTGCATTCTGTTCTAAGTTGCCTTTTCAACTGCAATAGTAGAAAATGCATATCTGCCTATGAAATACAAGTGCATATGACTCCAAATATATTTTAAAGAGAGGTACTGTGTGTGCAGTATACCCAAAGTGCCATTTTTAGTGTCACATTGGTGATCAAAGATTGCTTTTGCATCAATAGACTATATAGCCCATAGAACAGGAATAGTTTCCCTGGTATAATTCTAGTCTATTGTTAAATATATCTATTAGTAAAATGACTCTTATGAAGAATAGGCATATGAAGAATATACGAATTATTTGATCATTGAGATGTTAGGTTAAAGCAGTAATTCATTGCAAATCTAGGGAAAATTACTTTTTTGAATGATACCAGATCATTGCACTCTTCAATGTCATAGGTCAACTCTCAAATTTAATTTGTTACCTTGAGGTCATCATTCAAGCTAATGAGAATTATTTCACTTTTAATGACGTCCTTATTATACATGACAAGTTTACACACTTCAACTCCTACGAGGAATTAATTCAGTCTTCAACCGATAATAAAATAGTAAACCACAGTGCTGTATTTTTGTCTATATGCACCGAACAATCACAAATATAAAGCTTAATTGGGAACTTACCAAATTTTGTGAACCAAGGTACAATTTAATGACTTTGGGCTTTGTGCTTGCATCATCTAATGGTTCAGTATAGCAAGAGAAACTTGAATTCTCCTTCACTGAGGGAGACCAAAAATATAGTTTAATTGTTGAAATATCCTTTGTAGAAATGTCTGTTAAAGCCAAATATTAATTTTGGAAAGGAAAAAGGTAATGTACTAACTTGTACTAGGTATAAGGAAAATTAGCAACACACTATAGAAAAAAGTATACTCAGCTATCAGGAACTGACCATAGATTCAGAGAAATGTAGGACTGGAAGGGACCGTGATAGGTCATCTAGTCCAGATGAGCTGAGGCAGGACCAAGTAAACCTAGATCAGTCCTGACAGGTGTCTGTCCAACCTGTTCTTAAAACCCCCTATGATGGAGATTCTATAGCCTCTGTAGGTAATGTGTTCCGGTGCTTAACTACCATGACAATTAAGATGTTTTTCCTAATGTCCAACCCAAATCTCCCTTGCTGCAATTTAAGCCCATTACTTCTTGTCCTGTCCTCATCAGTAATTTCTCACCCTCCTCTTTATAACAACCTCTTGTGTGCTTAAAGACTTATCACAATTCCCTTCAGTCTACTCTTCTCCAGACTAAAGAAACCCAGTTTTTTCAATCTTCCTTGTAGGTCATTTTCTCTAGACCTTTAATCATTTTTGTTTCGCTCTTCTTGACTTTCTCCAATTTATCCACATCTTTCCCGAAGTTTGGTGCCCAGAATTGGACCCAATACTCCAGTTGAGGCCTTATCAGTGCTGAGTAGAGTGGAAGAATTATTTCTCCCATCTTGCTCACAAGACTCCTGCTAATACAGCTCAGAATGATATTCACTCTTTTTGCAACAATATTACATTGATGACTCATATTTAGTTTGTGATCTACTATAACCCCAGTAACCCCATGTAACTATTACAAGCAGTCTTTAAAGAGAAGAATGAGGGGGGATTTGATAGCAGCCTTTAACTACCTGAAAGGGAGTTCCAGGGAGGATGGAGCTAGGCTTTTCTCAATGGTAGTAGATGACAGAACAAGGAGCAATGGTCTCAAGTTGCAGTGGGGGAAGTCTAGGTTGGATATTAGGAAAACGTTTTTCACTAGGAGGGTGGTGAAGCACTGGAATGGGTTACCTACGGAGGTGGTGGAATCTCCATCTTTAGAGGTTTTTAAGCTGCAACTTGACAAAGCCCTGGCTGGGATTATTTAGCTGAGGTTAGTCCTGCTTTGAGCAGGGGGTTGGACTAGATGACGTCCTGAGGTCCCTTCCAACTCTAATATTCTATGATTCTATGATTCTAAAGCTCTAGTTCCTGACATAAATTCCAGAGTGCCTGCTGATTTTCTGCTATGAATTAGAAAAAGTTTTACAGCTCTGTTTTTGTCTGGCATTTCTACAACACCCCCCGCTAAGGTATCTGAATACATGGTAAATTAAACCTGCATATTTTTGTCCATAACGGACATTCACATTGGGTTCTATTCTTTGCCACTCTGGGAGCTCTGTGTGGTTGGGTGTGATAGAGTGTGAGAGCCCAAGGGCACTGATTTCAAATGAACTGCTAGAGGCTACTACACTGAGCCAAAGTTGGACTGCTTTTAAAGGACACAGTCAGATCCATCTTTTTGCAAAAGCTTTCCTACCATAATGAACAACTAGGAAATACTCACAACCCAACTAAGCAGATCTTATCTGGAATCTCTCACTAGCCATTGTTCTAAATGTTATCTGTCTTCTTCCAGCAGAATACAGTTGGTCTCAGGGTACTGCAAGTAGTCGGGTATTTTGTAATGAAGTTGGGTTATGATCCATTGATTGCTTTGTAGAACACCACTAAAGCCTAGAAATTGACATGGAAAGCAAACTGGGAGCAAATTGCTCCAAAACATTTTTTAAAATGCAGCATATGCTGAGGGTTTCAGTGTTACCACTCTACATCTCTGAATGTAAGTCTGTAACTACTCACCACCTGCACTGACTACCATTAAGTTAACATATCTGAAAGCCCTCTGATAGAGCTATATCACAACTTGCCTTCCACATTGTAAGTGAATCCTGAAGACAGATTAGGCATCTTTAAAATTGCTCCAACTGCAATATATAAAACCAATGAGTCCATCTGTTTAAACAAAACAAAAACAACGCCCCTTCATTTTATAATCTAACAATATATTATGAGAAAATCTTATTCTATCAGTTCTACATAAACTGAGGTCATTTCACAAAAAATGATGCTAGAGACTTGCAGGACTCTTGGCTTCTACTCCCTGCTCTGCCACTGGCTTTTTGCCTGAGTTTGAGCAACTCACTTAGCTTCTCTGTGCCATTTCCTTATTATTTGGGTTATGTTGCCCATCCTGCAATGCCCCACAATGCAATTATCTCTTGTTGACAGAATGTTGCAGAACAGCCAGTGCTAACTGGTAGTTAGAGTCTATGTTTGACTTTTGCCACTGGATAGCTGTATGACCTTGGACAAATCACTTCACCTCTCTGTGCCTCAGTTTTCCCGGCTGCAGAATGAGAACTCCCGGAGGAATTGTGAGAACTAATACTTATAAACCACTTTGAGACACTGGGATAGAAGGTGTTATATAAATATACAATATTTAATTATCATGATTTCTCAACTCTTGATGATTCCCTTTTATGCCTTGCTCTTTTCTTCTTTATTCTGTCCCCATTCTGCTCACTTTATTCCTGTTTTTTGTGTATTCAAAACACTGCCTTTCCTCTGAGTGCAGCTGTAACACAACAAGTAAACTAGACCAACTTCTCTCTTCCCCCAACCCCACCCTAGTCTTCTCCACTGTCACTTCATCCATCTGCTTGGCTGTGCTGTTGTGTCTATCTTCTGCAGCAGCCAATCAGCAGCTCCTTATCCTGGGACTAGCTTCAGGGTTCTGAAGGGTGGCAGTTGGCCTTTCCAACTGTCGCCTCAGAGAGATGAGTGGCAGTCCTTCTGGTCGGTGCTTCCAGGAGCAGAAGGCATAGAGGCTCTCAGAAACCCCTGACATTGAGAACTGCAGTGCAGATCCCTTGCTGGCATGGGGCCATTATGTTCACCCCCTTTCACATACTTGTCAATAAGCTTGTCTCAATTAATGTCTTTATACTGAATTAACAGGGAGCACAGACTAATCTACACTGTGGTTCTTATCCTAAAACACAGGCAGCTCCTGCACAAGGGAAGATGTTTCTTTCCTTTTATTATTAAAACAGAAACATAGCATGACAAAGAGAGAGCTAAATATTAAGACAAAATTGTGCTCTTGGATCCACACGATGTCTCTCAACTGATAATCTGTTCTCTCTGCCTGCTCAAAGCCCCTTACTCTGCTCCAAGATACTCTTGAATTAAAGAAAGAAATTCCTCACTGGGGACGAGGGGAAAGTCACAATCAGATTTGGATCTAAGAGAGGAGTGAATTAAATCATGCCCTCCCAGTCCACACAAGAAGGGGCGTTAAAGAGACCTGATGCGTTTTAAATAACTTGGTATGAGGTATTGCATTTCCCTGATCTGCTCGTGAAAGTTACTGAGTTCATAGAGTGATTTCTTACACCTTATATCAAATAGGAATAATTAAAAGTAAAATATAAACATGAGTCTCTAACATTATGTATTTTTTCTCTAAACATGCCACCTTTCTAAAGGTGTCCATCTTTATTCTTCTATGACTGGAAAATAGAGACCACAACATCAATGTGAGCACTTAAATCAATGAATGCTCACATCTCTCTGATGGCTTTTCATTCCATTCCATGCCAGGAGGGCACAAAGAGAACACAAACTGAGAAATGAGTTCTGAGTAGAAAAAAGTGGCATCACTAAATAGTTGTACAGTACTGTACAGAAGGCATGGCTGTAATGAGCTACACAAATTGGCCAAGTGTAGGGCAGTCATAGCTATTGTCCATAGATGACAGCATCCACATAGCTGGAAAAAAATGGGCCAATTAGAGGTAGCTTCAAGTAACTGGTAATCAAAGCACTAAAGTGGTCAGTCACTCAAGATTAAAGCCAACTACACAGAACGGAAAAATTAATGAGCATCTACAGTGTACAGCAAGTTGAAGCACAAACTATTTGGGGAAAATAAAAATTGCCAATAAGTGCCACTACTACATAAATGAAAATGTAACACCCAAGCACCAGCTAAAATCAGTATGAGGGGGAAAGTGGCCTCAAACAGCAGCAACAGCTTATTTAAAATATAGAATCATAGAAACATAGGGCTGGAAGGGATTTCAAGAGGTCATCGAGTCCAGAAGTGCTGAGGCAAGACCAAGTAAACCTAGACCATCCCTGACAAGTGTTTGTTTAACATGTCCTTAAAAAACCTCCAATGATAGGGATTCCACAATATCCTTTGGAAGCTTATTCTAGTGCTTTATCTACCCTTATAGTTAGAAAGCTTTTCCTAGTATCTAACCTAAATCTCCCTTGCTGAAGATCAAGCCCATTGCTTCTTGTCCTACATTTAGTGGACATGGTGAACAATTGATCAACATCTTGTTTATAATAACCCTGAACATATTTGAAGATTTATCAGGTCACCCCTCAGTTTTTTTTTTCAAGGCTAAATATACCCAGCTTTTTTAACCTTTCCTCAGAGGTCAGGTTTTCTAAACTTTTTATCATTTTTTCTGCTCACCTCTAGGCTCTCTGAAATGTATCTATATCTTTCTCAAAGTATAGCACCCAGAATTGGGCAAAGTGGTGAAATAACTTGCCCAAGATCACAAAGTCTCTAGCAGAGCCCAAAATATATCCAGATTTCAAGGCTTCCAATTCTGCATTTTGGACCTGATCCAAAGCCCATTGAGGCAATGGAAAGACTCTCATTGACTTCAGTAGGCTTTGGATCAGGCTTTTAAAGAATAAGACCATTTTACTGTAGGAATGACAATAAATGTTTGTTACTGTAGAGTAATGCATTAATAACACCAAATGTGAAAAGGCACTCTAAGTCAGTCAAGTAGAACTAAGGTGATTAAAACAAGCAGAAGAAGGTTATATTTTCTTATACCCACTAAAATATAAAATGAAGTAAAAACAATCTATGAAGAAAACCAGAAATAAATAAAATGCTTGAATTAGAAAAGAGCATTTAAATCCTAATTAGAGAAGGCAGGGGGACAATAATATTCTGCAGAGTACAGTGTTCCCTGAAATGTAAGGCATGAAGAATAAGAGCAATAAAAGGACAGAGATCACCAGGAAGTATAACAGGTCTGTCAGAAGCATGACCCACATTGCCAAGTTCATTTCTCCTTCATTTAGTAAACCATAGTGGCTTCCCAAACACCTCATGTAAAAGCAGACTTCTTCACATTGTAGAACACCTAAATGTTAATTTATTTCCCATACCTTTGTTCTCTATAATTTCTCATCTTGCTTGATTTTTCCCCCCCTTTTCTTTTTTGAATTTCCTGCTGCTGGCAGGTGCTGGATTGACAGGCTTGGGCTCTGAAGTCTTTAGCCACAGAAGAGTTGCAGCACAAACAGCTTTCCCCCACCATCCTACAACTTTAACCCAGAGAGACCACTTATAGAGGTAAAAACCGCTCATACCAGTCATTGGTGTCTGCTGTGAACCAGCTGGTACCTTTTTATGATTTGGACACATGTTCACTGAGGAATGAACTGTAACCACCAAACTCATTTCACATAAACCAATGAACAAACATCAGATGGTAATATCTTGTAATTATCACCAGCTTGGTGAACTGGTGGCCTAAAAATAAAATATTTAAATGCTCAGCACCAGTCTCCTAAGCCATCCAGTCTCCCACATGTTTGCTGAATATTCCAGACATTTGTAATATTCAAGACATCTGCATTTAAGCAAAGACTTGGCTTTTTCTCAGGCTATTTTCTCATCATTTGACCCTGCAGTGAAACTAATAATGAATGTCATTTCACAAACATAGGATGTAGGATCACTGTAGAATCAGCAAAAAGAGAAACTTGAGGGTGAAGGGATAAGTTCTTATTCAAACACACATATCTCCAGCATTAACAAAGGCAATACAGAAACTTCTTGGCCAGTGTAGTAGGGTCCTTAGTGGGCTGGGTGGCCTAATGGTTAGTGTCCACTCAGTTGTGGGATACTGGAAGAGAAGCCTGGGACCACCCATTCCACTGGGCTCTGACTCTAGGAGAGTCAACAGCATCTAACCCTGGAAAGGGGAGGATGGACCCTCTGAGTTACCCTCCCTTGGTCACTTCCTATCACTGCTTCCTCTGCTTATGGTCCCAGATAAGGAAATATAAAAAGGAAATCAAACCATCAGCCCCATCTGGGCTCAGCATACAGTCCTGGTACTTTAGGGAGGCGTTTCTATCCCCTTTTGGCAGGAGCCTGAAGAATAGGTCTGTACTCCTCTCCAGCTTTCTGAGCTGGGTTGCTGCCTTTTCAACCTTGTCTCCAGTTGGAGGGGCAGGGCTAGCCAGAGTTGGAGGGGCAGGGCTATCCAAGCCCAGTACGGTCCTTTAACCTCTTCCATCCCAGTGTGGGATTTGTATATCCCATCACAGCCTGGAAAATTGATTTATGTGAGGTTTTTTCCAAAGTTCACTCTAGTGTTAATGTGCCTCTACAACTAATTCTGGTACATCAACCATTGGATCGGAGAGAGAGACATTTTTTGTGTTACACTTATTATGGGATATTGGCCACATCAAATTAAAACTACTGTATACAATAGGATTTCCTTGAAGTTTTGAATTTGTGGGCACTCAGATTGTCTCCTTGAACTAGAGGACAATAGCAGCTGCCTCTTGTCTCTTGTCTCTTGTTTCATGTTTAGATTATAAACTCTTTTGGACAGGAACTTCTTTTTCTATGAATAGGGCTCATAGACGCTATGCTAATTCAATTAATAAATACTTATAATAATGGGTCTGTGAATAGCAAACTAATCCTCTGCTATGGTGAAATATCTCGCTGTGTCCCACAGACACTGCATGTTGACTTCAAGAGTGAAAATTATTAATACAATTTCTCTTAGAAATTTGCATCATACAAGAGAGAGGATCAAAATGCCATATTAGAAACTCACCTGCATTATATGTTGGTATAAAACATCTGCTGAGTTCTGGCTGAAGTTGTATGGCACCACAGGTTTTCTTTGTCCCCATCTACCCCGCCCTCCATCCCACCATCGTCAGGTAATATGCAAAACCACTTTTAATTTTGTCATCAAAGAAAATGGCATAACAAAGTAGAGCTGCCTGGGAAATGGTTTTCCTGTCTCGTGGATATTTTCAAAAATTCAAAAATGTTCCCATCCCAAATCTGGACAGTCAAAATCTTGAAAATTTTCATGAATCATAAAACTGGAAAAAAAAGTTCAGTTCGGGTCAGTCAATGTTTTGTTTTGATAATTACAAAACATTTCATTTTTATTTTGAACATTTTTCTTTTTTCCTTTAACTTCTTTCAAAATGTTTGTTTTGAAATTAAATTAAATAGACTGAAAAAAGTCACTTTGAATGGGAAAACTGGAATTTTTCATTTAGGAAGTGTCAAAGCAAAAGGTTTAGACAATTCTGAATTTTTTTCAACAAGTTTGGAGATTCGTTGAAACCAAACCTGTTTCAAAAAGACAAATTTGTGTTTTTTGATGAAAAAATTATTTGCTGAAAAATTCCCAACCAGTTCCATAAAACAGTTATGTTTTTAAATTGTAAATTCCTTGTGCAATACAAATAAACAAAAAAGCCATGTTTAATTAATGAAAAATTCTGAATGCATAGTGGATTAAATTTAAGAATGCTCATTTTCAGGGAAGCTCAGGTATTCTTCTAAATAAAATCAGAAATGAGCCTGAAATGGAACAATAGATCCCTTTCTAAATATTCGGGAAAACTCTGATTCAGATCCAGGTCCAGATTTAATTTCTCCTGTCCTTAGTTCTATGAACCAAACTGGAACACTGACTCCAAACATCTCCCAACTTTGGCATGACCTGAATTTTGTGAATCAGACCCCCATGACTGATACATATCAAACACCTCTTTCCCTTCAGCATGATCACTAAACAAAAATTTCTTTGGGGGCCTGTTTTCTCAGACACAAATCCCATTCTAGAAATTATGGATCAAGAGAGACTGCTAGCCTATTTCACCTTTTCACAGTGGAGAAACCAGCTTCCCCAATCTAAGCAAATCTTGAAGACGTAGCACCTGTACAGCCAGAGCTAGGAAGCCAATTTTTGTGTAATCTAATCTCCAGTACAAGAAGCTATAAGGCTCTTTCTTGCACTGCAGGGACCGTTTTATTTAGTCTAACACGGGTGAGCAATAATTTTCTCAGAGGGCCCACTCAATGAATTTTGGTAAGTGTCATGGGCCACACATTTCTGGGAGCGGGGACCAGCTGAGAGGTGAGCGGCTGCAGCCCACCTCTCAACTTCACACCGGGACCAGGCGGGAGGTGGATGGCCGCTGCCAGGGTCCTGGCTGCTTGCCGGTACCCGGTAGGAGCCCACGCCTCCCTACGGATGGCCCTGATTGCTGGGAGTCATTGGTGGCCAGACCGAAATGTTAAAACAGGCTGGATTCGACCCGCGGGCCGTATTTTGCCCACCCCATATCTAACACCTCCTACCATGAGAGGTCTTGGATTTCAGCTCTGGCAGTCCCCATCACTATTCCAATGCTAAGTTTCTTTGCCGCCATCACATCGATCTATGCGGACCGATTGAGTGGAAGTAAAGACATGCTCAATCAATCCGGAAGTTGTTTTATTAAAACCACCTCCAAAAAAAGCATAGTGCTGCATTGACGGGTACACATTTCCTGTCAGCGCAGCATAGTGGAGATGGCGCACTAAATCGAAGTTATGAAGTCGACGGGAGTTACGTAAGCTACTCGCATAGCTTGCATAATTCCCACTGACTGCCACCGAATTTCACCGGCAGTATAGACCAGGCCTTATAGATAAGACTTAACAGTTTCCCTGCTGTTCTTTAAAGCAGCCACTGTGTAGCAGTAGAGAATAACTTTTTTTCCCTTCCCACTAAAAGGCCAATGTATTTCAACAGAGACAATCTCCTGGGGCAGTGCTCAGACTTTCTCCTAAATTGCAAGCTTTTGGCAACAGGAACCATCTTTTCTGTGTGGGAGGGTGCCTGCGGGGCTTCCTAGCATAATGGGATCCTGATTCAGGAACCTGTATACTACCACAATAAATACTTTGAAGTACTAAGGCAGGTACACAGAAGACAAACAGAATAGGGTGTGGGAAGAGGACGAGGTTGAAAACAACAGGTTTATGCAGCTACTTGGATAGGTTAGTGCACCTTACACCAGAGAAGGCAAAAGAAGGGGTTGTTGTATAGTTATGGCTATAATTTATAAAAAGCTTCATTAAAGAAGTGTGTTTCAAGAAAAAACTTGAAGAGGAGGATGGCTGAGCCAGGAAGGTGGGTCCAGGCATGGGGGCTGACTGAAGGTGGACATGGCAGAAGAGGCTGGTCAGACAGGCAAAACTCAAATGGCTTGAAAAAATAAAATGAAATGCAATCCTCTCCAAAGAAAGCAGCAGACAAAACTTGGAGAAGTCCAGGTCAATGCAATGAGTAAAATTATGTGCTGAGGCCTAAAAAAACCCAAAAGTCCATTCTCTCAGCAACATAAAAGCTGGTGATCTATGACATTAGAGGAAGGAACAAGCATTTTAATTATCATTTAAAATAAAACATTGCACGTGATTATCAGAGATATAAGAAAAGCTCTTTGGTTTTGTAAATTAGTCCTGGTCAATTGTCTAAATAATAATAAAATGCTACTATTTGTATTGTGGTAGTGTCTAGAGGCCCCAGCCGTGGATCTAAGAGTCGTGCTATGCACTATGTAGACACATATAAAGAAAAGATGGTCCCAGCCCCAAAGTATATGATGAGAAACAACAGGTAGATATAACAAATGGACGTGGAGGAATACAAGGAAATAGTGAGACAATTATGATTGGTGTAGTAAGCAATGGGGTCACAGCACACCAGCTTAGCTCCCCCCTCAAAAAGCAAAACCAAATCACTCTCCTAGACTAAGGCCATTTTACCAAAATACGCGTCAGAACAAAACCAGGCTGTGGTTGGAGAATAGTGTTAAGCACAGCCCCGTGAAACACTGATAATGAAATGCTAAACCAGGAAAAATTATCTGGGTTTGGAGTTTTTCTGCGAACACAAAACTCACATTGGTTTGCAAACAGCCTTCAAATTTTGAGTAAACTTGAGTTGATTTTTTTGGTGGAAACTGTGTAAAGTACTAGGTGAAATGCAGCAGTTCTGCTTTGTATTTTGGAGCTTTCAGTAATGGATCAGCACCTTTTCTCTGGGTTGGAGTATGAGGAAAAGGATTCTGTCCTACCAACTTGTGCAGTGTTTCGAAGGTCAAAACTCATTTCAGTCTTTTTGTAGAGCAAAAAAAAAAAAAAATCACTCAGTGCCCTGAGGTCTCAAAGCTGCAAGGCACTGAGCAATCTGGTTTGACACTGCAAACCTTTTAAGCACGAACATCTTTAAACATGATTAGTTGCAATGATGGGGCTATTCCTATGCTTAAAAGTGATCTGTTAAACTGAGGACTGAGTGTTGAGCCCCTTACAGGATGAAGTTCCCTGTTTTATGCTATCAGTTCCTCACTTTCATGAGCAACAAATTCACACACATCCCATGCCCTTTAAGAATTTGCATCATATTGTAGTTTCCAAGTGAGAGCTGCAAGTTAAAGAGATAATAAAACTGGGTAACAGATCAATGAGAAATCAGTGGGACAGCAGAAGGGACTGAGAAAGTTGACAAGAAGCTCAACTAAAGTTATTACTTATACACAAAAAGTATAAAAATCCCCAAATATTGGACCTGATCCCACATTTCTTGTTGCACCCAAGTCTCCTGTTGAACACTAAAGTAGTTAGGTGTGCATGGAATGTGGAATGAGGCCCTTATTGTACAAAGAACACACATTATTTTGCAAATAGAATAAATGGAGATTAAGAAGACATATTATCCCAGTAAACTTCTCCATAGGAATCTCTCTGCATCTGGCTTTTCTTCGTGTCTTCTAAACTGTCAGAAACTGTTTTCGATCTGCATTATACAGTGCAAACACAGCCTGTTGTTATAAATGAGCATCATTTATATGGCCTAACCAAAAGTGTAACTTTTAATCTTACTCATTTGTAATATTACACTATATTCCACAATTTTGTAGCTGGAAAATTTGCCACAGTATCTATTCATTGCTGCAAAATCACTTTTTTAAAAAAACAAAACATTTCTAGTCCTTAAGGCTCTAAAGAAAATCATGAAAACAGTGTAAACTGATAGTCACGTTCCTACGCCTAAAGCTTGCCTAAAAAAAACCTTACTCCAAGAAGTGTCAGTTGCCCCGTTAAACTCTGTCTCTGAAAACTAAAAATGACAATATAAACGTCTTGTTGTTGTAGCCCTGTTGGACCCAGGATATTAGAGAGACAAGGTGGGTGAGGCAATATCTGTTATTGGACCAACTTCTGTTGGTGAGAGAGACACACTTTTGAGCTGCAACAGCAGAAGTTGGTCCAATTAAAGATATTACCTCACCCACCTTGTGTCTCTAATGTAAATGTCAACACTTAACTGTTCCACTGTTCATTTTAGCAGTTATATCCATCAAGTGTGCCTATCACTAGCCCAATCTGCCTCCTCAGGTGGGGAATCTACCATCAAAACAACTCTCAAAGTCCCTGTGATGCTATTCATTTTTGTATTCAATTTAAAACTCCTGTTTTTAAATTTAAATGATGTTACTGCAGCATTTGCTGTGTCTCTCACCAGAATGCAGTGTTATTATTGGAAAATATAGATCTAATTTACCTCTGGTACAAGAGACCTTGGTCATAGTTTCTCTGCTATGTAATAAAAATCTAGGATGTACTTATAAAAAAACAGAAAACCTAATATTTGAAACAGGGGGGTATGTCTGTGACATACTTAGGGAGAGATTAAATAAGACCTGGTAAGAAATATATAAATAAAAGGTATCATATTATGGCCCATTCAACTTCATCAAGTGTGGGGAATCTCTCTCAGGCAGATGTTCTGTTATGAATTATGGTTTGTTTTTACCAGAGTCAAGCGACTTTAGAGGTTACCGTAAGTCTGCTCTTTCAAAATGAAACCAGATGTTGAGTGTGAATGATGGGTAGATGAAGATGATAGTGTAAAATATGGGTAAGACTATTTGTTTACCAGTCAAATGGATATTCTGAGGATTGGATAATGTTTGTACATTTCTTAGCATTTATGTAACACTTCAAAAGCATCATTAAGACAAACAAACTCTCAGTTAATGGGTTTTTAAAGTATTAAAATTAATTGTCAATTCGAAGGACTATTAGCTGAAACTATTGGCACCAATCCTGAAAGTTGCCAATTCACCTCAACACTAACACTTTATAAGGTTTTCGTTGAAAGGAAATCCCTTGTAATGTACAAATGAGGGCCTTTTACAACCTCAGAGAAGATGATATCTAAGGAAAGAGTAAGGATGGTGTGACTGAAGAGAGGGAGTGAGGTGAAATTATGATAATTTCCACTGTGATTAGTAGAGCTCATTGGAAATTCCTCCTACTTACGAAAAATTTTGACTTTTTATAAAAAAAATCAAAACGTTACAATTTTTAGCCACAACCCAAAAGAAACTTTCAGCCAAAATCCAAAAATTTAAATTTGGACATGTTACCATGGTGCCTTGTGGGAGTTGTAGTTCAGATGCCTCATATCCCCATTCTCCTCTATAGACTGGACTCCCTGGCAATGCTACATCTGCCAAGATACACCATAGTCTCCCATCTTTCTGATCTGCTGAAGTGCATCATGGGAGATGTCATCTAGGTGGGAAACCCAGCTCATTGAGGAGTGTGATGCACCCAAATTACAACTCCCATAAGTCATCACAATGGCAGTTCCAAGTAGGAAATTTTCAGGTTTTGGCCAAAAATCAAAAACATTTCAGTTTTTGGCTGTTTGGTTTTTAAATTAAAAGTTGAATTTTTCCACAGGAAGCAAACTTTTTTGTGAAAGTTTTCATTTAGTCAAAAACCCAATTTTCTGTCAAAACCATTTCCAACAGACAATTTTCCACCAACCCAACCAATTATATTCCCAGACAAAAACTACATTAAAATGCAGGCAGGTTGAGCATATATATCAATAATTTAGGGTAAAATCCATTACAGGAATGATGTAATTATCGCAAAACCAAGCATGATCAATCCAGGAATTTCAGAGTTAAGGTTAAATTTAAAAGAAAGTCAAACATGTTAAAGAGATGGGTGATTTTGGGTGGCTGTTTGAGATGATCTAACACTTTAAAGGGGCCTGTGATCCAGAAGGAGCTGAATAGCCATGCTCTGAAAAAAATCAGGCCCTTTGTAGTATGTTAAGTTGGGATCCAAAATCACTAACCACTTTTGAAATTCTTGATTCCCATATATATCTATATATACACACCCACACACTACACAGACACACCATATATTCATATAATACATAAAGAACTATATTAAAAACATTCAAGTTAAAAATCAAGCACTCAAAAGTTAGGAAGTATCAGAATTAAAGTTACCTATGCAACCTTAACTTGCATCCTTATGCATATTCATTATGATTCAGTCTTTAATTACATGATCACATCCTAGCTGGGTTTTTTTTGGTTGTTGGGGTTTTTTTGTTTTGTTCTGTTTATTTGTTTGCTTTTTACAGGATTCCTGCCTTATTCAGTGCATAGGATGGACAGTTCTCTTTCAATAAACATCTATTAAATATTTTGTTTTATCCTCATTTTTCCAGGTGTGGCCTCAAGCCTTATTTCTTGTACACCTATTCAACCCCTTGCTCATGAGCTTTTCTCTGGCACGCATCAATGTAGTATCTGAATGCTTCACAATTTATCTTCATAAAACCCCTGTGAGGTGATAGAATATTAATATCCCCATTTTACAGATGACGACCAGAGGAACAGTGACATTACAGTCAAAGGCACTCAGAAAGTTTGGGTGTCTAATTTGAGACACCTAGGACCTGATTTTTTGGAGTACTTAATATTATATTCAAAGACAGCTCCCATGGACATCAGCTGCAGTTGTGAGACCCCCGTGGTCTGAAGTCAAACACTCATTAAATGAGGAATACAAAATTAATGACCATCTCTGAAAAGTCTGATTTAAGTGAGTTGCCTGGCATCACATAGGAACAATGTGGCAGAGTCAAGGCTAGAATCCAGTTTCCCAGGGAAGCATTCAACTGCCTTAACCATGAAACCATATTTTCCTCTCTCTCTGCAGTCCCCTGCCTCATTCATTATACAGCTTCCATCTTTCACAATAAATAACGCAGGGGTTCGGTCAGACAGTCTCTTTCATAACACAGCCTTGATCCATTCCTAAAGCAGGTCCAGCAGGTGTACTGAAGGAGGTGGGAGGCCTGTAGAAAAAAATAGTATGTGAATACATAACTAAAGATATCATAATGCACATGGGCAACCTCAATTCTTATATTTCCTAAATTTTCAATACTTGGCTTTGCAACCTTAATGTTCTTTTAACATTTTTTCTATGTAATTTCCTAGATTTTTATAAAATCAAACTGAAAAACACAGAAATTCCATCATGTGGCATCTTATTGACGCTCACATGGGTCACCAGCGGGGTTGGAATCTTTAGATCCAAAGTACAGACTGCTGCTTGAGATTTTGAGCTAATGGAGACTTGAGCTAATGGAGAAAATGATAGGAATAGTGGGTTGTTGTCCTCTATGTGGACCAGCATAACGGGGGGATAATACATACACTTTGCCACTGCATTTATCAGATATTTGCTCACAGCAGAGGAATGGTGAGACTCAGGCATCTTGGGTTCCATTCCAAGCTCCAGTGGGGAGTGTGCACTAGGTGACACAGCCTTTTTGCCCATTTCCCTCAGTTCTAACCCTTTCTATTCTATCACCTCCAACTTTTCCCTGTCCCAGGCTTGTCTTTTCCTCACACCAGCTTCCTATCGCAGTCCCATTCTACCCAGTCCTAGTTACCTCCTTCAGTCTCTTGTCCTCCCTTCACCAATCTCAGTCCTTTTGCCCAGCCAGTTACATTTCTTCCTGGCTGCTTGTCAGACATCTCTCTTCTCCTCACCCTCTGCCCATCCCCTCAGTGGGTCCTGGTCCCAGTCTCCCTGACCAGCCAGGTCCATTCTTCTCCCTGCAACTGTCAGTCATTTTCTCTCCCTAGGGTTGCAACGCTTCAGGTTTATCCTTTAGCCTCCATGAATTAAAGATTAATCTTCAATTAAAGATTGTCATGTGATGAAACCGCCAGCAATACATCCAACCAAAGTGGCAACCCTCCCTCTCCCTCCAGTCCCAATCTCATCAGATTCCTTTTCCAAATCTACTTCTTTCCCTCCCCTCTGGTCTGGCTTTTGTTGCCTCTGAATTTGAATCAGATGGCTTCCTCCTCCACACTGCCTGGATGCCAGCAGGGATGAGGGATCATTGAGAGCACGGCCGATAGGCTCCCTACTCTCAGTTCCCGTGCCTGGCCCCTTCTGGTCAGGAGCAGCTAGTAGCAGCAATTACAGGGAAAGTCCTACTTCATCTCTGTAGCCCTGGTTCGGAGCATACTCAGTTGCTCATGTGCAGTCTCGTCAGCACTAGGAGCTGTGGGAGATGGAGAATGCTTAGAGGATGGACTTTGAAGATTTTAAGATGTAAAACGTAAGAAGTGTCTACACATGTGCAAACTGTGATTTTTTCAAAGGTTTATAACTTGTCCAAATTTGGACAGATTTTTGTGGGGATGGCAAAAGGCACGTCCATGGCACAAAGACCTGTCCTTTTACCAATTTTCAAATCCTTGCTCTAAAACAGAGGGCCCTATAGCATTTCAAGTAAAAGGTCTCTATTTTTTTTAACATGAGCAAAAAAATGTATTTTTTTTCCTAGCCTTATTCTTGGAACCAGCTGAACTGTTTGGCTGAAGTTTCCCAAAACAAATTCAGCCTGAGGCAGACACCCAGCAAGGAAAATTTTAGTGCAGCCCATAAAAATTTAGCACAATTATGAGCAACTGGGAACAGGGTCTTATAATGGCAAGTGTTAGGCAACCTTAATAATAGGAAACACTACCAACCCCACCTATAACTTCATTTTATAAACACACAGAACTTCATAACAGAGAATCCTACAATCTCTGACTTGTGCAGTATA
Source organism: Emydura macquarii macquarii (assembly GCF_026122565.2). Lineage (NCBI taxonomy): Eukaryota > Metazoa > Chordata > Testudines > Chelidae > Emydura > Emydura macquarii. The sequence continues at coordinate 1,969,055 of NW_027131366.1, read as the reverse complement.
CCAAAGATGCACATACATACGTACATACAAACGTAAGTGTCTGTGTCAACACAGAAATTATATGACCAATCTCAGTCTCCTTTGAAGCATGTTTAAAAACTGTTGTATATGGGGATAATGATTTATCTAATTCATCATTATTCATCATCATCATTTCACCTAGACAGCAAAGGTGCGTTGCAACAATCCCTGCCATAGCGCGTGCCGTATTGGATCATATGTCCTTAAATACTTTGCCACTTTGGGGTAGGGGGAACGGAAGCACAGTGACATTTTCCTAACTATTAGTACTTTGCCTTCAGCTATATGGCCACCATTGCCATTGACCTAAAGGGTTCATCCGCTGCGGGTGATGAAGACTCCAATGCTGCCCGGTCACCAGAGCCTCATTCGCCGACTGTTTCAGAGTTCATGACAGGTCCCCATGCTACCATAACAGCTAAGGGGAACAGGCCCCACCATATTTTGCCCTGTCAAGCAATCCCCTACTTTGGTCGTTGTCCAGTCCCCATTAGGTAGGATGTGAGGTTGGACTTTTGGGGATTGCCAAATTCACACCTATATTATATTTTCCCTTAAATTCCATCTTTAAATTTCATTTGCTATAAATCTGACAGTTTTTAAACAATAATTGTAGTACGAAGGGTGCAATTTTATAACAAGGTCCTTCTTCCTCTGAATTCTACATTGCTGACCATACTGACAACCCTCAAAGATTCATAATCACTGACTGAATAGCGAAGGCAGTACTTGTTTACTGAAGGACACTACCCTGAGTCCTAACACTAGCCTGAGCTTTAAGCCAGCTATTTAAAAAAGCAGTTTTAGTTACAATCAATGTTTTGTTAAGTCCCTTCCTTTGTTCATATCTAGACTTTATTTATATACAAAATCCCAGCTCTTAACAACAATACCGAAGTAAAGCTTTTAAAATCTCTACTATTTTCTTATCTTCACATAGTGCGTTTCATCTTAAAGATTCCTAAAGTACTCACTATATACATGTCCAAACACATACAAAAATTGAATTTTACTTATTGTGCCAAATTCAGCACTCAGTTATACTTCAAAGGAGTTAGTACAGATAAACACTAACATAACTAAGAGCAGAATTTGGCCGATTAACATTTTAACCTAAATAAATATAAGCACGCAAAGGCAGAGGGGCCTGAATGGTTAGAAAATAAAATTTTGAATGAAATCTGTTGTGACTACTTAGTATCCGTTTTCACCAGGTCCTGCAAAAAGCCTCTCAGCCATTGCCTGGCATGAATAATTTTGCATTGGTAAAGCACAACCAAAGCTCTTTCCAACCTTTTACTTCAAGAAAGGAATATATAGGAATAACTTTGACAACTAATGAAGTGCAGCCACCCCTGTTGTGAAGCACAGTTGTTTAGCAGCACCCTGCAATGTTATGTAATAGTTTAAGATGGGAAGTGAAGACTAATACCAAATGAAACAGCAGGAGAAATTTACAATGGCAAAATGTAATTATTTCAGTTGGAATTTGTCCTGAACAGAGAGGTTAAAGCAGTTCGATAAGTCTGCTGAAAAGTCTTTTTCATTCATGTTTCATATAAAAAAAAGAGTTCTAATTTAGTGTAGTAACTGAAGATTAAAAAGGAACCATGTGATTTTTATGGCTGGTTTCATGTTTAAGTTGATAAGAGTTCCAAGTACATCTGTGAGAGGATCCGGGATTATTCATGAAGCAGATGCTTGAATGACGTTGCAGTTAACATTTGGCATCACCTTCTTCTTGGTCAAACCCTTTCACACCCTTCTTAAACAAAGAGCTGGCACTAGACCGCACTTGATTGCATAACTAGCCGAGATTATGTATTTTACAGAAAACCCTGTGCTGCCAGCAGGAAGCTCTGTAAAGGAAAAAGGTTTCCATGTGTCACTAAGGTGCAATAAAAGGATCAGCATCAGTTAGTCAACACAGATGCTTTAGGCCCAGCCCTGCAGCCCTTGGAGTTCGCGTGCAGGGGGTGGGGGAGAGGAGATAGCTCCTGGATGAGTCAATGGAAGTTTTGCCTGAATGAAGACCACAGGATCAGGCCCAAAAAGGTATGTATAAACAGACATTCAGGCTAGGTCAAGAATGCTTTTAAAATTCAAGAACACATTTCACCAAGTTTGAACAGGAAATAATAAATGAATAAAAATCTAAACTGGCTCAATACCGTAGTACCAGGGGGGTTGTCAGACTTTTCAGCTCTGAGTTATGGTAAGTAGAATAAAAACACCATGTTTCAACACAAGCTATTTTTTTAAATTCACTTAATGAAAATATTCCTTTTGATATTAGGACTTGCATTTTTTTTTTTTAAAAGTCCTAAATTTCAGGGTATACATTATCCCAGAGTGACTCTTTCAACTTGAATAAGCCACTGCAGATACAGGTTTGACTTTACCACCAATTCAGCATACTAAAACAACTTGCATTTCTCTCATTCCTGCTTTGAATTTAGAGCAGTTGTCTTTATTATTGTCTATGTTGTGTTCCACATTATTAACTTAACCTGTCTCCATGACTAAATAGTTGCAATCCCCACAGAGATACATAATCCCAGAGATTTCAGATTCCTGCTGTTAAGTAAGAGAAGAAACTGATAGTACTGTGGGTTCAGACACCCTCTCAAAGGCGGGAGGGGGGGAAGCATTCTCACCAATTTTTATACAGTCCTGGATGTGTCCAGGAGACAGTCAGCAGATAGAACTCAAACTGCTGGAACAAATCTCCCTTCAATTGCATACCACTGCAGCTTTACTGTAGACACAGTTATCCTCTTTTATTAAACATCTTTGTCATCAGCTAAGCCGATGAGGACTGATAGTCAGTGGAAATCAAGAAAAAAGCTTCCAAAGCAAGTTCAAAGTGACATCAAATAGAAGTTTTCAAAAACTTTCAGTAGCTTTTTGAAGAGACATATTAATGCAGAAATGGCCTGAAAATGCAATCCTTGCACTCCCCAAACTCCCTCTGAAGTCAAGGAAGGAAGGAAGGGGGAGTGGGGGATGACAAGAAAGATAGGATAAGGCCCAATACTAAGAGGCAATAGATCTCAATTTTAACCTTTTATCCATTTCTTTTATGATGCAAAGCTAAACATCTTGTGTGGCCAGAAACAGATCATGGGAAATTAGTGGATCAGGCACCGTATGTAGAGACTGGGTCTTGCATACTCTATACCGATATGCTATGATAATAGTAGCATTAAAGTTACTTAACAGACTGATAATTACTTGTCCGGAGCAGAATGTAAATCCAAAAGGAAGGATTTTATAGATTTTATTCCTTAAGTGAGTTTTTGTGGCACTCTGGTTAATTACACGAACACATTTGAATTGTTTAGCTATTTAAACAGTATTATATGATATGAAAACAGTTTAAAAGTAGAAGCAGAGACTATCTAGGTGACGCTAATTTGTGAACAGCAATCACAGATGTACTTAGTGTTGCCTTTATTTTAAGGCACTGAGCTAAGATTCAACAGCTGCATTCCATCCTGCATTGAAATATCATACAAAGACATCAGATTTCCGGATTTTCTGGTTCAAATTTTCCCCAAAAGGATTTGCAATATTTACATATATATTAAAGAGATTATGTATTTCTAAAGTACTTTTCTGTTCTCTGTGGATTTTTCAGAGTTTCAAAGTAATGTGTGTGATTAACATTAAGGGAGAAATAGCCATAACTATTTTAAATATCATTTGATGAAACAGTGTAAGTTTTACAAAAAAAGTGGCAAAGAATTTCCCTGCTACTTAAAGGTAGTCTGACATCCAACATGGGAGGGGGAGCCAGAAACTCCTGTCTTCTACTCTGGCTTCTGATACTGACCTGCTGGTATGGCCTTAGACAAATCTCCTAAACCACAGTTTAAAATTAGGTTAATTTTAGGCAGCTAAACTCATATAGACACCTCAGTGAATGGCCTGATTTGCAGATCTGAAGTTCCCATTACATTTTACCTCATTAACACAAAACTATTTTAAGGGTGGCAGTTTTGCTTTACTTGTCCTGTTGAAGTACTTTTTGTATGCCTGGGTGGTCTTTTAAACACTGGATCTGTTTCCTTCAAATATTTATAGTGACCCATACAGAGTCCCCACATTAGTACACAGTACCAATATTAGGAAAGGAGCAATGGAGAAGGGGTAAAGTAGAGAAAATTTGCAATAATTGATTCTCTTATCAGTATAGGTAATTGACCTCCACGAGAGGTGGTAGGTAGGTCAAGAGAAGAATTCTTCTGTCAACCTAGCGCTGTCTACAAGGGGACTTAAATTGGCTTAACTGTGCCATTCAGGCACGTGGATTTTTCACACCCTCTGAACAACGTAGTTATGGCAACCTACTATTTTATGTGGACCAGGCCTAAAAGGGACTAAGAAAAATTGCTGCAAACAGAACATTTGGGTTGAGCTACTGAAAGCAATGGTCACATGGAATCTGTGACAAAAGCAAAGTCCCTCCTTACTAGACCAACATGTGATGCTTTATGACTTACTAAAGTCTGACTAAGAGCTGAGGGACACCTTCTAAAATTGATTTTTCCCTCATGTTGAGACAAACTGTTTTACCAACTACATAGAAGAATGGAAACCATCCCATGCTGAGTGGGAGTGTGATGTGCAATACAGAACTAGGCAGGGGAAAGGCAAGTGGGTAAAATGAAGGTAATTTCTTTGCTCTGAAGCACAGTATGTTTATTTCCTCTACTGAAATGGAGAGTTTTGAACATGAAGCTCCATAGATTTAGTGTTTCATGGTTTTTCCTTTGCCACATCCTTAGAGTAGATTTCAGCAATAAAGATTAATTTATTAATATATAGACTTGGAAATATTGCTGCATTTTGAAAATAATATGGTTTAAATAGTCCTGCAGTCTAGTTACTCAAGCTGGATGTTCTTCCACCATTCTAGCTGCATCTACACGGGGAATTAGATCGGCCTAACTCTGGACTTGACACCACTGAGTGGCACAGCTAGGTTGATTTACATTTTAAGTGTACACAGACTTAGATAAAGCTAAGGTCCACGTTGTTCTGCTTCCAGTGTGTGTGTGCTTGGCTTTAGCTCTGCGCTCTCTCTCTGTCCCTGTATGCCACTCCTTGTGCTCTGTCTGTCCACCTACCCATCCACCCACCCAAACAATATCCAGTTAAGCCCCTCCACCCACAAGTGGAAATGCCTGGGCAGACTACATTATGCTTTGTTTTCAGTGGGTTTTCTCAACTGTCTCTTACAGTTGTCTTAAATGAAGCGTGCATTCACACCCATCAGTTTCAGTGAGGTTTAACTCAACGCATAACAAGATTTAACCAACTCATAATAATTTTACAACACTGTATTGGACTGATATCTGACTTTATAGCTGACCATCTTATATCACATTTTATTTGACTTTTTGCAGTTAAATGGACAGTGCAATGTCAAATTGAGCCCCACACGGGTTTTGGAACAAACATTCACAAAACCTACTGCAGATAGAGAGGTTTCATTAAAAACAAAACAAAACATTCTAATGAAACAGTTATTGAACAAACAAACATGCCACAGTAGCCCAAACATTGCAACATTGTGTTAATGTATGAAGAAAAGTGTAATTCACTCAAAAAAGTAAACTTGACTACTCTATTTGCATTGATTGAGCTCAGAAAAATGCAAGAGCTTAACAAACAGCATAAATAATGAAAAACAAACATTTAAAAATCCTTGCAGTTTTAATAATTTAAAGTGCTGTTTAGTAACAGGTTAGGACTTTAAAAAAAAACAAAACACCAGGTTTAAAATAGTACAAACTTCACAATATGTATGATATTTACTATAATTCAAAATAATGTATTTTATTGGAAGATTTTCCCATGGCATTTATCTGAACAGCTCTCAATGAATTTAGCCTCAAAACATCTCTGTGAGCTCAGAAAGAACTAGCTCTATTTTACACATGGGGATCTAAAGCACAAAGATTCAGTGGTTTTCCCAAAGTCACAAAAAATTGATCAGAGCCAAGAATGAAACCCAGGTGTCTTGTGTTCTTGTGCCTTAACCACAAGGCTATCCTTCTTTGTTAGTTGAAGACAGGAATCAGCCTGCAAGTCATTGACCCCAGAGTTCTGTCCGTTAGAAGAAATTTTATTATCAAAGTATCTCACTAGATGGTTGACAAAGGTTACAATACACCATCCCCTCCCTCCAAAAAATTCAAGTGATCCTGTTCAGCAAGTTAAACAAAGTGAATGATGATCGCAAAGTGATCATGAAACTATATTCTAACTACCAGTGTTCAAAACATCCAGATCAGATAGTTCATGGAGTTTCATGGCTATAAAAGGGTGGAAAAAAATCAGCATCAATTTGAAACTTTTGCCATGATTCTTCCTCAGTTTTGCTCAGAACTTTGAATCTGCATTTTCATCCCATGATATCCACTTCTGTTGTCTAATTTCTCTGCCTCTCACACTCCCCCCCCCCCCAACCCCCGCCCCTTCTGAACATTATGGTTTCAAGAAACCTGCAGCGAGTTCTCTTTACCCTTCAAAGTAGTAGCATATTCTGCTACAAAAGGGAGTCAGATAGTTGCTTTTACATCCTATCCTTTTGTGCTTGAATTGTAGACTGGGCAGTCCTACAACAGATCAAGAAAGCCCAAAAAGGCATGTGTAACATTGCTAACATTTTTCTACTTTCTATGTACGAAGAACAGAGTAGAACAAAGCACCGTTGAACGGAGACGTTTAAACCAGTTCACAGCATAGGGAAGCTTAATTTGGAAACAGTTTGGAATATACGGGGTTGATTGTCAGAGCTGCTGAGCACCTACAGCTCTCAGAGTTCAGTTAGGGCTGTGGGGGCTCAGCTGCTCTAAAAAGCTGACCCACCAAAATATGCCTTTTGCTTCTTTTTAAAGAGAGTCTTGGATTTTCATTCAGTAGCTAAGAGGCTCATCTATGCTAAGGATCTGGAAGCTGTTGAGGACTTAGTCAAGAAATTGTGTTGGGAGGGGAGAGAGATGGTGCCTCCATGCATTTTATTTAGTTTCTGAATCTTGTCGAGGCAGTTCCGCATAGATGAGGTTATAAAACCTCCACTTCATGATGGTTAAATTACTTTAGAGAAGTAATGTTCCTTAATGTCAACAGTGGAGAGCACTGCTCTGTTTATCTGCCTAGCCACTAAGAACGTTATGCGACTGTTACTGAATAGTTCCAGGGGGGTAGCCGTGTTAGTCTGTATACAGCAAAAACAACGAGAGTTCTCTGGCACTTTAAAGACTAACAAAGAGCCTTAAGTACAGCTTGTGAAAGCTCTGGGCCATTTAGTGTGAGGCAAGGGGATCAGTACATTTTGCCTAGACACTTACACTACCACTGTGGTAGCCGAGCACCTGCTCAGAAATTCAGAGATGACACACAACCCCACTTTTAATATAAATACAACTTTTTAATTAAAAACCTCAACCCCCTCACAAATTACCAAACTGAAAGAAGTTTGGTCATTTACATTGTCTCAAAGAAACATGTAGGAATTGTACTGGAGTATGAGGCCTTGGTAAGCATTAGAGTAGAGGTCCCCAAACTGTGAGGCGCACCTGGAACATTTGGGGGGGCACCGCAGGGCCCAGGCCAGCCCACGTGGGAGGGAGAGCCACCCAGCCCTGCTCTGTCCCAAGCTCTGCTCCAGCCCTAGCACCAGCCCATGGCCTTGCTCCCAGCCCCGACTGCAGCCCCCCAATGGTGGCCCCACTCCCAGCCACAGCCCCCGGGCCTGACCGTGGCCCCAGACCCAGCTGGGAGGCATGGACAGAGGTAAGGGGGGACTGTAGGGGTAAAAGGTTTGGGGACCACTGCATTAGAGAAACCCCCACAAAAAAACCCCACACAGATGTAAACACACTTCTGTTTATTACCTATGTATTAAGAGTAAATGTTCACATAAAGGTGTAGATTAAAATGTCAACTTAGCAAGAAGGGAGTATGACCATTTACGCTTTAAACAAGGCTCGGTGTCTGAGGACAACCATAAATAATTTTAAACACTACTAATTCTCCTCTTTAGCGAAGACTTTGTAATAAACTGTGACTTCCAAGATGTTGGAACATTCCTTGCCCTTCTCCTTCCCTACCATATCAATAATGCTGACTGCTGATCAGGACTGCATGAAGCAACAGATACTCAGCAGTGCTGCTTACAATACTTCGGTTATCATGAAAGGAGATACATCGGACATATTAAAATAGAGAGAGTATAGAAAGAGCAGCTAAGGAGAGATCCTATTCTCATTGAAGTCAGCCAAATTCATCTGAAATAATCAAGATTATAACCTGGGATGAGTTGAGCCCCCTGGGAATTTTGCAATTGACATCAATGGGAGCACGATTTAATCTTTGTCTCCTAACTTGAGGATCCAAGGCTAAAATATTAAAACCGTATTTTAGTTGTTTTCTAGAGCTGGTCAAAAATGTGGAAATAATACACACACAAAATCATTGCAATCTCCCCAGTCCTCCCCCTCCCCCCTTTTTTTTTTTTTTGTTCAAAATGTCAAAGAAAAATTGTTGAAATGTTAAAAGTTTCAGCCAACAATATAACTAGTCAAAAAACCGGAAAGCCATTTTATGAAAATCCTCCCCCGTGTCAAACTGTTAACAAAAATTACAGGGCTGTATCTATAAGGCAGGTGTTTTTCCATTAGATTATTTTATCTGCCCTCAGCTGTTCCTTCCCACAGCCTCTCTCTCCTTTAATAAGAACATATTCTAAAAACATTCTTGTTCAAATCCAAATGCACAAACCCATCATGTGTGAGTGAGTTTCAAGGTAGACAAAATAAGTTTAGCTATTCCTTATTGTCTATCAATACAGAGTACGCAGACTGTGTCTGTGCACTGTATAGGTAGCGAATAAGGAATTTGTTAAGGGATGAGTGAATGTATAAATACTTATTTGTAGATTTATTTTTTAGCATTCAAATAGTTGCAGGAGTGCAGAACGAATTTTGAGTTTTAGATGTGTATATATTATACATGCATCTTATTTATCAAATGAAATCCCAGGGCGCTAAAATTGTTCTGAACAAACAGCTATTTGAAGATCTGGAATGAAAAGAAGCTAGATTTAGCAATGGTGTGCCCAAGGTGGCACCACAAAAATTAATACTTATTGGTGCCATTTGCAATAAAGATATGCCCCAAATCGTTATTCTCGTCAGATTTTTATAGCTGTATTAAATTTACTCTCACTTTCGGCCTGCCTCAAATAAAATTTGAGCCCTACAGTTTGCTGTGTTCTATGACCATTTTATAAGCACTTCTATATCAGTAAATATTTGCTCGTTCCATGGTACAGGTTAGTCTGGCTTTTAAGAAATGTAAGTAAACACTACAACATTATTGATTAGATAGGAAGTGGTTTATGTTTAAAAAAATATGACTGGAGAAATTTATCCACATACACTAGCCCCAATCCCAGGCCTTGCTTTGGCCACTTTGTCCCATCTCACCCGCAGAAAACAGCCCTTTAAAAAAAAAAAAAAAAACAGATCTAGCCTGTGCAGGACCTCACCTGCATAGGAAAATCCTTGGATGGCACAGAATAGCCAGAGTAATTCTTACACCACTACTCCACTCCTTAGGTCAGAATAACAGCAGTGCTGGGGAAAAAAGAGGGTCCTGCCCCACAGCTGTCCCTGGCTGCTGTAATGGCCCTTTGCAGCTGCTGCCATTTGGCACAGAGTAGAGCAGTCTTTGGACTCTGAGTGGTACTTGGGGTGACCCCAGGATCTTTTTGTGTTCCCCATTCCTTAGCTGTGGTAATTGCTCTTTGGCCACCGCTGAGGCTCTAGCCAACAAAGTTTTCTCATATGCAGAGATGTTCGTTTTCATTCTGTTCAAATGGAGTCAGCACCCTTGTGACGCCTCGATATTAATGAAGGGCCTCTAAAAGAGAAATACCTACTGGGGCAGACTCTCACTGATGTCAAAGTGAGCCTGCCCAACTAAAGACTTCACATGTAGGCCCGTGACAGAGAACAATGGGGCGGGGGAAACCAGAATCAAGTTTCTTTGAGTTCTTTTTAAAAAGTGGCCTAAAAAGAGGCTTTGTTTTAAGTTCTGCTGCTTTTGTTTCATCTCTGAAATATCAGGAATATCAGGTCTGCATTTTCCTGCTTTTGAGAGGGTCTCAAGAGGATGGGAGCACTCTCAACCCTTAATGGGAGTGTTGTGATGTTGCATCTTTAGCAAAGGTATCTTTTCTCCTGTTAATTTAGCCATTACTTATCCTCTCCCGCCCCACAAAAAAGTTATGAACTGTCTGAATAAACACCACTTTCCTTTCAGTTCAGTTTCACTTGCTTGGTGTCAAAGATATCATAACCCTACCAGTTCTCCAGTCATCCATAGATGCTTCCAAAACAAAAGGAGGTAAGACCCTTTTTTGGTGTGAGGAAAACGCAAAACAAAACCAAACACACCCATAAAACCCCCTTTTCAGCCTTTTATAAAGAAGTTTAAAATGCAAAAAAAAGATAGCAATCCCCCCCCCTTTAAGATATGCTTAATTTACCTACAGACCACACTGTATAATCCTGCTTGGAAAAAAATACAGCAACAGCAGTTAACTTCTCAAGGTGGCTTTTGACTTCAGTGTACAGTTTCACTAATTTTGCCAGCAGTACTCTGTGAAAGCTCTGATCCCTTTCCTTTTGGCTTTTTCCAGTTAACAATATGTGATGCAAGTCTAGACTCCCTGAAACATTCAAGTAGGCAGTATTTTCCTCTTCTCATTAGTTCATTTTAAGAGTGCAGGAGTTTCTTGTATCAAGTCCATATCTGTACTGAATTCATCTCTAACATCTTCAGGATGGATTTATGTTATGCCATTTAATGACAACCTTTTCAGGATTTGTGATTGCATCTTTCCACTGATCTGCTGCTTCACTACTACTGCTATTAGAGCTTAGCCAGACCTGTGGTAAGAAACAAAAATCACAGCTGAGTTGTCATACATATCACATTACTGGGAGCCTCAGCCAATCCCCTTCTGACTAGCAATTGTGAATGCACATAATGAAAGCTAGCATGTATCTGTAGAATATAATTAATCAAATTCTGTCAGTTAGCCGCCTGGTCTGGCCTCTGGGTGTTAAAACACTGAGTTCAATTTCTGCCTCAGAACAGTGTGACTAGGTGTTTGGTGGACTCATTGTAGGCAACAACAAACATATCTCCACTTTGCAACATACAGCCAATTGAGCGTCACTTGTGATCTCTGAATTCCATTGGTGCTGCAAGTCAACGCTCGGGACAGAGTCTCAGAACTCATCAGGATCAGGGATGGCTCTACAGAACTTGTATGATGCCTTGCAGCCAGGGTTAGTAGCCCATTGCTTTCACAAGCATTTAAAGTAGGATGACCAGATAGCAAGTTTGAAAAATCAGGCTGGGGGCGGAGGGGGTGGTGGTTTATAGGTGCCTATAGAAGATAAAGCCCTAAATATCAAGACTGTCCCTATAAAAATCAGGACATGTGGTCACCCTAATTTAAATTCACGTAATTAAAAAACAGATAGGGCCTAACTGTGCATTCCATTGAACTTTAGACTTCTTGCCTGAATGATAAAGTAGATGAAGTAATATTTTTTTATTGAACCAACTTCTGTGGATGTAAAAGACAAGCTTCTGAGTTACACAGAACTCTTCTGCAGGTCTGGGAAAGGTGCTCATGCAGTCACAATGAAATAGAAAGTGGGACAGATTGTTTAGTATAAGTAGTTAACACATATTCTAAGAGACCTTCTAGGTGAAGTGGCCTGAACAACATGTGAAGGAATGTGCCCATACCACGTATAATCATGTGAGAAAAATCAATTTGTTAACATCATTCAGGTAATAGAGGAAATAAAGTGTGGAGCAAAGAATGAAGTCTCTCTCTCTCTCTCTCTTTCTCTCTCACACGCACACACACTTTCATTAATAAAAGTTATTGAGGTAAATAGAACCCTGATTAAAATGTGATCTTTTTGTCAAAATACACTGTGCATGCACAATCTTGGCTCTCAGGGCAGTCAGTGTGAATTTTGCCTGACAGATGGCTGCAGGATTGGGTCCCTTGTGTACATAAGATCACCAAATAATCTCCTATGCATTAAAATATTCATGCTTGTGATCAAAGACATGCCTACAAACAGCACTGTCTAAGCTTTAAATTGTCTTCTGAGAATGTCATCCAATTAAATATCATATTCTCTGAAGAATGAAGTTATTGGATTCGGCTATATTCATCTTTTTCCAGCTCTACAGCCAATTGCTCACAGTACATTTTTCCTATGGCCATGTTTTATGTCTGCATGTGTTATGTGGTAGTGTCTGCCTGTTTCAGCCTAAACAAGCCTTTCCAAATCAGTGCTAAAGAGCAGTGGTGGTGCACATTTTTTCTAAAAACAAGACTGATTATTAAAAGCAGCCCTGCAAATCAAGTGACAAGATGAAGTGACAAAGCCTGCTAACTGCAACATCATGCACAAGTTATCATTCACTCCAAATTAAAATAGCTAGAAAGGACACACCCATGTTTTCCTTTAATATAGTTACTAAGGGCTTGTCTACACTCACGGTTATATCAGCAAAATTGTCGCTCAGGGGTGTGAAAAAACACCCCTCGACCAATGTAAGTTTTGCCGGCATAAACACAAGTATAGCCACCTAATGTCGGTGGGAGAGAGCTCTCCCACCAACATAATAAACCCACCTAAACGAGCCACAGCCGCTATGTCGGCAGAGAGCATCTCCTGCCAACATAGCACTGTCTACACTCGCGCTTATGCCAGCAAAACTTTTGTTGCTCAGGGGTGTGTGTTTTTCACACCCTTGACTGACAAAGTTTTGCTGGCATAACTGCGAGTGTAGACAAGATCTTACAGGATCACAATGAGATCCAGCACAAGTGTGGAATGCGGCTTTTTTCAGAATGGGGAAGCTCACATTATGATCACTAGTGCTAGGATATGGCCTCTGAAACTCTCCTGTAACTGTGTTCATTTCAAATGTCATAAGCACAAGATGTCCTGATAAAATGGAAAGTTACATGTTTATTGTGATAAAGAGCACAGTACCTCAGCGGGATGTGGACATTATAAAGGTAGTGAGGCTCTCCAAAAAAAATCAGATATTTTTGGGTTCTACAATTTAGGGCATGTTCTTTTACAGCTCTCTGAGTCAGACAACTGCCACTACCTACTACTGAGGGCTCTGGAACAGACCAGACAGCACTGAGGGTGGGTTATCAGGACTGACCTGTGGTCAACTAGACCAAGAAAGGAAGAGAGAAGAGATAGGAAGTTTGAAGGGGAGATTTTTAAAAGCCAAACTAAAAGCTCTTGATTAGTAAAATAAATGTGGCCACACAGTACTTTCAAGAAAGTGCAGAAGAAGTCACCAGCTTTAGCATAAAAGATAATACTGTGTTCCCTTCAAGCATTTTACCCAATATAGACAAACAAATATCATTATGAGGTGCACTATAACCACAAAACTGTGATTATGTCTTGTGTACTCAGAACTGAGTTTCCTGCTTCCCTGTCAGGGACTTGAAAGGGAAGCAAAGGTAACATTTAATGTTCTGATGACAAAGGAGTGGGGGGAGGGAGCAGTCATTTAAGTGTCTGACATTTCCTTCTATGCAAGCGGATACACTCTTTTTTAGTAGAGGCTATTCAGAGTTGCAGAACTGCAGTGAATGCCTGGTTTGTTTTACTTTAGAAAGGCTAAGTCAGTTAGGTATTCAACAAGGAAAAGTTTATCTGTAAGTATGTGTGCGAGTGAGAGTGAAAATGAGAGTGATTGGTGTTTCACATGGTGGGACTCTGGGAAAGATTAATGAATTAGCCCAGTCCTGTGAAGTGCAAAGTGCCTTCTCAGGGGCAATGAGTATCCTCAACTCTGACTCTATGGGCACTGTAGGAGCACAGCACCACTCAGGAGATGCTCAGTTCCTTGTAGGCCAGGGCCCAAAGCCAGTACTGGCAGTTTCATCTGTGAGTGTCTACCATTTTGTTCAAAGAACATTCAATTTAGTGAAGGGTTTAATAGGAGCTCAGCAGCGATCCTGTCAAGTAGATTTTTAACTTCTGGGTTTCATGTTTGTTACCAGTGATTGGGGAAGAATGAAAACCAACCTGTCCCAGTAAGTGTTTTCTTCTCACTGAGCTCCTGCTGTAGACTTTGATGAGAAAATTAATTCCTTGTTCGTTCTGGCTAACTGGAAAAATCATTGTTTCTCCCCACTTCACTCGGCCATTGGTGGGCTTCAATAGACGAGTCTTTTTCTTATACATCAACCCTTCTGTACTAAACATTGAAACCTTCACAAAGAAATCTAGGATAAAGAAAAAACAAAGGGGTTATTCCAGTAAAACCTGACAAGATCCATGTGTGTAGTTTGTATTGTAACAATTATCTGAAAGCTGGACTAAATGTGTTCATGTTTACTTAAACATTGCAAAAAACCATGCAATAGCTTTCATTAAAATCACACATGTCTAATATGTTCAATAATATTGGACTGATTAACACAGCATCCAAATGGGAAGGGCAGGCTAATGCTCTTGTGTGTCAGAATTAACATTAGGACAAAAGAAAACCCCAAAACACACAAACATATAGCATTAAACCAAACAAAAAACTTAATCTAGTCTGACATCTGTGGAAACTAATCTTGGCCATGGAAATCTACTATGCTATATAATATTAGCTTGAGGTTTGTGTGGAATGCTATGAATTGCCAAGCCATTCAAGCAGTACTCTACCTGTTACAAATGCTACCAGACAGGAGATATGAGAGAGCTGATGTACTTACTTAAAGAGAGCGGTGTTGATGAGCTTGGAAGGTTTTGGGCTTCAAGAATCTGTAACTGAATCCTGCTGTTTATTGCTTGAAAACAGGTTCCTATTTGAAGTTCTGCATTGCATGTCTATAAAAAGAGGAATGTTGCTTTAATATCTGGATTAAGTTGCATATAAACTCAGGAAACACATGAATTTACTGGATACTGAAATAAACTGAGAGACCAGATTTATTCCACTAGTACCCAAAATATGTTTTGGTGACCCTTTCCTCATGCATTTCTGTATACTGAGGTATAGACAGATAAATATCACTTTATTCCATAAATACCCTGACACTTACCCAGTGTGTTTATGGATGAGTAGAGGCTTTGGGCTTTTTCTCTGTAGAATATATTTGTTCCACAAACAAATATAGTGTAAATGTAATAAGACTTTAGTGTTTAATGAACATTACACAAATGAAATGCTCCGGACAAACTTTAAGATCTATTGGAGTATCTCAGAAAGCTTTATAAAAATAAAGCCTATGATTATATATTATTTTCAGTAGCTCTCCCTCTATTTTGAGTTACTATGATGAAACTTCATGAACACAGTTTAGAAGTAAAATTTAGATTTTTAGCCAGGCAAGCTGCCGCAGAATTCCTCCTGAAATACAAACTCCGGGAGTTGGCCCTTAGTGGGGCTGTTTGTATTTAAGAGTTCATCTGAATTCCAGACTTATTATGTAATGCTCTCTCTGGTGTCACACAGAGAGGATTATAGATTCAGGTGAAGAATAAGGAGCATTTATGGTTATTCATAAATAACATCTGCACATGGCAAGTGTCATTTATATTGGAACATTACTGGAGTTATTCAAATGAAGTTTGCTTCCAAATTCATTAATTCAAGTTTAATTTATAGAAAATATTAGCATCTGGGCACATTTCCATGTCAGAAACATATTTCGGGGGAAAACCCCACAATGAAAATTAAGACAATCCTGCTGTTGTGACACACACTGTTCTGTAACAACTGCCATACTGTGGGTGTGTCACTGCACTGGGTGTGGAAACAGCAACTACTAAAACAAACTTTTTTTTACATTTCTCAAAGGATAGCTTGAATGTAGTTTTTGATTTAGTAGGTCCTATAAATTAACCCAGGATTTATTATGCTTTCCTGTAACACTTAGCAACCACCTGTTGTTTATTACTCTGATGCAAGTTAACATTCTGAATGATTGCTCCAGAGCATGCAGCCTGAATACAAACATATTTATTTGGTGAAACCATCAATACAGAGGAAGTAATATTACTTAGCACTTTTAATCCATAAGACTTCAGGTCCTGTCTACTGTATGTGAATAAGAAAGATCCTAGGGTGGAGCATTTGCTGCAGTGTCTTTGGACAAAAATTTCCCCAATAGCCACCATACATATTGTTCTGTGTAATGGTTGCAGCCCTTCACCCCAGAAAGAGCTGCATTTCAGGAGCTTAGTTATAAAGTGTATAGCTGCAAAGCCTTTTGGGATGGAAATCCTGCACTTTGTTACATGTAAGGTAGGAGTACTATAATTAATATGTCCAGAATTAGCGTTACATTTATGATTTTAATTTTTCTTCCCATTAACGTTCAGCTCTCTTTCTAGTGTATGTGATACACACCATATCCCACAGTAGCTAGCGTTAACAGGAGATCAATCACTTACTGAAACTTTGGAAGGAGGCATTATATCCAACCAATAATCCGTTTCCTGTGAATTGAGCTCTCGAAGTGGCAGTGCACACTCTCCAATTGTTTTCTTCCGGGGAGTCTGAGTTTGGATTTTAAATACTAATCTTGCAGTCTGCAGATTTTGCAGTTTGATAGTAAACACAAAGGTTTCCATGAATTCAATGTCCTAGAAGAAAGGGCACAGATGTAATAGAACAGTACAATCAAAACAATAGGAGCCCCATACAGCATGAAACCCAGAAAAAACAGATTCTAAGTCCTACAAAGGGTGTTATTGGAGGGAGACATTCTTACTCACTGCCTCACTGCCTAAAAAGGTGTGTTTTTACAACTAGATCACTAACATGGACTGCCTATCTTGAGTCAAATCCTAGTAGAGACAACGCTCTGTAATGTTTACTGTAAAAGTAACTAGGTGAGATAAACTGCAGGAGAAGTCAATTGCATGATACACTGCAGTAAAAACTTGCTGCACCAAGTCTCAGCAAAATTCGAGAAGACAATTAATACTCATTAGTTATCTCATCGTAAAAGACACACCTTTTTTGGCAGTGAAGACAGAGCGTTACAAAGGTTTCAGTCAGGACAGCCTCTGACCTGTGCTCCAACACCTCCCACCCCCTCTCTCTCACATTCTTTTCTTTTTAGCCTCACTCCACCATCTGCCCTCCACATCCCCCCTCTGCCATGGGCCCTGCATCTTTCTATATAGCTAATCTCCTCCTTACCAACCCCCTAAAAGGAATTCAGCAACAAAACAAAAACAAAACATTGTGGCCCCAACATGGATGTTTGTATGTTACACCTTCTTGTATGTTACACCTCTGGTGTCTGACCTCTCTTTTAGATTGTGAGCCCTTTAGGGGAGGGACTACCTACTACTCTGTCTATCCAGCGCCCAGCAGAGAGGGGCCCCATTCTTAGTTGACCCTGAGGCTGTACTATAGTGCATCATCATCATCATCATCACCACCACCACCACCACAGAAGTCAGTGGGAGTTTGGGGATTGGCTTCCATAAAGTAGGCCCCTAATTTTAGGATTTCTATCCCCTTTTGCACAAGGAATCCTCCTGACTGTTTGAAGTGGACGCTTAGTCATTAATCAGCCAATAAGACCCCCAAGCTTTAGAAATGCAGAGTAAAATTTAAGGGTCTAAATCAGCGGTTCTCAACCTTTTTTTCCCCCGAGTACCACTTGGGAAAAAAAGTGGGGGGAACTTTTGGCAGTGGCGGGGTTTCGCGGAAGCGGCGGTGGGGGACTTTTGGCGACGGCGGGGTTACATGGGAGGAACAATGCTCTCCGCCGAAACCCTGCCACCGTTTGCCCCTTTTTGGCGGCAGGATTTCGCGAGGGGGGGGGGGGGGAATTGCGGCAGCGGTGGGGTTTCACAGCGGCAGGGGGGGACTTTCGGCAGCGGATTCGGCAGCGTGGTACGGCTCGCGTACCACCCAACCTTCTTCGAAGTACCACCGGTGGTATGCGTACCACTGGTTGAGAACCGCTGGTCTAAATGATACAGTCCCCAATTCATAGTTGTACAAAGAAACAGGGAGATGGGAGCTCAGAAAAATGATTTAATTTCACATTTCTCAAAAAGGTTTGAGAGGACCTAGATGTGTTGGATAACATTTCAGAACATGTCACCTTCTCCCTTCACCCTCATGCTCAATTGTAATAATCAAATATCATCAAGGATAGTCATGGTGAGAGAGAGAAGCTTCAGAGCTTACTCGGAGCTCTTCAGGCCTGGGAAAGGTACTCAGTGTCATCATCACAGCTACATACAAGGTGGAAAAGATTTAACTACTTATGTTAACCAAACAACGAGAGTCCTGTAGCACTTTAAAGACTAACAAATTTAATTTCTGCAGGCATAAGCTTTTGCAGGCTGCAACCCACTTCGTCAGATGCAAGAAACAGAAATCAGATAGGGGGTGTATATATATATATATCTACATCCAAGGGTAAGGAACAACAATGGGGAGGGTAGGTGTTAGCAAAGTCCATTCAGTTAGACTAGTTGAGGCCTATTCACAACCATTGATTAGGAGGTAAGAATGTGTGAACAATGACAATTACTTCTTGTAATGAGAGAACCATTCCAAATCCCTATTCAGACTCAGTTTGATTGTGTCAAGTTTGCAGATGAGTTCCAGCTCTGCAGTTTCTTGCTGAAGTCTGTTTTTGTAGTTTTTTTATAGCAGTATGGCAACTTTCAAGTCAGCTACAGAGTGTCCTAGTAGATTGAAGTGCTCTCCGACTGGTTTATGGATGTTACCATTTTTTATGTCTGATTTATGTCCATTTATTCTTATACGTAGTGACAGTCCGGTTTGGCCAATGTACATGGCAGAGGGGCATTGCTGGCACATGATGGCATATATTACATTAGTAGATGTGCAGGTGAATGAGCTCCTTATGGTGTGGCTGATGTGGTTAGGGCTTGTGATGGTGTCAATAGAGTTGATGTGCAGGCAGAGCTGGCAACGGGGTTTGTTGCAGGGATAGGTAGGTTTCTGGGTTAGTGTTCTTGTTGTATGGTGTATGGTTGTTGGTGAGTATTTGCTTTAGGTTGGGGGGTTGTCTATAAACAAGGATAGATCTGCCTCCCATGGCTTGAGCAAGTGAGGCATCATCTGCTAGGATAGGTTGTAGATCTTTAATGATGTGTTGGAGAGATTTTAGCTGGGGGCTGTAGGTGATGGCCAGTGGTGTTCTGTTGTTTTCTTTGTTGGGTCTGTCCTGCAGTAGATGACTTCTGGGTACCCATCTGGCTCTGTCAATTTGTTTCTTCACCTCTCCAGGTGGGTATTGTAGTTTTAAGAAAGTTTTATGAAGATCCTGTAGATGTTTGGTTGTGAATAGGCCTCTAACAATGGACTTTGCTAACATTTACCCTCCCCCTTGTTGTTTCTTACCCTTGGATGTATATATATATACACACACACCCTATCTGATTTCTATTTCTTGCATCTGACGAAGTGGGTTGCAGCCCACAAAAGCTTATGCCTGCAGAAATTAAATTTGTTAGTCTTTAAAGTGCTACAGGACTCTCATTGTTTTTGCTGTATACAGACTAATAGGGCTATCCCTCTGGAACTTTTCACCATAAGTAGTTAACATATTTCAAGGGACCATTCAAGGTGAAGTGGCCTGTTAACACTCCTCCAGTCATAGGGGAGAAAGAAAGGGGGTGGGAAGGCAGCTAGGGAAGTTGTTAGAGAGTTATAAATTGTTGTAATAAGCCATAAATGCAGTGTCTTTGTTCAGTCCATGATTTTTAGTGTCTAGCAGAGTTATGAATTTAAGCACCCAGGCAAGCTCATCTCTCTCACCAACAGAAGTTAGTTCAATAAAAGATATTACTTTACCCACCATGTCTCTCTAATATCCTGGGACTGACATGGCTACAACAACACTACAAAGATAATCATGACTAAGGATATGATTTGGTCACAGATTTGGTGACTTTCCAGGACCTCTGTGACTTCTGGGCCGGCCACCCAAACAGCTGACCGGGAGCTGGCCAGCCCTGACTTTTACTAAAAATACCCGTAAAAATCTTAACTTTAATCATGACTTGCCCATTCACTTCCTTCCAATACTAGTTTGTATTTTCCAAAGTGTGTTGTTAATTGTCACACTTGAGCCAAATTCCTGTTCTGTGCCCAGAGGCAGAGTTAACAGGTTTGCACAGGAACTTATGCAGAGTTGGGGGTGAAGTGAAGCCTCTACTTCCCCCCAAGCCAGAGCCAATGTGTGGAGAACCATGTACAGATTCCAAGGCAGTTATCAGGAGTCTCTTGGCCACTGGGTATGTGTAACAACTACACCCACTGGCCATGTGTTTACCCTTCCCCTGACCTCTCCTGTTGCAGAGAAGTGCTCTATGAGTTTAGTCCTCTGTGACTCGAACCCCATCTCCAATGGAGCAGGACCACAATAATTCTGTTGTTTTTCAGGACTTTCTACACCTGCAAAGAGTGGATGGGTGAAGGTGACGAATAGCGAGAGAAACAAGATTTGCCCCTTTAAGTTCTCAGAAGCTTCTAACGATAATGTCTTGATGCTAAACAATTCTTATAGAAAATATGGTGCAAAGAAAATGAATGAAGGAGAAACAGGATCAAAATCATTTGCATTTGCAGAAAAAAAATGGTTTTGATTTTTTCTGCTGCCACTTACATTGGAACCTTCTTTGGCTGAAGATTTGAACTGCACTGGCTTTGGCAATGTGAGGATTCCCTTGACAGAAATATAGGGATTTTCTCCACAACTAGAAGGCCAGCTCAGATCTTTGCACTGCAACATTGGAAACAGAGTCACTTTAGACAGCATAAGGCCCTAGCTTTAGGTTAACGCAGAAGCACGCAGTCTTGTTTACGGTATGGCATAAGGAAAAAGCTTCAGGATATATTTTTTATAAATCAGAGCAATGTGATGTCCATGACACTTTGGAATATTTGAGAATCATTTTCTGCAGCAAGGTAGAATAGTTATCCAGGAAGCTTCAGTGAATATGGCATTACAATAGCAGTTAGTCAGGAAAATGCCCCTAAGGCCATGCATATTGCTCCATAGAAGTGTGCAGGATCCCTGGCTATTCAAAAATTCACTACCACAAAAATCATTAACAGTTCATGGAATTGTGTAAACACTTGCAACACACGCCAACAGAAAAGCCACAAGAAGTTACGTCCTAAAATATTATATACCAATGTTGTGGTTTTGCCACAACAGTACTGGCAGAATTAAACATTGCATCACTGCATCTTATTTCAAGACCAAAACTATCACATAGGGCCTGATTCTGCCACTCTTGCACAGGGTGAACAGCACCTTACTCCAGAAGCAGTCACAAGGTATTACCCAGTGAGATTAACAGTGGGAGAAAGAAGTCCATTAGTGATTAAAACAGCAAGAAGCCAGGAGGAAACAACATCTTGAAAGAAGCAAGGAAAGGTATTTCATATTTAGGCCAAACCGAGGATATATTTTAACACTTCAGTTTTGAGGATAGTAATCTGTCATCAGTTCTCATAGCTAGATTTGACTCTTTGCTTCTGTAGAACTAAGTCTCCATTTGAGTCACTTGTATAAAAGTCCAGCTATATTCTCTTACGTGCAAGATTGTGATCCAGATCTGTTCTACAGAAGGAACGTAACACAGTTTCACATTCATTCTTCCAAAGTCTCGTTCATCACCTGATAACGTAATGGTATCTGGGGGGAAAAGCCAACAAGTCTTTGTAAAAGTCTTACAATTTCTTAGAGCTCATTTTGAAAAGCTGGGACACTGTTTAATGTGTGACCCATGTATTTTAAAACTCTCTCAAACTGAGTTTGAAATATCTCAGCTCAGATTTTAAGGCCAGGAAGGACAAACAGATCTTCAAATTTGACCCTCTGTATATTATAGGCCATTTAATTTCACCCATTTACCCTGTATTAAGCCTAATAACTTATATTTGACTAAAGCATATCCTCCAGAAATGCATTCGGTATTGATATGAAGCCATCAAGAGATGGAGAATCTACCACTTGCCTTGGTAGTCTGTTCCAGTGGTTAATCACCTTCATTGTTAAATCTGTGCCTTATTTCATATTTGAATTTGTCTGGCTTCTCTGCTTTCAGCCATTGGTTCTTGTTATGCCTTTCTCTGCTAGAGTAAAGAGCCCTTTAGTAGCTGGTATTTTCTCCCCAGGAAGGTTCTTGTACACTGTAATCAAGTCACCTCTCAATCTTTTTGATAAACTAAACAGATTGGGCTTTAAATATCTCACTATAAGGCATTTTCTCCAGTCCTCAAATCATTCTTGTGGCTCTTTTCTGCACCCTCTCCAGGTTTTCAAAATCCTTTTAAAAAATGTGTACACCTGACCTGTATGCAGTATTCTACTATTGGTCTCAATAATAAAGAGTGGTATTGGGTTGCAAGCTTCTCCATTGGGAAAGGATGAGAAAGGACCAGAGCTATGACCAAGACACTTCCCTTTCCCCCTCCCCCACACTGAGATGACTAATAGCCTAATTAACTGGCTAGTTAACTCAGGGTGGGATTTTCAAGAGCACTGAAACTTGTGCTCCTGAGTGAGAAATTTGTGCACAGGGTGTGACTACAGTTTGATCTGGCATACCCCAGTTAGCTTTAACCTAGCTAGCTCAGAGGGAGGAGGGCAGCTGTGGCAGAACACGCTTCAGCAAGGGCTGTACAAGCATGCTTGGAACTCTGGGTAATTACTCACAGGGCTAGCTCACACTGAAGCTTGTGCTGCCACAGTTTAACTGATTTAACTAGCTTTAATCCCACAAACTGCAATTACAGCATCCACATATCCTGGGGGATTAAGGTGCTCTTAAAAATCCCACATTCAATCTCTTTCAATAAGAAAGCTGCAGATGGAGGACTGAGTAATGCAGGCATCTTACATTTCAAGTCACCAACTAATCACTAACAGTTTTGCTCCTCAATACCACTCCATAAAATATCATTATCCGCAGTAATACAATTTAATATTTTAGATATCACTGTGTGAAGGAAACAATTCATTGCTGGTTACAAAACAAACAGCTATTACCCAGGCTCCTGTTACTGCCTTGTGAATCCTTCTTTGAGGAGGTGCTACTGGGTACACTGGAGACTGAATCATATCTCTGCAAAGAAAATGCCTCTTTAGTCAGAGTGGTAAGCATGACAAAGAGCCCAGTGAGTTCTGATTATAAAAGATGGGACATACTGATAACTTCAATGTACATTTTCCCAATTATCTCATTCCTTACTAACCCCTTGGAGCTGGTAGTCCAGGGTTCCTTGGTTCTGGGAACCAACATAAAATGCATTCACGGTTGGCATTGATTTTTCCCCCCTACTGACGTATGAAGATTCTTTCACATTTGCATAAATGGGAGTAAGTAAAGACCTTATCCCTGATGGAAAACTGACTCCTTACATCACACCCCTGTCCAGTTTTATATTTGGCAAGGGAAATGCAAGACAGGGAACCACAGTTGCTTACCCTGTTCTGATAACCAACTGACTGAAGTTTCCCAACTATACCTTGGGTGAGGAATTAGGAAAGAACCTAGTGAAATTATTTACTATTTTGAACTTTTCCCTCAAGCTCTTTCACGGCATATCACAATGTTTACCCTTGCAACGTGATGGTAATAGATACAGATACACAAAAGAAAACAAGTTCTGGGTGTAGCTTAAACTATTAAAATAACTCACCTGGATCACACGGTGGGGTGGACTTGTGAGATCAAACAGTGAATGACTTAAACCAGGTGGCCCAGGAAGTGTGCTACTCCTTAAATCACAAACTGAAAGAGAAAGGGACAAACATATTTACTTTGAATAGCAGGAATAACATTAACTTTCTTACTAGCAGGAAAAGGAAAGCGTAGGAGGTAGTTCTTAGTAAATGCCAGATTCAAAGCCAACCTAGTCAGACATTTGTCCATCCCTAAACTTGCTTCTTTCACCCAGTCTCAAGCCAAACAATAATGGATTTGAAAACATTCATAACAATTTAGATGCATATGGATGCTCTGCATTGGAGTACTCGCAGATTACTAAAGCGCATTAGCAAAATCACTGCATTTTTAAATATATTAACTATAGGATTGTCACATTGTAACTACAAAGGGCATGAAAAGTAACTTATATGTAGTAATATTAATTACAGGATAAAATATACTTTGCTACAAAACAAAGTCTAGGTTAGTGACAGTTTATTCCTGGAGGGGGAAAAAAACCAACCAACCAACCCACCCTGTGGCTTTTGCTGAACAAAATTAAAATAACCCTTAATAGATATGAGATTTAGAATTAAAAATGCCTAATAGTGAACTTAGAGTGGGAGGGGGAAAAAAATGAAAAATTGCAAGGGTTGTTTCCATTTTGAAAGGTTAAGATCAAGCCCCCTTTCGTTTTTTAAAATCAACGTTTTTGCCAAAAAGCGTTACAGAAAATGGAGTTTTGACTGAAAGAGTCAGTGATTTATTAATTTTGTTTTTGGAAAAGAAAAACCAACCCATTGTTGGATGAAAAAGTTTTTAATTTGAAAAAAATGACCAGTTCTATTTACAACTTAAGAATCAATCACTAAGAGGCATAAGCAACTGAGAATTTCCAAAAGCTTTTGCAGATTTTCATTTTACTATTGAATTCAAAAAAGCCAGTAGGTGCTCAGCAAATTCAGTCAGGACACGTTCATAACAAAAGGTGCACAGTTCATATTGTAAGCAGTAAGGATATGCAAGAGTTAAAGTTTCAGCAGCAAAGTTGACTCTGCTGCATTGCACACATCCTGTATTTTTATAAGGCCAAAATGCAAAATACTGAACTGCACATATAACCAGAAAAAGCAAAACGATAGGTGCCTTAGAAATATCTATGTGCCACATACCAAACTGACTTCCCCTTCTGTCTCCTTATTTGTTCATGCGCTTCTCTCCCCCACTTAATGGCAGGAAGTGGCATTGCTTGTGGAATGCCTTAGCAAAGAGATGGGTCTTGTCTTTTGATCTGGTCAGGCTTGGGACTCAGGCTGACCTCCTTAGTTAAGATTTTCCACAAGGGTGGAAGAATGCATTACCAAGAATGCTTTGTCTCCTGCACCCAGGAATTTTATCCTTGGCTGTGCTTGCTGCAGTGACCCTGTAGATCATAATTGTGTTGCTGGGTCACAAATGGGAAACTGGTGTCAACCATCCAGCTCCTAGTGAGTTTGGTAGATTAGAACTAGGACTATAAAGTTGGTCTTGAGGCAAATAGGGAGACAATAGTGGCACAGAGCACCAGTAAGGTAATTTATCATCAACCTTTCTTGCTAAATGGGCAGACTGCTGCATAGTGCAGTTTTCATGTTGCAGCTACATTTAATTTCAGGTAGAGCAAGTTGCAATAGTTGAACTGGGAGATGACAAAAGCGTGTTATATCACAATAGCAAGGTCCTCATTTGAGAGGAAGGGCCGAGTCTCCATGCTAGCTGGAGATGGTTGAAGACAGTACTCATTACTGTTGGCATCCTTTTTTGCCCAGAAGCCGTGCAGAAATGCTGTGCACTAGCCAAATACCGCAATACTGAGAACAGAAAATACACCTTAACATGGGTGAGTTACTGTCACTGGTTTCAGAAGTTTTTCAACTCCATCCCAACATCAACACTCAAGAGGCCCGCAAACACCTCTAACTCCATCATGTTGACCCATCTCTGATTTTAACATATTAGAAGGCCTCTTGCCACACTGCACTGGTTTCCTTACTGCCTGGTCTGTATTTCAAGAGATTTCCATTATTCACTGTTCAAAAGGAGGATCCAGCGAGAATGTAGATGTCTTTTTCAGTTGCCCCCCTCACTACCTCTAAAAGGAAATAATCAATTTTGCTTAATATGAGCTGTCATGACAGCGTAATGCTGTTCTTGAGAGGGAGAAAGAGAGGGTTGGGGGGGAGGGGGAAGAAAGTTCTGACTTGGCTTGGAGGAGGGAGGGGAATGCAGTAACAGTATTCAGATACATTTTAGTGAAGATCTGTGGATCTGGGATCACTTCCAAATTATCTTTGTTTGTGAGAGAGAGAGAGAGAGAGAGAGAGAGAGAGAGAGAGAGAGAGAGAGAGAGAGAGAGAAGACTTCTGATCTGTTTACAGAACCTTACACAGAAATGCTGGGTTACAGAAACACGCAAGTCCTTGAAACATAGTGTTGATGTAATGGAAGCAAATGAGCTGAGGCAAGCCAAGCCTATATCTTGATTTAATGAAAGGTGAAATTATATTTACAGAAATATAGTCCATATGCAAAAACAGAGGAACTCTCATAGACTATTGGGAAACTGTTATCCAGTTGTTTACTCTTCTAGTCAAAGCAAAGGATTACAAATCATTTCAATGTTTTGAAGATGGCATATTTACAGTATGTTTCTAGTATAGCTGGTTGACATTTTTCAGGTAAATAGACTGACAAGAGAGTGGCTTTTTCCAAAACCAAAAATTTTCACAAAAAAATTGGTGATATCAATTTTTTTTTTAATTCTGTGAAATTTCACTTTTTATAAAAATCAAAATTTTTCATTTACCAAAAAAATCAGGCTTTCTGTATACATTTTGATTAACCCATTTTTCAAAACTTTATAGGGTTAAAAACCCTGTAAAATTAAAAATTTCAAAAATAAATGTTCCCCTCTCCATTTTTTAAGCTCATATGCATACACACTGTGGCGCTCCTACATGCTGCAGTATACCAGGCATAAGAGAGTTTTTCTTGAAGAGTTTGAAATCAGACATATTGCAAAATATAACCAGCAGCCTAACACAAATGAAGAAACCCAAGTCATATTAGATTAAACAATGTGCCTTAGAACCAGCTAGATTTTGAAAGAGATGGCAACTTTGCAAGGGAAAAGTGTATATAAAAGTTAGAAATAGTGCAATTTTCATGTTGCAGCTACATTTAAACTTCGGGTACAGCAAGTTGCAATAGTTTAACTGGGAGGTGACAAAGTATGTTGTATCACAATAGCAAGGTCCTCATTTGAGAGGAAAGGCAGAATTTCATGGCTAGCTGGAGATGGTTAGAGGAATTACTCATCACTGTTGGCATCTTTTATTGGAGCAACTTCTGTTGGTGAAAGAGAAGCTTTCAGGCTTATGCAGAACTGAAGAAGAGCTCTGTGTAAGCCGGAAAGCTTGTCTCTTTCACCAACAAACGTTGCTCTAATAATAAAGTCTCATAACTCTTTCGCTTAAGTGTGTAGTGAACAACAGTTCTTGCTCTCAGGTCATCAATATTAAGTCCAAGTGTCAAATATTGTCTCTAGTGTGAACCAAAAATTGTATATAGGCTCTTTATGGCATGAAGAGGCAGGAAGCAGCAAGTAGAGTAGTTGGGAACAAGGAGGAGGAGCCAGTACCATATGACTAGCTAGCTCTGTGGTCAACAGACCACAGTTTGAGAATTGCTATATTCAGACATATCTTCCATGTTCCCAATGGGTTCTCTCTCCTGCCTTTAAAGCTTCTGGTCAAAGAGTGGAGAAGTTGGAGGGGTGGTCGAGGAAGAGAGAAAACACAGGATAAATTCTTACCTGATCCATATAATCTCACATCTGATTTTTCTGGGAAGCGCCTAGTCAGATCTGGTGAAATATGTTGTTGCCTATAGAATGGATTATACACCACATCACCGTAGGGCCCTTGCTGGTATATATTGGAAAATTCTGCTTTTCTGTCACCATCAGAGGCTCTGGCAGATTCTGTGAAGCATAACATAGACCAAGAGTAAAAGTCCGAGCAGTTAACTACCTTATTGCCATGGTTCATGAAGCAGGCAACATGCCTTTCAGGTAAAGGACATTTTGCTCCCTGCTTAGAAAAGGCTAACAGGTTATTTCAGATTTCAGCGGTGTTAGGAATTATTGGCACAAAAATGGAACTGTACATTGGGGAGTCACGCAAACACACTCCCTGGAGCTTCTTAATAAATACCTAACATGATTTATATATAGAAAGTTCCAAACACTGAAAGCAAGACATGTATTCACAGGAAACTGGGCCATGAGTGCAGAGAATGTACGCTTCCACATTGGCTCTGTCCCAGTGAGGCATCCCACTTGGCTATAGTAGCCCCTAAAATCTTCAGGAGGGTCCAGCAAGAAAAGAGAATATAGCTTGTAGCTGTGTATACTCTTTGCTTAATTTCCATAGGATACCCATCAGCATAGAGAGGTTAAATGACTTGCCCAAGATCACTCCAGTTGTTGGCTGAGTCAGGAATAGACCATAGAATGCCTGTCTTCCAGCTGCATGCTCAGTCTATTAGACTACAGCTATTCTACTTGTCTTTCCTTCCCTTCTAATGAGCTCAGGCAAAATATTAAAACAGATGGACATCATTTCATTTATCTGAAGCCCCTCCTCTCCTTCCCCCCAATTCCTCTAGGAGGTGTCAGAATGAAAAAAAAAAAAAACAGAATAATTAAAAGAATCATATATCACAAAGAGATGATCATCCAGGAATTGAAAGGCAATGGAAGCACTAATGCCAGAAACTTAAGTTAGTTCAGTTCAGAGCATTTAGAAGAACATATGTTAATATTAACATATGGGGTCAGAACCAGATATTTCCTTTTGCTAGCCTAGTTTCTCATGTAAGACCATGATATGCAAACTGTTGCAAGTCTTGCAAAGAAAATTTGCCAGAACATAATCACTGAGAGCATATCCTGTTTAAAGAAAGGAAAATACAGAATCTCACATACAGAAAATGCTATTGCACTAAAAGCGGAGTTTAGACCGTTAAGGATGTTTACCAATAGTCTGAAAACCATGTACTCCAACGGTGATCTCTTGAATATATTAGTGCTTTAGTTAATGTTACATTATAATGAAGAAGGAGCTGCAGCACATTTCTCTAGATTTATTGAATCTTTCTAAAAAGTACAGTTTGCATTTTAGAACACAAATATATACATATTTTCTGCTAAGCACAAACAGTCATTTCAGAAAGGAACAGCATATTTGCTGTAAGAATTATACTTAAACTTAAATTAAATGCTTACTCATGAGGCATATTTGTGAAGAGTCAATTTTCTTATCATGTATAGCACATTTGAGCCCTCCAGAAAACAATGACGCAAGATTCCAATGAACAAAAGTACCACTTGATAAATAACTTTTTAGAACTGGGCAGAACAGCAAGGAGGTGGAGGGAGGGAAGTCACCTGATAGTCGTATGATTTATAGTCTAAAAAGAGCTACATTTTTACAAAAGCATGATGTTTTCAAAATGAGAAGTTTGGTTGTTGAACATACTTTTACCCAGCTGTGATTGTGTTGTATTGTTTTATAGTGGACCATGTATTATTACAACTGAATACTTTAGGTGTTTTCCTGACCCTGAGCTCAGGAACGTATTTTACTTACACGCACACCCCCACACCCCCCATGGCCACTCCAGGCAAATATCATCACTTTCTGTGCCACTCAAAAGGCCGGCTATTCGGAAAGCACTAGTGTTCTCTGTTGACAAAACATCATAGCAACTAGCTATGCGCTGAGGGACACAAGACTGGATAGATTTTCAAAATACAAAATGTTTTAACAGTGCAACTGTCAAAGATATGACAACATCAAACAGTAGCGCCACTGCAACATCTGAAGCCCCTTGTGATAATTTAACATACTACAGGTCATAAGATTAAGTTGTGCCGTCTCTGTGGATAGGTTGCTGATCTTAACACACAAGAGATGCCAAGTGAGTAGGCAGATCTTAAAGGTGGTCAAAGAATGGACTCTAGAAGCTACTAAACCACTACCGCTGCCAGTGGGTCTCTGCACCCCATTCTTTACATGGGAAGTTTGGTTGGTGTGGATGTTTTAAGCCTTTTATGATCTCCAAGATCTTACAGAACTGCCTTTTCACATTGCTTTTTCACTAGTAGCTTGTTTTCCTCAGGTGTCCTTCTCCACTCTGAGTGAAACTTGAGTCTTGGGGGCTTTGTCGATTAATGTCATCTTGCAGAATGAGTGGGTTCCATACTGTGAAAGTGTTCCTCACAGCAGTTTTTGTGGATTAAGACATTCTTAAATCTCAGAATCTGTCATGAATATTTACAGAAGGAGCATTTAGCATCTTTGGTTGCCCTAAGATGGAATGATGGCTGGACAGCAGTTTCTGGGACCTATATATTATTAACTATTCCCTAATGTCTAGACGCATGGATTTTTACTAAGAATGGGGGAAAAAACCAGAAACAAACCCCAAACCCCTCAGTTTGCTATAATGCCAGAATAAAAATAGTTTAAACATTAGAAACAGAAAGATTATCCAAAACCAAAATTCCTGGATCTACCTTTAAACTTTGGTTAGGCAGTGAGGTTGGGAAGTGTTGGAATGCAAACCAGCATCTGCAGAGGGAGGTCTGATTTACATCCCTTGGACACATATCTAATTAAAAAGCTAATGAAATGCTGTCATTTTTCTTCAGCTTTTTTTTTTTTTTTGGGTGCTATTTCACCATTGTGATTTTTAATTTACCTTGCATTCCCCCAATGGGTGATGAACTGCCAAGTTTCTGGGGTTGTATGTAAGCTAGTTTAAAGTGAGGGATCACAAATGGGACCTCCCTGCCATCCGATGGCAGTTTGGCAAGGAGATAATCTTCTGAACAGCCAACTTGACGCTTCACTGACACAGAAGACAATGGAGGTTTCTCCACAATGGTTGGCCTGCTTTCAGCTGCAGCTTCAGATTCCTTCTCCATGGAAACTGTTAAAAAAGTAAACTAGTAAATGCATTCAGTCTTGGACAATTGTCTGAAGAGATCTTGTGTGTTTAACAGGATCAAGGATTAAGCAGGTTTTTTTACTCTCATTTCATTTGGAAAAGATTATTGGTTCTGGAACCATTTGTACTAGTCTAAAATGTGTTGCCACCCAAACTTTATTGTAATAACCACCTTGCTTTCACTTCTGTTCTTATAAGACTTCACCATACAACATATGATCCTGCAGGAAAAGTGATTAATACATTATACCAATTGAAAGCTGTGATTACAAGCTTCTAGAGAGTAAAGCACTCAATTCTAGACTTTGTACTTTGAGAGATATAAGACCTTTACATGACCCTTGGTGTAACAGTGTTTTTTGTTTTTGCTAATATTCCAGGGCCAAATATAACAAGCAACAGATTTTGAACAATTGTCATTCTCAGTCCCTGATTAAGAATACTAATCAGCACATGCTAAACTTTTAAAACAAGGCTATAGTAAGAATTTGGATGCTGTAAAATAATTCAAGCTCATCGAAAAGAAGTGGACGATTTAACATTTTATCCCCAGGAAGTGTTATCATTAATGAAGATTCATTATCAATGTTATTAACCCTCATGTTTATTATTTTGGTGTGGAACTCACAGTCATTCTTTTCCTTTTCCACGTAGAAACACCCTTTGCAACAGTTCTTCATGCATTCTCTTGCCATCGCTTCTAATATTTCAACTTAAGTGAAACACAAACAAGGCTCCAATGCAGAAGTCAATCCTGAAAACATACATACAAACACATAACATGGGAGTAGCAGAAATTAAAATGCAACACCATTATTTTAAAAATATGGCCATATCACATCCTGAAGCCAACAAGCACCCTACCATTGACTTCAATGGAAGCAGAATCAGCACCATTAGGTTTTATCTTATTTTAACTAGTTTTTCTTATACATAAAATGTGGAAGTGGAGAAAAATATGATAAGATTTGGTGTTTCTAATGCTGGGTAACTGAAGATAAACAAAATTCTCCATTTGATTGATGATTACCTGTTCTATTCATTCCCTCTGAAACACCTGGCATTGGCCACTGTCGGAAGACAGGATACTGGGCTAGATGGACCAAGAGTCTGACCCAGTATGACCATTCTTATGTTCTTATTTCAAGAGTGCTAATACTCTCCTCACACTTATGAGCAACTAGACTCCACAGAGTTTATTAGTGTTAGCCTTTTCAAGTCAGTTACAAGATGTGTTTCTTTTTATCTAATTTCCTACGTTAACTTTTAGTCACGTTGTCCTTTTATTGTCTAATATTTTCAGAAACACACAACTTTACATTTTAACATATAATATTTATGTACTATACCAAAATTACTTTTTCCATGGAACTACTACTTTCTCAGGTTCTGTATAGAATGGAAGACCCATTTCACATATAACTATGTCCTCCACACATACAGAAGAGTAGAGATTGTTGATAGCTTCTAGAAACCTAAGTAGAGAGGAATAAAAGCAAGCCTATAATAGCCAGTTAACATTAAAAGTACTTTATGACAGTAATAACTGGTGTTTCATTTAAATGTCTCCTTAACTCATATACTTATAATCTCTTTTCAGAAGGACAAAAAGCTGCACTGCCTCTTGTCCAACATTCTAGCTGCCTTATTATTGTTTACACACATCTCAAATGTGAAATTATTTATGGAACCTAGTAAAGACACAATCCCCTCCCTTTGGAGCTACAAGATGAGATGAAACAAAAGAGGGAGACAAGCAGAAGGGGTGGGAAAGACAACAAAGAGAAAAGATGGGAACAACATAAAAAAAAGACATGTGGCTGCTTGGTTATCTTAGTCACAGGAAATTATGCTGAAAGTTTTCATGTTCCAGTATAGAGACTATTCCCATGTGCGCTTTGAACAGTTTGGTCTTTCTTTTTTTTTTTGTATGCAAAGAGACACAACTAGGGAGCCCCACACACTTTGATCAAAAGCTTTTAAAGCTAAATGTTAATGCCATTAGCAAATACTTTTTCCATTAGATGCCACCAAATATTCCAATAAATGCCTTTTGGAGCCTTGTAAATTGTACACAATGCATCTAAGAAAGAAAACACACACAGGCCTTTTGCCATATGTGACTTTTCTTTCAATTGTACCTATCAGTAGGAAATAAATGATCAATGGGTACCTAATTATAATAATGGCAAGTATAGCATAGCATATATTCTGCGGACAGAATCCCCGCCCCTCCCCCCTCTTTGGCACAGAATAGTTATAATGCACTGTAACTTGTGATTTAATTTGTTAGCCATGATCATGCATAATCCACATATGGCTTCACTTAGAAGGCTGTGAATTACATTGCCATCTTGAATTCGTGAAAAAGTGAAAAATAAGTGGAAATGCCCTCTCTCTAGATAAAGGTTTGCCATTATTACAATTACTACAGAATAGTTCCAAAATGGCTGACTGCAAATTGCTATTGCTTCACCAACTCTGTCTATCTCAGCTGGAAGCTGTGGTGGTGAACTGACTAATGGGAAATACTTAGAATCATAGAATCATAGAACCATAGAGTTGGAAGGGACCTCAGGAGGTCATCTAGTCCAACCCCCTGCTCAGAGCAGATCTAACCTCAGCTAAATAATCCCAGCAAGGGTTTTGTCAAGCCGCATCTTAAACACCTCTAAAGATGGAGATTCCACCACCTCCCTAGGTAACCCATTCCAGTGCTTCACCACCCTCCTAGTAAAAAACTTTTTCCTAATGTCCAACCTAGACCGCCCCCCCTGCAATTTGAGACCATTGCTTTTTGTTCTGTTATCTGCCACCACTGAGAACAGCCTAGCTCCATCCTCCCTGGAACCCCCTTTCAGGTAGTTAAAGGCTGCTATCAAATCCCCCCTCATTCTTCTCTTCTGTAGACTGAACAAGCCTAGTTCCCTCAGCCTCTCCTCATAAGTCTTGTGCTCCAGCCCCCTAATCATTTTTCTTGCCCTCCACTGGACTCTCTCCAACTTGTCCACATCCTTTTTGTAGTGGGGGGCCCAAAACTGGACACAATACTCCAAATGCGGCCTCACCAATGTCAAATAGAGGGGAATGATCACTTCCCGTGATCTGCTGGCAATGCTCCTACTAATGCAGCCCAATATGCTATTAGCCTTCTTGGCAACCAGGACACACTGCTGACTCATATCCAGCTTCTTATCCACTGTTACCCCCAGGTCCTTTTCTGCAGAACTGCTGCCTAGCTCGTCGGTCCCCAGTCTGTAGCTGTTCATGGAATTCTTCCGTCCTAGGTGCAGGACTCTGCACTTGTCCTTGTTGAACCTCATCATATTTCTTTTGGCCCAATCCTCCAGTTTGTTTAGGTCCTTCTGTATCGTATCCCTACCTTCCAGGGTATCTACCACTCCCCCTAGCTTAGTGTCATCTGCAAACTTGCTGAGGGTGCAATCTACCTCATCCTCCAGATCACTGAGATCTTGTCACAAATAGCACAGATCATCTTGTCACATATAGCCCTCTTGTTTTAGTCTCAGGTGTTTGAAACCCCATTAAGCCACAAAAGTGAATGTTCCACCAAGGTGGCAAGAGCCTATGGACATTTTAATTTACTTTGACTTCTCTGAAGAGCTTGTTAATGTCAGGGACAAAACTGGGGACCACAACTTCCTCTAATCTGGTTTCTTATCTATTACCCTTCATGCTCAAGATCTCACTGTAGGCCAAGGAGTCAAACACCAGTAGCCCAGTGATTATATATTCAAATGTGGCAACTACTATTGGCTCAGAAGCAGCCTGAACATGAGACATGTTTTGCTGAAAGACAGAATGCTACATAGGAAACTGGAGAACATTCTGCTCCTTTGGAAAAGTTACATGATCTTTAACGTTCAACAATAGTCAGACAGGACCTTGATTTAATATCCCATTCTAAAGAGGACACTTCTCATTGAATATTGAGGAAATGATATTATATTGTAGGAAGTGGCCTCAGAATCACTTATGAGCCCATTTTACCATGTGTATCTACACTCTTCAGAGGGAGAATGCTACCAATGGACTATGCCAATACTTTTCCTGAGATCGAGAATGTTATGCCAGATTAAAAAGGTGCATAAGAATGTAACTGCTTACCTGGTTGATGAAGGGAAGCGAAATGCAGTATAACACCAAATCTGCTGGATTGTCCCTACTTCTCAGGCACATACAACTTCTTGGCTAAGCCTTGGGAAAATTAGAAGTTACTGATTTTCCTTCCCAGTTATTATCAGTACGCAGCTGGAGCCAATATTCTCTCTCTTTTTCACAGTGTTTAATTTGGCCTTGTAACAGCTAAATTTGCTCTAACAACTATAACAATGATATCTAATACTTAATCGTTTGCTTGGGCATAACATTCTCTATCTCAGAATGACCAGTTTGAATGTATCACTACCACTGGCACAGAAACCAAAAATCTTTAGCAACTTCCCCAGGCAGGAAAACTCATTTTCCCCACACATGTACTGGAAACAGTTCAGTACATGACAGTTATAGCAGATCTAGTAATTCTTACTCCTAACATTACTGAGCAGGATCCACTGTGATACAAAAATAGTTACACCCCACTCATTAGCCCAATGACAAATTATCTCCTTTTCATCACTGTGCTGAATCCCTTGCTTGGGAAGGAGGACATAATCATTGTTATAATGGACTTTACAATGGTAGTACCTTATTTCTGCATCCTAGACAGATTTTTGTTTTAAATAATAAAAGCAGGCCACATTGTTAAAATTAAAACAAACTGTGAGCATGTTATCATCTGATTAATGAAAACAGGAGGTCAAGCCCAGTGTGGGACCAGCAACACATTTCTGTACAGTAGGTGTGTATAAGAATAATTCATCATCTACCGTACAGAAACAAACATGCTGAGATAAAGCTATTTGCACATTCATGTTTTACTGGCATAGAAATATCAATGGCAAATGGCAGAGTATATAGACATATACTTAGCAGTGTCTATATCACAGCATTAGTTTAACTTTGACTTAAAAAAAAAAAAAAAAAAAGTTCCCAGAGCAAATGGATAACTAAAGCCACGTTCATGCTAGTATTTTTTGTGTTAAAGTACGTAATGGTTTTAAAGCAGGTGGCATGTTTTGGATTCTGTTTTGAAGCCTCTGCCTGTGTCACAGGCATATTACAGAACCATGGTGGAGATTTGCTGAGGGACTGATCGTCTAAAAGATGGTTTTGACTAACGTTGCTTGGCATCTCTGACATGGTTCATGCAGTGATGAAGTGGAGGCTCTAAATTACTTTTTAATGTAACCATGAATAACAAAATACCCTAAGCATAGTGAAAGGCTTTATTCTCAAATTCAGAGGTTGCAGCCCCTTGTTTCCACTTTAGAAACTGAGTAGCAGTTAAAATAATCCAGAATCCCCAGAGTACTTTGCTTCTTATTCCTACATTTTCAAAGAGTCATATAGGGTTAGCCACACAACTGCCACTGATTTTATACATCTAGTGGTCACAAAGTTATGTGGGATCGAGATTTAACAGGTTCCTCCCACTGGTTTCAATGAGATGAAGCTTTATGTCCACAGGCAAAATGCCTGCTACTCTATGGTTTATAAGGCTAGAAAGGACACTAGGTGTGAAGAGCAGTAGAGACTGTTTGAAAGGTGGATGGGGAGAATGGAGAGGGAAGATCATGGCATTTCAGGAGAATGGGGTACAATGAGATCTGGGGGACAGGAAGGAAGCAGAGGGTACAGAGGATAGTGATAGGGATGTGATGGGAACTCCCCCAGCCTACGGATAGGCAATGTTGCCAACTCTCAATAATTGATCTCAAGTCACAGGATTTTGGCACCTGCAGGAGGACCTACTGTGGTGATGGGAAAAGCTCCTTCTATCCCACAATGTTCAGGTCTGGGCATGCGGGCAGAACTGTGTGCATGAACCCTGGGGCTGAAGACACAGATCTATCCTGCCACTGAGCTATGCCTTTATGTATGGCCCATGAGCAGAAAGAGGGCTGAGGGCAGCAGAATGGGGGAGTGGAGCTGGTGGGTCCTGGATGAAGAAGTCCTGGATACTAATAGGAAATGGATGGCTGTTCCCCTATCATTGGGATGAGGACAGGAGTCACCATCTGAGCAGCTAGGGAGAAATGTATGTTTGTGCTTGCACTAAAGGTTGATTTTTCAACCTGAAATTCTCGCATATGCAGTGACAGAGGAATAGAGGGGAGTTAAGTCAAAAGATAAACAAATCCATGTGTTTTTTAGTCTAAATATATCTTGTGATTTTTTGGGGGCCAGTCTCATAATTTTGGATGGTTCTGACTCATGATTTTGGTTCTTTTGAAGTTGGCAATAAGAACATAAACAGACATAGTGGGTCAAACCAATGATCCATCTAGCCCAGTATCCTGTCTTCTGACAGTGGCCAAAGCCAGGTGCTTCAGAGAGAATGAATAGAACAGGTAATCAAACGATCCATACTGTCACCCATTCCCAGCCTCTGGCAAACAGCAATCCCTGCCTATCAGCCATTAATGAACCTATCCTCCATGAACATATCTAGTTCTTTTTTGAACCCCATTATCGTCTTGGCCTTCACAACATCCTCTGGCAAGGGGTTCCACAGGTTGACTGTGCGTTGTGTGAAGAAATACTTCCTTTTGTTCTTTTTAAACCTGCTGCCTATTAATTTTGTTTAATAGTTCTTGTGTTATGAGAAGGAGTAAAGAACACTTCCTTATTTACTTTTTCCACATCAGTCATGATTTTATAGTCCTCTAGTATATCCCAAGTGAGGTTCTATTATATACATGGATTTTTTTAAAATCTGCTGGGAAGAGGTATAGGACACTCCCTCTAGGTTTCAATAATTATCAAGTACTACAAGATTTGAGAGGCACAGAGTATAAGAAGTAGGGGTTCTGTAAACAGGAACACTTTGCTCAGATCATCTAGTTACAAATCTTCAGTACAAGGTCTCAGTGCTGTACTCACATATGAATGAGGGTCAATCTACAATTTAGCCCTAATAAAGACAAATACCTATAAAATAGTGAAAATACATGTCAAGCACACATGAGAGATAGATATCTCCCACTGCACTGAAGAAAACCTTTGTCACCCTCAGGAATCCTGCCATGCTGTTTTATCTTCAGAGTTTGGGGTGCCATTTTGTTAGGCCCATACATACACAGAGAGTCCCTGCTGTTAATAGTCTACACTCTAAATTCACAAGATGAAGAGGATGGAGGAAAGGAAGTGCTATTATCCCCAACTCACAGATCTTCCCCGATCATCCAACAGTCAGATAATCAAATACAACTCAGTGATAGTTCTCTAACATAGAAAGTAAAAGTCAAATTATTCTCCTAATAACAAGGAAGACAAGATGAAATAAGATTGTTTTTTAAACTACAAAACACATACAATCCAGAGAATTTAATCACTGCTATTTTAATTTATCTAGCCAGGAAAAGATAATGATCTTAATGATTTCCAGCTTTCTCTGATAGAAATTTTAAATTAGTTAAATCAGATAAACTGAATATCAAAGACTTTACTGCCAGGTGCTTTCAGAATAATTGCAAGACACAAGACACAAATGTTTGGAGAGAAATGCAAATACTTTCAATAACTCATTAAGTAAAATGAACCTGATAGAAATAGTTGAATGTAGTATAAATATTCAAGGCTGGCAGTGATCTCAAAGAAATGTCAGATCTGTTGTTGTCCCATGATGCAAATATATTGTTTAAAAAATTAGAACTAGGATAGTTTATTTAGTAATACCACTGCTTCCTTGGAGGTAGACAGGTGTTTTTAAATGGAGACAAAAGTGAAACATTCTGATCCCTGACTGGGAAACTGCAGTATGGCTGATACAAAGGATTACATTTAGAAGACACACCAAAAGACTTTGGGATTTATTTCTAGCCTGAAATAAATACAACTCATTCCCAAACATCCATTCCACAAGCACATTACAGCATGACTGCAAACAGCAATATGTCCGGACAAAATAGGAAGTATTCAGCAAAATAACCAGGAGCAAGATGGTCAGTACTTATTAGCCATTCAGGGGCAAATGCTCAGCTGACATAAGTGGCCATAATTCCACTGACTTAAAATGGCGCTGTGAGCATTTATGCCAGCTGACCATCTGCCCCTGGGAGAGTGCCAGTTTGGATTTTACCACTCCCCTACCAGTGACTGATCACTCAGGCCTGTTTTTGCTTTTGGCTGGGTCTCAATCCTAAGAGATCCAGTCCATTTTAAGCCTTGTAAACCCTGATAAGAGCATAGCTGAAACAACACACATCACTGGAGATCTAACAAAACACACTACAGCAACAGCTGCTTCCTCTGTAGGCTGGAAAGCCTCCTTCAGACAGGGCTGGGCAGGCCATGTGATTTGAAAGGGAAGGCTCTTGATTAAAATATAGAGAAACTAGAGCAGGGCAAACTGTTTAGAGGAATTTGCCTTCAGACAAAGGTGCTTTGCTACAGTAGCAGAAGGTAAGCACACACATTCATTGTTCACCACATCTATAAGCCAAAGTTAGTGAGTGGAGTTAAAAAACAAAGCCTTGCTTTTTCAGGTCTTTTGGGGAAATGCAGGGAAAGCATTTGCTCCCATTCCCAGAAGGAGAGAGAGGGGATGTAGCCTGTCAAAGCAGTGGATCTTGGGAGAGATGCCAGAAGGAATACAGTAGAAATAGAAAAGTTCCAGAGAAGGGCAATTAAAATTATTACAAGCAGAAAGACTGCTATGTGAGGAAGAGACATATAAGAGGCAATGTGAGAAAAGTATTAAATAATGAACAGACCGAATAAATCTGGGTTTGCTAGTAAGCTTCTCTTACAATAAGAAACACAACACTCAAAATAATACATTTAAAATGGATAAAAATTGTAGAGTTTTTAATACATACACACACATGAAGCTGTCACACAACAGCACTGAAGTAAAGAGCATAGCAGTTTTTTAAAAATTCCCATTTAAATATAAATAATAAAAACACAGTTACACTGGCTAGGATAAAGTGGCATGCTGCCAACAAACCTCTGACTGCCTGGGGCCAGGCCGAAACATCCCACTTGCTCAGTTTATTGTGTAATGGTCACCTAGGGGGGCTTTACACCTTCATGTGAAGCATCTGGTAGTAGCACTTGTCAGAAACAGTATACAAGATTAGGTGGAATATTAGTCTGCAGCAGCATGGCAATTCCTATGTTCCTAAGTGCCTCTCTTGTAGCTACTAAGGATACTATGACTTTGGGAATGCCCTTGACTGTGAGATGTAGTAACCTGCTAGATCAGATTCACTGCTGGGGTTCAACTCTTCCACTACAGGATTGGAGTAATATTCCCTGAAGTCAGCAGGAGTTACTTGTATGTTACTTGCAATGAGGAAAATTGGGGCCTCTGGCTACCTCAGCCTTTGATCTTCTGGAAGTGCTGCTTTGGTGCTGGCTGAGCAGATGCTGGGACATAATCATCTGATACAAATATATAGTT
Organism: Emydura macquarii macquarii; assembly: GCF_026122565.2. Classification (NCBI taxonomy): domain Eukaryota; kingdom Metazoa; phylum Chordata; order Testudines; family Chelidae; genus Emydura; species Emydura macquarii. Next base: position 1,928,645 of record NW_027131366.1, on the reverse strand, counting down.
GTCTAAGTGCCAGCCTCTCTGCTAGGAGTCAACCAGAGCCATCTCATGGCCTCAGGGTCAGAGGAGGACGGAAGCTGAAGCAAAGAAATGGAGGGAACATCCTTATTTCATATAGTTTTCAGGGCTGGTGGGGGCAAGACAACACTGGTGCAGGGACCATAGAGCTCCCAGTGCTTTTTCTTTTGAGACTGACAGGTCTATGGCTCTTCCTGCTGCCTGATCGCAAAGATGATATTTTCTCCTTCTGTGCGTGCAAGCAGTTGGATTCCCAGTTTGTGCAGCAGGACATAACTTTGATCTTCTTCAGCACGTCCATCATTCTGTTTCTCTTCTTAACCAGCATCCAGCCCAACCCTCATGCTTTCTTTGGTGATTACTCTGCTTAAAACTTGCACACACAAAAAATACTCTCCTCAGGCACCAGACTTTTCTCTCCCAAATGCTTCCCAATCATAATGAGAATAACTCTCATCTAGAATAGAATCATGGATTTTAAAGCCAAAGGGGCCATTATGATCATCTACTCTCACTCTCTATATAATTGAATAGAGTCATAGAATTTCATCCATTAATTTCTGTATCAAGTGCAATATATGACTGAACTAGGAAAAGTCTTTCAGCAAGATGTCCAGTCTTCATATAAAGACTCCAACACAATTTACCACATCCCTTAATCAGATGTTCCAATATTTAATCACCTTCACAGTTGAAAATTTTCAATTTTTCTATCTTTAAACTTCCAGCCATTGGATTTTTTTTGTCTTTGTCCACTGGATTAAAAGAAACCTTAATCTTCTCCCCAGCTAGGTAATTATAAACCAAATAACCTCTTTGATAAATAGATTGAGCTCCTTAGGTCTCCCACATTAAGTCTTCCATGTAATTTTAGTTCTACATTGAATTCTACAGTGAATAACTGATTTTTCTGTTTGCTGGCCATGCCCTATTTTGTGTAACTTGGTTCAATCCAAACCAAATCCAAAAATTGCAACAACAAAGTGGTCAACTGAATACTCACCTGGGATGTGGAAGACCTGGATTCAGCTCCCACCTCTGCCTGATATGAAGAATGGATTTAAACTTGGGTCTCCCACATTGAAGGGCAGCATCCTAGCCACTCAGCTATGGGATATTCTGGCAGAGAGCTCTCTGCAAGTCTCCTGTTAAAGATGTTCTACTGTGTATAACTACATAAAAATGGCCATACTGGGTCAGACCACTGGTCCATTTAGCCCAGTATCCTGTCTTCAGACAGTGGCCAATGCCAGATGCCTCAGAGGCAATGAATAGAACAGGTAACCATCAAGTGATCCACCCTGTTGCCCATTCCCAGCTTCCGGCAAACAGAGGCTAGGGACATTTCAAAGCATGATTTTGCATCCTTGCCCATCCTGACTAACAGCCATTGATAGACCTTTCCTCAATATATAGTTCTTTTTGAACAGTTATAGTCTTGGTCTTCACAACATCCTCAGGCAAACAGTTCCACAGGTTGACTGTTCATTGTGTGAAGAAATACTTCCTTTAGTTGGTTTTAAACCTGTTGCCTATTAATTTCGTTTGGTGACCCCTAGTGTTTGTGTTATGAGACGCAGTTTACTTTCTCCACACCAGTTATGATTTTATAGACCTCTATCATATCCCTCCTTAGTTGTCTCTTTTCCAAGCTGAAAAATCCCAGTCCTATTAATCTCTCCTCATATGGAAGCTGTTCCATACCCCTAATCATTTTAGTTGACCTTTTCTGTACCTTTTCCAATATATCATTTTTGAGATGGGGTGACCATATCTGCACTCAGTATTCAAGATGTGGGTGTAACATGGATTTATAAAGAGGCAGTACATTTTCTGTCTTATTACCTATCCCTTTCCTAATGATTCCCAACATTCTGTTAGCTTTTTTGACTGCCACTGCACACTGAACAGATGTTTTCAGAGAACTATCCACAGTGACTCCAAAATCTCTTTCTTGAGTAGTAACAGCTAATTTAGACCCCATCATTTTATATGTATAGTTGGCATTATGTTTTCCAATGTACATTTCTTCGCATTTATCAACATTGAATTTCATCGGCCATTTTCTTGCCCAGTCACCCAATTTTGAGAGATCCCTTTTTAAATCTTCACAGTCTGCTTCAGAGTTAGCTATCTTGACTAATATTGTTTCATCTGCAAATTTGCCACCTCACTGTTTATCCTCTTTTCCAGATCACTTATGAATATGTTGAACAGTACTGGTCCCAGTACAGACTCTTGGGGGACATGCCTATTTACTTCTCTCCATTCTGAAAATTGACCATTTATTCCTAACCTTTATTTCCTGTCTTTTAACCAGTTACTGATCAGGAGAGGACCTTCCCTCTTATCCCATGACAGCTTACTTTGCTTAAGAGACTTTGGTGAGGAACCTCATCAAAGGCTTTCTGAAAATCTAAGTACACTATGTCCACTGGATCACCCTTGTTGACCCCCTCAAAGAATTCTAATAGATTGGTGAGGCATGATTTCCCTTTACAAAAACCATGCAACTCTTCCCCAACAAATCATATTCATCTATATGTCTGATAATTCTGTTCTTTATGTAGTTTCAATCAGTTTGCCTGGTACTAAAGGTAGGCTTACTATCCTGTAATTGCCAGGATCATCTCTGGAGCCTTTTTTAAAAATTGGCATCACATTTAGCTATCTTCCACTCATCAGGTACAGAAGCTGATAGGTCACATACCACAGTTAATAGTTCTGTAATTTCACATTTGAGTTCCTTCAGAACTCTTGCGTGGATACCATCTGGTCCTGGTAACTTAATTATTGTTTAATTTATCAATTTGTTCCAAAACCTTCTCTAATGACAGCTCAGTCTGGGACAGTTCCTCAGATCTGTCACCTAAAAAGAATATCTCAGGCTTGGGAATCTCCCTCACATCCTCAGTCATAAAGACCAATGTAAAGAATTCATTTAGTTTCTTTGAAATAGCCTTTTCTTCCTGGTGTGCTCCTTTAGCATCTCAATCATCCAGTAGCCACACTGGTTGTTTAGCAGGCTTCCTGCTTCTGATGTACTTAAACATTTTTTTTGCTGTTACATTTCAAGTCTTTGGCTAGCTGTTCTTCAAATTCTTTTTTGGCCTTCCTAATTATATTTTACACTGCACTTGCCAGAGTTTATGCTCCTTTCTATTTTCCTCTATAGGCTTTAACTTCTTTTACTTGTTTACCATGACAGCATTTTTTTGGTCTCTTACTAAGTTTTTTAATTTAGGGGTATATATTTAAATTGAGCCTCTATTATGGTGTTTTTAAAAGTTTTCTTTGCAGTTTGCAGGGATTTCACTTTTGGCACTGTACCTTTTAATTTATGTTTAACATCCTCATTTTTGTGTAGTTCCCTTTTCAGAAATTAAATGCTAAGATGGTGAGCTGCTTTGGTATTTTTCCCCCCAGCACAGGCACATTAAATTTTTTTGTTATGGTCACTGTTATCAAGCAGTTCAGCTATATTCACCTTTTGGACCGGACCCTGTGCTCCACTTAGCACTCAATCAAGAATTGCCTTCTCTTGTGGGTTCCAGGACTAGCTGCTCTGGTGTCAAAGAGAGTCATTGGGGCATTGACTTGAACTTGGGTTTCCCCACCTCCTAGGAGAAAGTCCTAACCATCAGGTTATAGAGTGATTCTCCTTTCCTTCCCTGGCCAATGACTTCATTGCCATTATGAATGATCTCTAATCTACCCCATCCCTCCATTACCAGCTTCACAGCGAACCTTAGGATTCAGATAGGGCTGACTGCTATGCTCACCAGAGAAGGATAGTCACAGCTAAAACTAAACTAAACTTTATAAGTGTTCATAACCAAACAGGTTTGTCCTGCATTTTGCTGCAGGCATTCAGGTTGTGTCTAAAAAGTACTGATATTACTATCAACTTTTGCAGGAGCCAGCCAATGTGGAGGAAGAGCACCAGTTCAGGAAGCAGTCGTTAGTTGGGGTATAATATACAAAAGCTTTGAGAGCAAAAACTAGTCTCTGTGGCCCTATTGCACAACAGAACTAATAATGGGCAACTATAAATCACAAGCTAGATACAGATACTACATGTTCCTGTGCTGCAGAAATGATTTCAGGTTTTCTAGCATTCCAGTTCTTTAGCAGTCAAACCCAAAGGCCTCATTTAAAATGTCTACATCATTCCAGATGGATAATGTCACAATAGTTTGTCCAACAATGCAACAAAAGCAAAAATGTTCTTAAAGGAAGTCTTCTGTGGAATCCATGAATGGGGGACTCAACTCTACGGTGAGTGCAGTAGACATTTTCTATCTACATGAGGCTGTTAGATTAGTTTTGTTCACTTTAGGAACAGCAAATTAACTATATTGAACTGAACTGCACTCTCACCCCTTTGTTATGCTGGTTTAAGGTACTTCCCTTATGAATCATTCCATACACAGCTCTATGCTTGTTCAAATTAACCACAAAGCATTCTGGGCAGATACCCCATGGTACAACATTCTGCCACTTAGCTATTTACAATGATATTCTCAGAGTGCATTGTGGGATGCTTACTAGAGTCCTCTCCTGGCCTCTGTATTTTGCCAGTGCTATTTTCTAACTGCTTTCAGGCAGCATGGAGAACATGTGCTGAGATCAGAATGATTCACGTGTATTGTCCGTCAGACAGACAGCCATGTGTGACAGATGTGGAGAGCAGTTCCTCATACTTTTCAGCAGAGTAGTACCAAACAAATTCATTTACAAATTTCATAGGTAACAGATGTTACTGTTTGAATTTAAAAAAAGAAAAAAAAAATGAATATAGTGCAAAACCAAAGGAACTGGGGCATGCTCAAAGTGTAGAGCGCTCACAGACTCCTGTAGGTTGGGCACTGTAAATTATTTTCTCCAGGGGCAGGGGAACAGATTGCTGTGGGAAGAGCCTGAAATGTGGTTGATTGAAAGGGTGATCCTGGTATGATGTGTTCCCCCTAGCTTGCAGGACAATACTAGGATCGGGTGCTGTGCTTGATGTTTGTAACAGCAGGTGCTCCACTGCAGCTGCCACCTCTGCATTGTCTGCATCCTGTCACTTTCCAGGGCCACGCACTCCCTTTTGATCCTCTGAGTGCTCCAGGAAACCATTTCCTCCACACTTCTGGCCTTCTTCAGTCCTTTGTTGGGTTCAAATCATTCATTCTTTAAACACTGCCTTTTCCCCCTTCTGAGGTTTGTCCCTCTCTCAGCGGGTGATAAGTCCCCTCTACACACGAGCTGTGGCTTTGCAAGAGCTGAAGGAAATCAGAAAAGCACAAGTACTTATCTTGCCATTTTATCCTAGTCACTGTGCCAGCACTGATAAAAGGCTGCTTTTCCCACCCTTTTGGAATGTCATTCCCATCTCCTCTTTCCACACTGGGGTTTGCTTTGAGACCATACGATGTTTTCCAACTTTCCCCCGCCTTTTACAGCACCTCTGTAAAAACATTCGGTGGGTGGGGCAGGCTAGTAGTTGCATGCACACCTCTGCAGGCTGCCGTGTGTTCCTCTGACACAAATTCCCCAGGAAACACAAAAGGGTCTTATTCAAAAAGGCAACTGGGCAAACCAGGAAGCTACACAGCCTTGCTATTGACTAGGAAGGTGATACTCCAGCTGGTGCAGGAGTGGAACACAAATACTAATTATATAGAGGTTGTCCTGGCACAGCTGCATTGCCTTGTGTCTTAGGAACATGTATAAGCCCCATCACAATAGTAACGAGGGCCTCACAACACCCGTTAGGTAGAGATAGGATTACTATTATTCCCATTTTACAGATGAGCACAGAGAGGCTAAATGACTTGCCCAAGGTCACCCAGGAAGTCTGTAGTGGGGCAGGGAATTGAATTAGTGCCTCCCAAGTCCTAGACTTGTGCCCCACACATTGGCCATCAGTCCTCTCTATCCTTCCTTGTAACGTGTGCACCAAGAGAGCACTTTGGGTCCTCAATCCTCTTGGGGGCACACTCTCCCTGTAGCATAAAATTCACTGCAAAATAAACAAAATTGCAATAATTCTTCTGAACCCAAGAGTTCCAGATAGCCAGGAATGCCTCCTGGCTTAAAATGTCTGAAATATCTTTGAAGGCTGGTTGGGGCAACTTATCCCAAAGTCTCAAGTTAGTTAAAAGCTGAGGGCATGTATAGAAGTGCGAGCCAAAAGCCTTTTCTCCATTGCCTTCTCTCTTTCCGTATCTGCCACTACAATAAATACATTTAAAAAGCATTTGATGTTTAACCACCACGGTGCTGACAAGAGGGGGTCCACAACAGCAAGCAGCTCAGAAAGGGGCACTTGGGGGCTGCAAGCGTGGCCAGTGGTTGTGGGATTTAATACTGCAGGGAAATAAAACTTTATAGTGTTAATTCTCTGGTGCGGTTGCCATTTTGAGCATACTAGGGAGAGGAGGGGTTTAAAAGCCAAGCAGCCAGAGAGAGGCTCCCATCTCCATCAACATGCCAATGGACAGCTGGTATCCAGAAAAAGCTGTATTGTATAATACTTGCTGCTATAGCTCCCCTCTGCAGCATTTTCAGGCTGGCTGCCGGTAGAACTCGGTTTCACTGCATTTTTGCCTGTCCAGAAAAATCTCCTCTTGCTTGGAGCCCATGGCTTTTATGGCAGTCAAAAGCACCTTTTCTGGTTCTTGATTACTTTCTGGAAAGCTGTCCACCACATCATTTTTTGGTGTGGTGGTGGCATCCCTTGGAAAAAAATGCAGCCCCGGTACTAATAATATAGGCAGGCAATGGGGTGTTACCAGGAGGTCCGGTTCTGGTCCTCTGCCTTGTGCTGGTGTTCCTTTGCTTTGTGTCAGCTCTGGCATCACCTCCAGGAATATCCCCTCATCTTCAGTTGCTCAGAAGACATCTGGTAGATGTCTGCATTATGGGAACTTCTCCAGATGGAACTGAATATGTAGCTCTCCTAAAAGGACGGTCAATTCCAGGAGCTTTGCAAAGGTCTACATGGAAGCAGGGGAGTGGGAGCACAGCTGCTAAAACTGATATATGACTGGGTGTGTGAACTCATCATTACCTGGTATTGAAAAGGGGCACATCTGGCTGAGTGCTAGCATTTAAACAGAGGCGGCACCTGGTTCAGATGACCCTGGAGCAGTGGAGAGCACACAGGCAGGCTGATTCAGGTGTGATGCAAGGCAGCATGGGATAGCAGTGGGAAGACCACCAGCAGTGGAATAGCTGGGAAAGAGACCACATGTTCCTTGAAGTGAACACACACTGCAAAATGGAGTTACTCCTGTTCCAAGAGGGATTACTTGCCGCAGCCTAAGACATCAAAGAATTTTCTTTAAAATATAAAAATAATTGTAAAACGGTTGTGTGTGGATGCAAGGCACCATAAAGCAAACAAACCAAAGTTAGTCTGATGTAACATCCCTGTGCAGACAAGCCCCAAAGGAAGCTGGTTTGTTGACAGCAGAAATATGGTTCACCATGGTTTCATTATCCCTGTCATTGGCACCTGCACTGAGGGGGCATTTAGGCACGGCTGAACTATCACAGTGGTCTGTAAATGGGACTTGGGCTACAGCAGAATAGTCTCTGCCTTCTGACTGCTGTGCATGACCAACAGAAACTTGTTCAGATATCTCTGCCCTTACGAAGAAGATCTACATACCCAAGTCCCTCTATGCAGGCGTAGGCCTTTAACTGAACTCTGCAGGACGAGCACTTGTGTAATCTAGCTTTAGTCTCTGTGGGTTTAGCAGCTGCTTCATCAGGCAGAGAGCTCAGATACTGGGGCAGGCCGACAGAACATCTCATCCACCCGCCGCAAACCAAGACATCTGTGCAAGGAGCAGACCACCAGCACAGTAATAAGGTATAACGTAGAATTGCAATTGCTGCTGGCTACTTCCCTGAGAAAAAACAGAGTTGAGCCAGGTGTGCGTTTGAACTGATGCAGCTGTAGGAACTGCCTCTGCTCTTAAGTCACCCCTTGGAAAAGGGGGAGTAAACTTTGGCGGGAGAACACTATGGGCAGCTGTTCCCTGGTACATGGCCCCAAATGACAACTCTGCTTTGACACCTCTGCCCCAACACCAATAGCCACAAGAAAGTAGACAACCGTCCCCTGACGCCGGGCCACTGGTGCTTTGGAGAGACAAAAGTTAACTGAAAAAGGTGAAAACACATCTTAAACTCAGACATTTAAAATAAGCCCCTTGAAGGAAAACATTGTAGCAACAGGAGCCTCCAGTGAGTTGAGCAGCCGTTTGCTGGTTTCCAAGTCACGTACTTTTTTTAGTTAGTATTATAGTCTTGCACCTGCAGTTCTCAAATGCAGTGACAATCCAAGTCCTAGTAACTAGATGATTAATATAGTTTAAAAGGGCCAAAAGTCTAATATTCATAAATCTGAGCCAATTTTTCACATGCAAGATGAACTCAAATATAAAGGAAAGAACATTATAAAGTGGTCCCAAGATAAAGCTTAAAAACTTAATTTTTTAATATACAGAATCCCACCAAGCTATGTTTTTAATAGCTGTTAGATACTATATTCATGTGCCTAACACAGCATTAGGCAAGTACCACTGCAATTATTGTACTGATAACATTGTTCCTGAGAGCTGTAGATATGTTCACTGACTTGGACAAAAAAAGAACAGTGAAATACGTTGTGGAGGTAGTTAGAGCAAATGAATGAAGCCATTATGTTGGGTGGCCTACTCATTTGGATTCAGATGGGGGTACCAATGAAAGAAACTGAGAATGAAGCTGAGCTCGTTTAGCCTAACCCAAAGAAGGCTGAGGGGAGAGATGACTGCTCTCAATAAATACATCAAAGGGATAAATACCAGGGCGGGAGAGGAGTTATTTAAGTTAAGCACCAATGTGGACACAAGAACAAATGGATATAAACTGGCCATCAACAAGTTTAGGCTTGAAATTAGGGGAAGGTTTCTGGAACAGCCCTCTATGGAGAGCAGTGGGGGCAAAAAACCTAACTGGCTTCAAGACTGAGCTTGATGAGTTTATGGAGGGAATGGGACTGCCTACAATGGCGTGTGGCCCATCGACAACTGTCAGTAGCAAAAATCCCCAACAGCTGGAGATGGGACACTAGATGGGAAGGGCTCGGAGTTACTACAGAGAATTCTTTCCCAGGTATCTGCCTGGTGGGTCTTGCCCACGTGCTTGTGGTCAAACTGATTGCCATATTTGGGATTGGGAAGGAATTTCCCGCTAGGCCAGATTGGCAGAGACCTGGGTTTTTTTCCCCCTTCCTCTGCAGCATGGGGCATGGGTCACTTGCAGGTTTAAACTAGTGTAAATGGTGGATTCTCTGTAACTTGAATGCTTTAAACCATGATTTGAGGACTTCAGCAACTCAGCCAGAGGTTAGAGGTCTATTTCAGGAGTGGGTGGATGAGATCCTGTGACCCGCAACATGTAGGCAGTCAGACTAGATGATCACAATGTTCCTTTCTGACCTTAAAGTCTAGTCTACGAGTCAAAAGAACATGGCTTTTGGTGAAAAGTTTGAACATGAGATTTTTCATCCATTCTAACCCAGCAGATTGACACTATCCTAGTCAATGGTTACTTTATAATCCATTTTAAGTATAAGGTGTTTACTTTATCTAACACATTCTAAATTTATTGGGATTCCAAGAGGGTTTTGGACCCAGAATTCTCTCTCCTCTTTCTTACTTGAGATGGAAGAAGAGTAGTCAGAGAATAGAAATGTCAGCTATCCTGCTACGCCTTTGATACTTGAAGAACTGAGCCATTTGTAAGCATTTTACACACATTATAACCAGTAGAGAATACCGGAGGCAAAAGAGAGCTTCTAAGCTCTTTGGCCTTTTAGACTAGACTTGACTAGACCGTGGAAAATTTGTCCCTTAGTGACTTGCTCAAAGTAACTCACTAAGCAGAGCACTGAATAGAACCCAAATCTCTTGGGCCTCACAAGACCACATAAGACACTCTAAAGATATTTTTGGTGTATGGACAGACAGCTCATGAAAATGAACTCCTCACTAGAACTGGTCAAAAATTTTCAATTTGCACTTGAGTACAGGATTTCAGAACAAATCAAGGGTATAATTCAGAGGGAAGATAAGCATCAGCATGTGTAGTGAAGGTGGTTTTAGCCCTGATTTAAGGTAAAATTTAGCTATGGTAACAGGTAGACAAACATACATACTAAGCAGAAGAGATGTGATCTAGCTAATTTTGTATGTTCTGATGTGCTAACATAGCTAGAAAGCATTACACAGTACAGATAGGTTCTAACCAAAACCAGGATCTGACTCCCCTCCCAGCTTAGGCTCCACTCCTACATATACTTATGTTTAACTATATTCACGTGAGTAAATCTTTGGAGATCAATGGAACTACCCCTATGAGTAAAATTAAGCATGTGCATATCTGTTTGCAGAATCAGGACCTCTGGGTAATCCAGAAACAGATTCTTATTTGGAATTCAATCTGACACACATACTCGCACTTTAAAACCATCTCCTTTCATATTCACATAAAATGTATTCAGAGTTCATTATGTGGCCCTAATCCCTGATTGGGGGTCTCAAAGGTTCACAGTGCAAATAATCTTAATTATGTTTGTTTACTATCTAAGTAAAATTTATTTACAACATTTTAATTGTAACAGCCATTATCATTAAAAATTCTCTCACTCTAGATGGCTGGTGGGAGAGGGGACTCATCCATTGAGGTAAGGGAAACTAAGTAGTGCTAATCAGTGGGAGAATAACAGGACTTAATCAGTGAGAAGCCCCAAATTCTGTGCTGGAGGCATTTGTCTGAGGAAGATTAGAGTGAGGATATTTCCCAAATGTAATGCATCTCAAGAAACATATTAGCTTGCTGTAAATACAGTTAGCTAGGTTGTAAAATTAAACAAAAGCCCAAAGTAAGAAGGGAATGAGTGGTTTCACGATGGTCAGACAAGACGCACTGATTGAAATGTTATTGTTTTTTCAATCAATTAAGCAAAGTCAAAGTCAAGAGTATTATTGTCAATTTAAGCCAGAGTGCAGGAATGAAGATCTCTGAACACAAACTACTTCTATTACTCATCACGAGCAAGTCTGGTAAACACAGTCCATGGTCTATTTCTCCTCTTATTGTTACAACTCCATTGGCTTCAGTGGAGTTACTGCCAGTTTACACCAGTGTAAATTAAAGGAGAGTAAATGCCACAATATTTGCCCTTTCATTCTTAACTAGTGAAATGTGTTGCTTTCAGTATGGCAGCATGCATAATGCTTAAAAAAAGTTTTAAGATGAGCTTAATTACTACCAATCTTTCTTCTTACAGTGCTGCTTTATCGACTAGAATGCCTTAACAAACCCAGTAACTCAAGCATACAGAATGCATTAAGAAAGATACATCTTGGCTTTAGAACAGAATGTTTTGAAGTCATTTCTAATTACAAATGATACTTGGAGTTTAATAGACCAGGGCTAATAGACAAAGCATATATATATATTCTAAGTTACAATAGGAGTTGTGTTTGGTTGCTAATTTCAGCTAATAAGGAAGAGATGCCTCAGTTGACTATACTTTATTTTTGTTTGTGTTTTGGCTAAACCGCTAGTTCAGTATAGAATTCCTCTGCAAATGATTCTATTAGTTACAGTGCTTCTTCTCTGAGCTTAAGGATGAACAATGCCTAATTAGATTTTGATCATAATCAGTCTTGGTTTACATTAAATTTCAATTGTAAGACAAACAGCTTCATGCAGTAATGATGGTTTAGTAATTGGTCCAGAGTGAGAGCTCTGAATATATGGGGTTACAACTGGACTATGATATAATTTATGCAAAGTTAATGATTCTGTAGCTGAATGTAGTAACTACTTCCACCATCAACCTCCATTTTTGGCTGTTTGTAACCTGAGGGAAAGAATTGTGATGAGCCGATTCTTAATGGGACACTGTCAACTCCAAGCTAATATTATTGTTTAAAAAAAAAACAAAACCAAAAGCCCCAACCTTGCAAGCTGTTACACACAGGTGGACCCCCTGCAGAGTCCCTCTGACTCAATTTGATTTCCCACACAAGTCAGTGGAAACTGTGGGTGCTCTGCACCTGTCATGAACAGATTATTGGTTATTACTAACTTCTGCAACTGATACTTTGCCCTCTGAAGTTACACAGAACTACCTTTATCCCTTTTTCAAAAGTGACAAATATTCAGCTAAGTTATTAAAACTAATGCCCTGATCCTGCAAACACTTATGCATGTCTTTAACTTTACACACTTGAATGGTCTCATACATAAAGTTAAGCACACACAACAGTTTACAGGATCAGTGCATTAATTTGCTTTGCTTGAGCAGGAACCTTTTATATATCCGCATGGAATGATAATTCGCACTTTAATACATTATATTTTGTACGTGCAGTGGGTTTATATACTTGCATGTCAGTGAACACCCCGATCAGCACTTAATATTTACATTTTTATATATCAACAAAGAAAATAGTTATGGTTAAAGCTTGGCATTAGTGAGCATTTCTCCAACGCCTTTTCCTAGCTCAGTTCCTAGTCATTCTTAGGTAACACACTTGTTGCAATAGCCAGGCAGAACTCATTACTGTGGCAGTGTGGGTTTACAATAATGTAGTTCTTGAGAAACTGTAGAGCTGAACTTCATTCTTCAGATTAATGATTATATGGCGGGGGGGAAATCAACCCAATTGTTTCTAGAACCCACGGTTGACTGTGGGGATTGTTTGATACTCCTTCAAAATAAGTGCTTTGTAAGTTTTGTAGCTACATTTCCAACTCAGTCCTGTAGTTTGCCAAAGAGAGCCAGCTGGCCGCATCTGGCAAAGAGAAGGCAATATCACAATATCCTGTCCTGGATACTTTCCTCAATACTAAACTGTAGCAATGCGCAATAGAGACATGGGGTTGGGAGGGAGCTGTGCTTGGTTTTATGTATGTATTTAATTTTTTTTTTTTAAGGCCTGTGAAGGCCAGAACAACATAGAAGATTCATTCACTAATACTGAACAGTTTGGGGGTGTTCTAGCTTAGTTTTGTTTTTTTAAACGGAGTACATCTTTGGAAGCCTTCTGTCTGGGTTTGCAGACTTGAGAACTAACCGACCACAGGCTGCTGTGGGCATATTTCAGTGAGGGTCTTAGGCTGCTACATTTAGTACAACGGTGAAATCGCCGTAGCAGGTCGCTGCAGCCCAGAGAGGGTTAAAGGGGAGGCGAGGCTAGGACAGGAGCCCGCAGGTTTACGAACGGGACTTTAGAGCTCGCACAGCAGCAGGTTCCCAGCGTCAGGAGAGACTTTTAACAAACTACCGTCAAAGCTAACCCACACGGAGGGGCTCCGCTGGGAGATCTGCACCGCAGGGACCCTCCATCGCTAACAATCCCTGCCGCTGGGCTGGGCTGGTACCTGGGCAGTCTCCCCCGGGGCAGCGCGGCGTCTCATCCTCACCCGCGCGGGGTGCGGGAACCGTCCGGCGCAGCTGGGCGCAGCTCCTCTGGAGACACCTGACTCCACCCCAAGGCGCAGGCTGCTGCGTGAGACTCACCGCCAGCTTCTCCCCTCCTCACAGGGGCCTGGGCTCGGCAAAACGGCCGCGGAGCTTCCCCGGGGCGGGCAGGGCACTTGGCAGCGGGGCGCCGGGCTCCCTCGCCATGCTGCGGAGCGGAGGGCGCTCGCACCTGCTCTCCGCGCAGCTCCTCTCCCGCAGTCAACGCCCCTGCACACCGCTGGCCCTAGCCCTCAGTGCCCAGCGTCTGTTCCCCCCTCACCCCCCGCACACAGCTGGCCCTAGCCCTCAGTGCCCAGCGTCTGTTCCCCCCTAACCCCCGCACACAGCTGGCTCCTGCTCCCCCCCCCCCCGCACACAGCTGGTTCTAGCCCTCAGTGCCCAGCGTCTGTCCCCCCCGCACACAGCTGGCTCTAGCTCTCAGTGCCCAGCTCCCTGTCCCCCACTTCCCTGCACACAGCTGGCTCCTACCTTCCCCCCCGGTACACACACACACACACACACAGCTGTCTCTAGGCAGGCACCCAGCTCACATCTCCCTCCCGCACACAGCTCAGCTGGATCTTGCCCCAGCTGCCTGCAGGCTCAGTGCGGTTCCCTCCCAGCTAGAGCCTCTCCCCGACCCTCCTGCCCACCGCTGGCTCTCAGCTTTTACTGCCAGCGCCTGCCCCCGGCTCGCTGGGCTCCCCGTGTCACCTAACAACCGCTCCCCCCTGCCTGCCTGCCCCAGAGAGCGATTCAGGTGCAGCAGCTCTTGCTCTTCTTCACTTATCTCCCCCAGGCAGGCAGGCACTGGCTTCCTAACCTGCCCCCAGCTCTCCTGGACACCGGCTGCAGCAGCCTTTCCCTTGGGTCCTAACGCCTGCCAAGTCTGGTGCTGCCAACGAGGGAGTTTCCAGGCTTGCAGTCGCAGCCGGATGTAAGTCTCAAGTGTCCTCCCTCAGTGGAGCCGTTGCTCTTGGCTAGCGAGCGAGGGCTCTTGTTAGGAGAGGAGGGAGCTGGTGTCCCTGAGCTCAGCTATTCACAGGGGTGGCTGCTGATGGGATTTCTCAGAGGCGCAAAACCTCAGGAAACACAATGGAATGAAATTAGCTTCCCATGACTGTGTGCCAAAGGTGCTCATCCTGGTCCCATTGAAGTCAGGGGCAACATTCCCAATGACCCGTCTTATCAGGACTGGGCCCACATACTATGGTGATGGGTGCAATAAGAACCTATATAGAAGAGAATATTTAGGGAGGGGTGAATTATTATTATTTATATTGTTGTAATGTCCAGAAGGCCACAGTCAGGAAAAGCTCCCTATTGTGGTAGGCACTGTTCAGGCATATAATAAAAGAAAGCCCCATTCTCTATAAAATATTTCATAATCTAAATGGTGAAGCAGTCCAGAATTTCCCCCATGAACATTTGCTCATTTTTAGAATCAATCACTAAGTGAATGTTTTGTGAGATTCCAAAATGTTTACCTTAGTTCAGTGTTTACGTAGGTGCCCTCCTTCTCCCACTTCCCTCCATGTGTGTAGTTGGGGGGCTAAGGGGGCATTGCCACTCCAATCTGCAAGCCTCAGGCAGGCATGGAATCTGCTGCCATCCCCCCTCAACCTCCCGCACAGCCCTATTGGCCTGACTGGAGCTGCCCCCCCCCAAATATAGAAGTCAAACTAGGCCTATGCTTCCCCTCTTCCAGTTCTGGCAAGGACCAAAACCAGAAATGCCAAAATCCCTTGAGAGGCTCTACTTGTGGGATTTTCAGCTGTAGCCAGAAATGGAAAATAGAGACCCACTTCACTCAAGATTTCCAGTGCAATTCTGCAAATTCTAGAAGTTTGGAATGTTCAAATAAGGCTCAAGTACTCCTTTGAGCACTCATACTAAATGCACTGGAACTATAACCCTTTTGAAGTTCACCCAGGTCCTAGAATTTTTTAAAAATCATATTGTTGCAGATCTGATGCAGACTAAGAATATCATGTCTGTCACCATGCTATGTGACGTGGCCACATGACTCTTCAGAACTTCAGCTCTTCCTACTCCAAAAGTCTTAATCCCGGTTACCAGTACAGAGCCAACAGTCAGATGGTTGAGTAGCCCTTCTTCTCTCAGAGGGCACACTATCTGGTATGCTACAATATTTTAAAGGCATAAAAGTAATTTGTGACTTTCAAAAACATCTGAGTTTGACTGAAGCTTCCTTTAAATAAATCTTTCAAGGCATCACTTTAAATTAATTGATTTGGTTGCACAATTTATTTTTACCATTCATGACGATTAACTATTGATTTAATAGATGCCAGGGCCAGAAGGCACCATTGTGATCATCTAGTCTGACTTCCTGTAAAACATAGACCATAGAACTTCCTCTAAATACCTTGAGCAGATCTTTTAGAAAAACATCCAATCTTGATTTAAAAATTGGCCGTGATGGAGAATCCACCGCAATCCTTGATAAATTGTTGCGATGGTTATTTAATCTCACTGTTTACATTTTTTCTCTTTTTTTCCAGTCAGAATTTGTCTTGCTTCAACTGCCAGCCATTGGATCATATTATACCTTTGTCTGCTAGATTGAAGAGCTTATTATTTATTTATTCCTCATGTAGGTACTTATATACTGTGATCAAACCACTTCTGAACTTTCTCTGTTAAACTCAATAGATTGAGCTCTTTGAATCCATCACTGTAAAGCATGTTTTCTAATCCTTTAATAATTCTTGTGGCTCTTTTATGAACCCTCCAATTTATTAACATCTTTATTGAACAGTTGATACCAGAACTGGACACAGTATTCCAGCCATAGTTGCACCAGTGCCAAAATACAGAGGTAAAATAATCTTTGTACTCCTACTTGAAATTCCCATGTTTATGCATCCAAGGATTGCATTAGTCCTTTTGGCCACAGGATCATATGTTCAGCTGATTATCTTGGGAAACAGTGACTGTGAAAAAGATTTGGAGTTGTGGTGGATAGAGTTCCTCATCTTGTAAACATGGCCTGCAGTCTTTATTCCTAGATGAATACATTTACATTTAGCCATACAAAAATGCACATTGTTTGCTTGTGCCCATCTTACCAAGACATCCAGATTTGGTACCTATATGATGCACAATGATATCAGGTCCAAGGAGTTCATTTTATACCTAGTTTCCTCAAGATCCTATATGATTTCCATTCTTGTCTAGGTAGCTCTCAAGCCTCCGGGTCCAGTGATGTGACAATAGCTGCCCTTAAGGAATGCTTGTCAAAGACTCAAATATGGAAGGGATATTAAAAAATAGTAGTTTGACATATAAGGAAGGGATGAGACAAAAATTGCTCAAAAGAAGATCTTCCTCATTTTTTCAATGTGCATCAAAAGTTGTCTTGCGTGATGGAGACATCTATGATTGCTTGGAAGAAGATCTGTCTTCAGGCTCTCTTGCTTCTTCCATGACTAAGATGCCTTCTGTTTTTGGTTGTTCCAAGAGGGATGGATATGTCTTTATTGAAAATAAATTAAGGTCAAATGTAGACACACATTGTAGAGAATCTCTTCTAGCCAACAGTGCTTGCTGGTCTTCCTGGAGAAGCCATTAGTGCCAATTATAATTCCAGCTGGATTAATAGATCAGTGAAATAAAGTGCACCCAACCTTGGGAAAAGATTTTTTGTTCCAAGCAAATCTCTTGCTAACCTTTAGAACCTCAAGAACAGGAATCCAACAAACCCACCTCCCCTCTCTGGCCTCTCCATGGTCCAATTCTCTGTTATAAATATGTCCTTCCTTCACCTGTCTGCCTCCCTCCAAATATACAAAGAAGCTCACACTTTACCCCGCCTTTGAGTACAGGGACACTTTTCAGCTGTGTGCTGATTCTGTTTATGCTTCTGAATTACAACATCTTGGTGTTTTTCAGATTAATGCAAGGTGAAGAAAGGGCAGCCAAATTAAGAGAGCAACTTGGCTACAATCAGGAGAGCAAGCCAGTCCCATTCAGGCCTCAAAGCTGTAGGAACTGGCCAGTCCTGAAGCATTAAAACCACATGGGCAAATACTGATAAAAATTATTCACCATTTATTTGTTTGTAAATGCACTCACTTAGACTATGTTCACAATCTTTTTGTCTTTGCTTTCTGCAGATATTCTAGTGAGCAAATTCACAGGCAGGAATGTTCACAGAGACAGTGAATATCTGCAGAAATCAAATTTTGAATTCACAGGTGGGAGCATTTGAGTCTAAGCATTGTGCTTATCATGTGACCTGTTTGTCTAATCAGAGCAGCTCAGCTTTAGAATATTGAGCAATTCATGTTTGCATAGAACAGTGAAAATATTTCAAGCAAATGCATTTGTGGAAAACTTGATAGTTTATGGATAATTCCTGAACAGAAAAAGGGCTAAATTCAATAAAGCAATTGTTCACTGAAAACAGTTTGCCCAGTTCTGGTTAAAATTCCTCAGGATTAACCAGTGTCTGAAGGGTTAATGTGTCTGAAATATTTCAGCTTCAGGTGATAATTAAGTTATTGTACAGATGATCAGTATTAAACCAACTACATTCCAGTATGTTCTATCATAATCAGCTCATTATACAAGGTTCCTCGATCCAGTAAATTTTAGTCTCTGCGAGTAGGTATGAGGAAATAAACGAAAGGAAACACAGTACCTCTGCCTGCTATATGGCTGGCATAGACAAGTCAAAAGCAAATGCTCTTAAAGCTTTACTTTCTTGGTCTTCAGCAATTTCCATTGGAATTACCTTTACTGGAAGTATCCATTTATTAGTCTTAAACACATACAAATACAATAGGTGGTTACAGTACTCCAAAACTTGATAGCTACCCCACAAGTCTGAGGCACTCTTCGAGTGAATCAGTCACAGATTTCCAGATGGCCAGTCCTTCTGTCTGTGCCTGGAGATCTTTTCAGTGTGTCCACAAAGTGATCTCCCCAACTCAGACTTGTTACCTCCTTCTTATACCCCAAAAAGTTACAGAGACATGTCAATCAAGAAAATGTTACATAGCTGACCAAACAAATCAATCACTGGGCTGGAGTTACAGAGACATGTCACTTAAAAAAATATTGTTAAGCAAGCGTTCTTAAGCTGTTAACCTGATAGTTAAATTTTCCCATACTGACAATTCTAAAATATATCCAGACTTCCTGTTTTACACAAACATTCGCCCCAGCATATTCAGAGAGAGAGAGAGAATGCAGAGTCAAGTCCACTTCATGTGTTCACTGTCTGAAGCCCCCCTCCCCCCCCCTTCCTGGTTTGCCTAGTTTATGCATACACAGGCCTAAACATGGCTAAAAGCAGCAAGCAGAATAACTGGTAGTCCATCCCAATAATTGGCAGTGTCTTGGGTACCTGGCTGGTTACTAAAATGCCCCTGTACAAACTGACAACCATCAAGTTGGCTTCTACTCCTTGTCCAGTTTTCAGGATTTAAAACTAGAGACAAGTCCAATGCACAGCAAAAGGTGCCTGTCCCAGGTACATGCTTAGCCATTAAAGAAAGCTTTCTTATCCATAGCCTTCTGAGAGAAAAAAGTGTTCAGCGGGCAAGGTCTTTAAACAGCAGACTATAAATTCTTCTCAGCCAGAGCCTGGAAGGAGTTAATAAGCCAGCGTCTGCAGCCAGTCTTTCAGTTCCATAAAAACTTCTTCTGCCAGATTCCGTCTCTTGAGTTCTCATTGGAGGAACCCCAAACAGCATCTCTTCATTCTCCCTGTCCTAATAGAGAGTAATCTCTGCTGGATCCTGCCTTTTCCATGCCAGTGCAATCTTTGCAATTTAACAAACATCTGGGTTCACTTCTCTGCTCAGTGAGAGTTTAAATCTTTTCTCCTGCAGACACAGAGGGTGGTCCATACCCTTCATTATTTAGAGCTATTCCAATTCAACCGGTGGCTATTTCATTTGAGTTTCCTTTTTTCAAATTATATTTAACTTAATACTTTCCTCGCATTTCTCATTGAGATTTCTAGTTACCATTTGTAATGGCAGCCAGTTATTCAATACTACAAAGCTTTTGAAACACAAATCTATCTATCTAAAGTGTTTCTAGGGAGTGCAGAGCACTAAAGAATTAAGTAGTAAGGTACACCCAGAACTGTCTGCAGCAGTTTTTACTCTATGCCTCTCTTGGTTCAGCAGCCTTGGCTAACTGTGTCTTTGGGGTGGTTTGTATTGACTTCTTATTGTAATTCCTTGCCTTCAGTTACAGTAAGAAAATTTTTTCAACAAGATTTAAAACATGCTCTGAAAATAATCCACATTAGGCTCAGTCTTTTTGATGCTGGTATGTCACACTTCTGAAGGTCCTTGACAATGAAAACCTTATCTCTGTCTCCCAAGAGTTTTACCCTGGGCTTTATCTTACAACACACAGAAGTTCAGCTATACTGCTGTATTGTGAATGGAGGGGTTGTCTCTGAGGTAGCTGAGCCTTCTTCAAGCCCTCAAATTGGCATTGGTTAGGATCTGGAGGGGATGTGGAGGGCAGAGTATGTGACAGTGATGTGATTTGTTCTCCAGGGTGGGCACTGGGTTCTATATAAGCTGGAGTTTCCATCTTGCCTTCATTTTCAGTCCTAGAGAATGACAAACATATGGGTCACTAGAGGGAGATATTCCTCTGAGAGGAATGGGTGTAGTTTTTTGGCAAGAAGGAGGTGAAAGAAGGCATTTGTTACCATTCTTGCTACCTGGACATCCAGGATTAGTGATGAAACCAAGAAGATCATGAGACATCATACAATCTTGATTAAAGGAGGGTAGGTTGATGGAGAGGTCAGTGCCACAGTTCAGGCACTGCTCAACAGTATCGTTTCAGTCTTGTCTGGATACAGTACGAGCCAGCTGCTCTTCATCTAGGCACTGATCTTGTGTAGGCTTTGTGATGCCATTGTCATATCTACTGACAAGGAGATGGAACTAGATACCAACATATTTTTGACAACAGAGCCCATAGCATCGCAGGACCTCTTCAAGGCATCTCAAGTGCATAAGACTGTGCTAGGTAGTGGTTTTCTGACTAGTACACTACATCTAAGAATCACAGTGAGGTCCTGGGCCCTGTCTAGGGCTCCTAGGCACTATAGCAATACAAATCAGTAAATAATACTAGGCATACCACCCTTGTCATTTTAATCATTGTAGTTATAATAGTTTCTTATTTTGATATTATGCTATAAGACAACCCATGTTGTCCACATGATTGTGCTACCTTCACTGCATTTTGAAAACCACTATGCTAGGGGAAAGGAGAACCAAGTAGAAGTTTGTTATCTACAGCTTATAGGAGGAAAGTTTAGAAACCCGAGATGTTTTTGACTTTGTCTTTATTTCAGAGTAGATCATAGCACACTTGGACTCTGTTCAACAATAAGGTTACAATTGTTCCCAATACTTCAATGTTTAGGAAAAAAAACAGGAAAGACCTGTTCCAGGAAAGATTATTATATAATTGAAAACTACTATAAGAACACCTGTCCCTACAATACTTTTTTAAAAAGTAATTTCCATGACATCACATTAACAAACATAAAAGGTCATGAAATCTGGTATCTGAAGCAAATGTGTTTGACAGCTGGAATCTGGCACGTGTTCCTCCTGGGGGATAGATTGTTTGTGCATAGCTTGATTGAAAAATATTAAGAATGAATTACAAAATATTAGTGTCACCTCGTAAGAAGTTGTTTTATTTTTTAAGCCATGGACATAACAGATCTCACAGAGCTCCTTTATTTAGTTATGTTAAGGAACAATATATATAAACAAACAAGTTTTATGTTTTTCAGTAGCGTAGTCATAGTTAAGTTGGTAACAGAGACCCGAATTCAGGAGAGCACTTAAGTACATGCATAATCAAGACTTAAAAAAAAACTATACTCTCACTAACATATGAACCTTGCAAGGAATACAAATGCTGGAGATTGCTACTGAAGGAGGAAAAGAAAAGGAAAAGCTAAAGGAATAAATACACAATACTCTCAAGAAGGGAGCAGCCTTTATCTGGGGTGGAAATCTACCAAGAGTTTTACTACAGCCATGCCATAGCACACTATGAGGCCAGATCCCCAGCTAGTGTAAATCAGGATAGCTCCATTTCAATTCCCTTTCCAACTTCAATAAAGCTATGCTGATTTCTAGCAACTGAGGGTCTGGCCCACACCAGTGTCATCTCTTACAGGTTATGCAGGGTTGGTGCTGAGCAATACTTAGTCGAGACACCCAGCTAACCACTCAAGGAAAATCCAGAATGGTGTAAGAAGTGGTGGCAGTGATTCGGTAGGCAGCCCTCTTGAGCCCATTGAGTCAATACTAAACCAATAATCCATTCCTCTTCATCAGTAAATTAAATTAACATTTATAGTACAGTAGCACCTAGAATCCTCAAATCAAGTCAGGGAACCACTGTTCTAGGTGTTGTGTGAGACAGGTATTGCAATTTGATGCAAAATCCTGGACAAACAGAATGTAATTAAGTTAAACTACTTTGAATGAAGTTTCAGTATCTTAGAAGTTCACTATATTAAAAATGCAAAGGTTTATGTATTATTGTGGACTCTAAGGAAGACACCTGGCTAATGTAAACCTTCAGAAGCGTTATGAGCTTCAGAAGGACTCTTTGAAACAATGTGCTAGACAAAGTGAAGGGGAAGTCCTAGGAAATACTTGTGAGGAAGGGAAGGCAACTTCTCACCTCCAAACCCATCCTTTTGAAGCTGGGCCTTGAGGAGAAAGCCTTTGTCTTCTGTTCATCTGATGCATGAGGACCAGAACAGAAGCCCAAACTGGATAAAAGAGTGATTCACAGATTCATGTGGTTGCTTGTTCTGAGATAACAGCTGTTATGAACTTGTGACCACAGAAAAACCCTTTGGGTGGGTTTGAAGGGCTATTCACTGGTCAGAGCCCCCATTGGAGTGATCTCTAGTAAGCTTATTAGCACGCATATAGGTTTCTTTCATTAAGATGGTTACTCTGTAATGCTCTTCCCTTAAGAATAAATGTACTTACTTAGAAAGAGCTGTGTGGTAACTTATAACTGTGGTAATTATGCTGTTTATAGCCTTCCAAGAGTAAGCAATGTACAGATGCAGGCCTCTTTAGGCAGTCTGCCGTGCCTTGCTGAGGAATAACAGGTGTTTAGGGAAGGAACTGTGTAGCTTTGTAACACCCTGGTCAGCAGGCAGAGAGACAGGTGTCTCCGCCCAAGAGAGGTAACAGTTGGCGAACTGGAAGCCTGAGTGTGGGTGCCCTTTCCGGACCCTAGAAGAAGAATACAGATGCAGTTGCTCTGAATCATGACATTGTTCAGACATATAATAAAAGACAGTCCCTGCCCCAAAGAGCTGGCGCTCAAATATACAAGAAATAACATGTAAATGAGACAAAACAGGAGCATGTGGGGAGAGGACAGGGTAAGAAACATCACTGGGTATTTTAGCCAACACTATCCGTGTGCACAGTTGTTAGGCAATTGGAAGCAATGATCAGTAGGTATTCTATTCTTTGTACAAAACTACTGTTGATATCACCAGCCAGGAACGAGACTAGACTATAGCCCATAGTGGAATATATCCTCACCTTGATGGACAGGGTTTTACAACTCCCATTAAGCTGAATTCATACATCCATGCTCCATGAGAAGAGAGTGTTTATGTCTACATAGATCATATCAGTGACTAAACAGAGCAGGGTGTGCTCCATTCATGTGTAACTTGATCTCTGAACTTGAACTGCATTAGCAATTATATTCCAAACCAGTGTGTTAACAAACACTAAAAGCTGCAAATTGCAGAGCATTTATTCTTGAAAGTATTTGATCAACAGATTAATTTCAAACAACTGGAAGCATTGGTAATAACTATATGTATAATAAATATTTGCAGGGAAAAGTAGCTATATTAGGTATTTATTTATGCTCTGATAGCCATGAAGCATTCATATTTACCATGAAGGCTGGTCCTTTGCTCACTTTGAAACACCCATCCATTCAAAAATATTCCTATATTTTCAGCTGTCACTGTTGCTTTAACTCCTTAACATTATAAGAGCCATATTTATGGTAGCAAGGAATTCTGGGGTGAAGGGTTAATCATTTCACTGTAGCTCAGGGATTAACATCACATTAAAAACACATGAACATATATCGAAGTGAGAATGAAAAATGACCAGTGGAGGTGAAAGGTACATTCATTCAAGCAGACAAGGAGTCCTTGAAGAGGAGTTCAATACCTAAGTAAACTTTACTGCACGCTTCTCAGTCAATGCACTGATTACTCCCCAAGTGGTCTCAGTTAAAACACAGTGGCTGTGCAATTTTTAAGTCTATCATTAACATGAAAAGGTCAAGAAGACTGAGTTGAACCCTATTTCAATGCTCTACTTATGAGGAACTTGGTGATCCTCTTGTAATGATACGGTGACTGAATTATAGAAGAACCCTGGCAGAGACAGACACAAAGGTAGAATAGGACATATGACAACAAGACGACAAAGCCCTGGCTGGGATGGTTTAGTTGGGGTTGGGCCTGCTTTCTATGATTCTAGGATCCTTACTGCTCATCTTATTCCTGTATAGCACCTTTCATCTAAGAGGACCTCAAAATGCTTTATAAACTATGGGATAGATCAGGAACTTCTCACTCATGTTGGTGAGCAGTTACTCACGTTAGTCGCTCAAATAAAGTCAGTAGGATTAACTGTGAGAAATTGTGAATCCAATATTCCTACTAGGAAGCAATCTGGTTAAACAGAAGTCACTTCACCTGCCACTTGTGTGGGCCCCTGGATACTGAAATGGAAGAAGGGTTCAGACATACAGGAGGTGAGGAATGCCTACTGCCATCAAGAGTGCAGGGGGAAATTTAGGTAGATAGAATGCAATTCTCCCAGGAGTTAGTCAGGAAAAGTTAGGCTAATGCCCCTGTCCTTAGGAAAAATGCAACAGGAAATGTAGTGACTACAGATTGTCAGGATCTCAGTTTTACATCCTAGCCAAAAGACAACATATCCAGCAGCAGAGTGGTTCAGTACTGACAGACAGAAAAGCGCAACCTATTCATCTGTTATCTAGACTTCCATTGGCCTTGTGGGTTTCCCCTGGAGAGCCAAATTACTGACAAGCAACCCCATCTGCTTTGCCTGTGAGATCCATAAAAAGGTCAATGGAACAGCCCCTAACAGAGGGCCAGCCTTGGCAATGGAAATAGATTATCCTTGCACTCTAAATAGGGCTAAAGGAAAAGTCAGTGATGCTAGATACAAACCCAGAGGAGAGCGATACTCCAGCGATTATAACACTGACTTTGAAAGCACCCAGCGAAACAGCGAGAGGGAGGCCACACTGTTCAAAGCTGGGAGCCTAAAATCAGCCATATTCAGACATGTCAGTGGAAGTGTTTGCTTGCCACACAAGCCCCTTTTCTAGGGCAGTGCATGTGAGCAGCAAGTGCTCAGCAGCGTTGATAATCAGGCCACTTCTATTTAGATACCGTAATAGGGCTGTCAGAGCCCGATTGCAGGCTCCCGCTTTGAAGCGTTTTGGCGCTGGAATACAGAACTGTGCTAACAACATTTACTGGTGATAGGTTTGTTAGGATGTAGGACTCTGCTGAAGTGTTTCTAACCAGTATTCCTGCCCTTGGCCTCCCATCAGCTATGTACCACCCTGTTTCAATACCGCTTTTATTGATTCAGAGTTCAGATTCAGGTGTAGTGTAGACATAGCCTGTCAGCAAAATTTATGTCGCTCATGGGGTGTGAATATTCCACTCCCTGAGTGATATAAGTTACACCAATATAAGCTCATGTGTGCACAGCGCTATGTCAGTGGGGGAGCTTCTGCCACTTGCAGATGTGGTTTTTTTAAGATAACGGCAGAGCTCTCCTGTCAGCACAGAGTGTCTTCACCAGATTCACTGCAGCGGCACAGCTGTATTGGTACAGCTGTAGCACTATACATATAGAGATGGCCTCTATTTGCAGTGTAGCAGAGATGACTTCAGTGCACTAGTGACATTGTTAAAGAGCAACATAGCTGTCAGTTGGTACTTGAAACAGCTAAAGATCCTTATCAGCGCCATGAATAGCTTATAAGTCACATTGCCAATGAATGTCAAATTGACATGGCATGCGTTACTGCTGTCAGCCCTATGAGTTATTTGGTGGGAGGCAGGAAAAACAACACTCTGACCCAGCTTCACTTGCCCCTAGACAAAGGAAATACAGTCAATGACTCAACTGCCTTTGGAATTTACTGTAATCAACGATGGAAGAACATTCCACCTGACAGAAACAAATCTGAGATAATTAAATCTGTCATGCAGAAAAACTGGAAATACTTCCTGGTATTAGAGCCATAAGCCACGTAGCGCATGTGGGGCTGAAAGGTAACTGCTGATTAATGATTTATTGATCAGAAGTACTCCTGGAACCTCTGAAAGTTGTGATATGTTCACCCTACAAATATAAGGGTGCAGTTCTAACCTCAGCAACTTCTTCATTCTCTACCTTCTCTCAAAGGAGAAGGGCAAGACTGTGGGGGCAGTGTGGAGTCATACCACCCCAGCATCCAGGAAAGTATATCACCTTTCAGAGCTCCCCACCAGGCAGCAGCAGCACACCGCAGGTGAGAAGGTGCAGCATGTACTCCCCTTTCTAGCTGGCTATCTGTGCTTGCTATGTGTTGGGGTAGGGAATGCTAGGTCCCATGGGAGCTAGCAGAAAGTCGTGCCTGCATTCAGAAGAGTGCAGGGAAGTATAAGTGATCCTGTACTTCCATGGGAAGTTCAAGGAGGAGGCAGGCCCCCCTCACTCCCCCTGCACACCTGCTAAAGCGCCAGTCTGGCTTAATATGAGCCTTAACAGACACAAAACCAGTGCAAGAATAAGCTATCTAGATGGACATTCAAACTGTTAATTTTGTTGCATTGATTCATCTTCTAGTTTCTTAAGAAAGAAATTTTAATTATTCATGACATTTGTTACTCGTGGCTTATTATATAGTACCACACTGCACATTTAACAGAACACTGTTATATAGCTAAGATATTATATATTTTATAACAGCACTTATGCCTGATAGATGTAATGATATCATGAACCCTCACTCAACTTCCTTTGTAAAGAGATTCCTTTAGGATGAATGCATTAAATGGAATCAAAACTACCATTTAGAAAAGGTATCAGATTCAGAGGAATGGTCACAACATAGTTTCATTCAATTATAGTTTTATTGGAAATATATTTTTATTTAAAAAAGCTTTCAAAATGGTTCCATGTTGGCATGTCCAATATAAATTCTTCACAAGTTGCAAAACAGTACAAGAACTAAAGACTCTCAGATACAAATGGAGTAACAATTTGTATGTTAAAGGGTCACGAGGAACATTGAAGCCATCTATTTTAAATTACAGTTCTCTTTTCTGATACAAACTAGGATTACAAAATATAACATGTCTTTAGCAATCTGGAAAGCCTGCATGTAAGATTTAGGGACATGACAGTTTAAACAGAAGCAAAAGTTTCATGGAACACCTGCTGAGCTAAGCAGTGAATCTCTCCCTACAGCTATCACTAATTACATGAGAAATTGTTATATCTTTGCTACTTTGGAGCCCTCCCCCCCTCACACCTTTTAGTATTTATTATTGAATGACAGCTTGACAGCAGCAGTAGGGTAAGCAAGAGCCTTCGAACATCTTAAGCAGAAGTAACTGAACATTCTCCTGCTTCTTTAAGGCCCAAACAGAGTTTCTGTCAGCCATAATTCCTAAAGGGACAGGAAAAAGATTTTCAGGCTGAGGTGTTACGAGGCCAATCCCCACTATTCTTTCAAGGTTTTGGCTTCTTCCTTCTCTAGCCTATCCTGACAGCTTATATACCCACCTATCAGGCAATTGGCTTCTCTGTATTTCTGTGGTGAGACATGCACTGAAGCCCTTTTAGTAAAAGACAGGGGTGGTTGGATGTTTGGGGCAGTGATCCTCTGCTTTCCAAAATCAGTGTGGGATCCCTTCACCCTATCACCATATACAGCACGTGTGCATGCATACACTTTTCTGCAGAGATTGTCTCTTCAGTTGTTTATCTATGGCAGCAGCGACACTGATTTGAAGGTCAGTTAATGACAACCCCTTATTTTCAATTTTTCATAACTTCCTGATTTAATTACAGTTGTGTCCTTTCATGATCTCCTAATCTAAGCTTATGGATCCAGTTCTTCATCGTCCTGCACCTTGGGAAGTCACTTATATTGGTGCCAAGTGCTACCAAATCTGAGTGGTAAAGATTGACACCTATTCTGCACCATAGTAACTGATTAAACAAGATACAGGACAATGGAGACTCAACTTTCTGACAATGATGAAGGGGAAGATGTTGGCAAATGTGCCTCCACTTTGATGTTGCAAATCCCAACTCTACCCTTCAAGGTCTGAACAGTATCTGATTGTCAGGTCTAATGGAGGTGGTTTTAGAAGATCAGTTAGATGAGGATGAAAAACGTAAATCTTCTGGCAATATTTATCTGATCACCACATTGGTCATTTTGGCTGCATTCATGCCCATTTTGTGTTTAGTTCCCATAACATTCTATCAAATGAACTTTCTGGCTGAAATGCTTCTATGAAACAATCAATTTTAAGTGAACGTTAGAGAATCTTGAATTTATTGAAGCTAGAAACATGAATCACACTTAGTCAATCAAGGAAACAATACAATATGACCTGTGTCCAATCAAAACCAATGCAGAACTGATACAGAACCGATGCAGCTATAACTGCACACCTTGAGTACTGAATGTTCACAATGAGTGCTCATGAACAATCTCTAGATCAAGGCTCCAGTCTTGGAAAGATTTATTGACATGCTTGATTTTACACACTGAGCAGTCCCATTGAATTCCTTGAATCTACCTATAGAATGTAAAGATAAGGCAATGGATAATTTCTCTGAATGATTCTTGGGCCTTCATCTGCAAAAATATGTATATGTCCTTAACTTTATTCAATGAGAGTAGTCCCATTGAGGTCAAAGGGACTTTTCACAGTGTGTAGAGTTAAGCATGTGCTTAAGTTCTTGCGGAACTGGGGCCCAAGAATCATTCATATCAATATTTCAATGAATAATCTGAAATATGAGAAAATCTTAAAGTGCCCAAGGACATTTCCCAAACAGAAAGAGAAGCTGCAACTATACAATTGTTTATATTATTTAATAGAAATGAATCACTTGGCCCTGTGAAAATACCATATATCTGGATAGATTTATAACTGACATTGGGAATCAAACCTTAAAATAAAAATGGGCAAAATCCAGGCCGGATGTAAGGCACAAACTGGGAGAACATCCAAAATGTGAAATAGTCAAATATGTATGACATCATCATGTTCAGAGAGAGTAAGCGTGCGGTAATGTACAGTTAGGGAGACATCAAACCGTGGAAAGAGATGAAAACCTCTCAGAGGAGACTATTTAATGCCATCAAGAGATTAGTTGCTAGGGGTGTCTCATGGGATGAATCATTTTCGAAAGATCCCATTTTTACTCAGCCTGACTCTGATAATTATTTTTATGCATTAATATTGACTTGTTTGTGTCAAACTGGATACAAATTGGGCCAAATCCATCCCTGATGTGACTCCAGGGTTGTCAATGGAGTTCACACTAGGGATTAACTTGGCCCATGGATATCTATAATAAAAATATAGACACCCAAATCTAATTGGTACACCCTAGGAATAAGTATAACTTCCCATCTCTATTCCCTCAGCAATATGTGCATTACTAGATGGAGATGGAGAATTATCAATAATAATGCAAAAAAAGTCAGAAGTGTTCAATAAATATTTCTATTCCGTATTTGGGGAAAAAACAGATGTACTCATGTCATATAATACACTTCCCATTCCACCAATATCTCAGCAGGATGTTAACCAGCAATCTATTAAAATTAGATATTTTAAAATCAGCAGGTCCAAATAACTTGCATTCAAGTGTGTGTGTATTTTGTTTGGGTTTTTTTAAAAGCTGTTTGAGGAGCTTGCTGGACCATTAATGCTGATTTTCAATATATCTTTTGGAACTTCCCTCATATTTCAAGACTGAAAGAAAGCGAATATGGTGCCAATATTTAAAAAGGATAAGCAGGATGACCCAGGTCATTATAGAACTATCAGTCTGACATCGATCTCAAGCAAGATAATGGAGATGCTGACTCCATTAATAAGGAATTAGAGGAGGGAAATACAGCAAATGCCAATCAACACGGCTTTACGGAAAATAAATCCCTGTCAAACTAACTTGATTTTTTTGTGGTGAGATTACAAATTTGGTTGATAAAGGTAAATGCTGATGTAACATACTTAGATTTCTGTAAGTCATTTGACTTGATACCACATGATATTTTGATTAAAAACTAGACTGATTGCAAAATTAACATGGCACACATTAAATAGATTAAAAGATGGCTAACTGAAAAGTCTCAAAATGTAATTGTAAATGGCGAATCATCGAAGAGGGGTTTCTAATAGAATCATGCAAAGATCAGCTCTTGGACCTACACTGTTTAACATTTTTACCAATGACCTGGAAGAAAATGTAAAACCACCACTGATAAAATCTGCAGATGACACAAAAATTGGGAGGTGGTAAATAAGAAAGAGGACAAGTCATTGATATGGAGCATCCTGGATTGCTTGGTAAACTGAACTCAAGCAAACAATGCGTTTTAATATGGCTAAATATAAATGTATACAAAGAATGTAGGCCACACTTACAGGATGGGGGATTCTATGCTAGGAAGCAGTGACTCAGATTTGGGGCTCGAGGTGGACAGTCAGTTGAAAATGAGCTCCCAGAGAGATTCTCTAGCCAAAAGGGTTAATGCAATCCTGGGATGCATAAAATGGGAAATTTTGAGTAAGTAGAGAGATTATTTTAACTCAGTGGTTTACACTGGGGCGACTGCTTCTGGAATACCATCTCTAGTTCTGGTAGCCACAAATCAAAAAGGATGTTGATAAATTTTAGAGGGTTCAAAGAAGAGCCATAAGAATGATTAAGGCATTAGCAAACAAGCCTCATCATGACTGAGCTTCTTGAGTCCATCTATTTAGCTTAACAAGAGGTTAAGCCGTGACTTGATCACAACATTGGGAACAAATATTTCATAATGGGCTCTTTCATCTAGCTGAGAAAAGTAGCACACAATCCAATGCTGGAAGCTGAAACTAGACAAATTCACACTGGAAATAAGATGTAAATTTTTAACAGTGAATATAAATATCCATTGGAACAATGTGCCAAGGACCATGATGGATTCGCCATAACTGGCAATTTTTAAATCAAGAATGGATGTTTTTCCAAAAAACATCTTCTCTGGGAATAATTTTGGGTGAGTTCTCTGGCATATGTTATACAGGAGGCCAGACTAGATGATCTCAATGGTCCCTTCTGGCCTTGGAATTTGTGGATATGCTGGTCAACACTCACTGTACAGCTTATACATACAAAAAGTAGGAATATCTACATAGGGATGAAGTGAGAAGAGAAGCCATTGCTGGGTTAGAAATATCCAAGCATAAACACTGGGGTAGGGGTGCCTGGGGTGGGCTGTGGCAGGTCACTCAGGCCACAAAGCGAAGTCCTTATGGAAAGGATGAGATGCCCATGCCCCTACCTCCACCCTGGTAGCCTGCTCAGCCCCAGCAAGAGGGCAGAATATCCAAGCATCAACACCCCAGGACCTCTATATACCACACGTCATAATGACCTGCTATATTGCAGAGGGGGCCCAGTTAGGGCTGTCCAACATCTGCCCCAGCTCCCACAGCTGGCTCTGGGCTTGATTGCACATGGTTATATGCAGAGCCAGCCACAATTTGGCTCATAACAAACAATAGCAAAATATGGAGTAACAAACAATGTGTATCATTTGGGATGATCAAAAACCACTCAGTCATCTCTCTTCACCTTGTCATTCTTTAGTTATGGCTATTTCCAAATGTATATATGAACACCACATCATAGTCAGTTTTAGCCAGTGTAAATTCTCTCTCAATTCATGCAGAAAAGAAATGTGGACAAACACGCACATAGAAGATCCTCCACTGGTGTAATTTGTCATAGCTTCAATTTGTCCATTCAAGTCAATGGAGCTATGGCAATTATACTAGTACAGTATACAGTACTACAGTACAGTACCCATACAGTACACAGACTTACTCGCCTTTGTACAACATTCTGCACTTAACTAACAAGAATGAACCATCTGGCAGAATTAAACAACATACAAGCAAGATTCATTTCTTCTCCGTGTTGCTGAGCTGTGACTTTTTCAGCAGGTTTTTAACATTGCTAGATACGTACGATAGAGACAAGTCCAATAGGAAACCCTAGAGACAGACTACATTTGGGAACCATCAAACAATGATACGCTGTACTGTCCAATTTTAGCTAGAGAAGACTGGACTTGTGGACTGCGCTGATGCTAATGATGTGCCTATGATATAAGGAAAGTGAAATCCAAGCTAGGCTTAAGAGCAGGACCAGGGGCTACATCTGAACAGAGGGACAAATCTTTCAAGAGAGGGTCAGAAAAGGCTAAAGCTGCATGTAGACTCCCATGTTGAGAAGTAGCAACCCTGACTTATGTACAAGCTAAGTCCTGAGAGATGCTGAACTCTCAATGCTTAGCAACCTTGGGTGCTCAGACCCTCTAAGAGCAAGTTACTGCAGTGCAAACCAGGGTGTAAATCTACAGCACACCAGCTTGCTTCGCAGTAACATCCTGCATGGACATGGCTCCAGCACACAAAGTCCTGGAGTATGGCTTGGCTTCCTATGTTTTGAAGTAGTAGTACATCAAGCCACTCCAGGAATTTCAGAGCAACATCCACACAGGATGTTATTGTGCAGCAAGCTGGTGCGCCACAGATTCACACCCTGGCTTACTGCACAGTAACTTGCTGTGCAGACAAACCCTGAGAATTTAGTTCCATCTGAGCTAGAGGACTGATAAAGAGGTCAGGGTCCATTTTTTTCCATATTATTCAGTTAAATTCCATGAGTGAAAGCCTGGCCTGTGGTTGTAGATTTGCCTCCATGTACAAACAGATGTACAGAAAGTGGAAAAGGAATTATCCCCAAACAAACCCTCCTTTAAAAAAAAAAAGTTCAGGTTGAACGTGTGTTTCAGGGGAGGTCAGTTAATAATCAGAAAATAACATCCCATTCTCTTTATAAAAGTGTACCCCTGAGAAGGCCCCCAAGTTAATCAGTCTGGAAATAAAAAATTAGAGGATTCTATCTGTACCCCACTACCACATAATCCTTCATCACTCATTTTCATTGGTCATCTTGCCTGGCTCACATCACCCACTGGGCCCATTTGTAGGAATAGAGACCCCTTTAGTTTGTTCTGTATTGAAGACAAGTATTATTTAGGTGTATTACAGTACTTCCAGGGTATGTCTACACTGGAACTGGACACACACGACTGGCTCATACCAGTTGACTCAGACTCACAGGGCTTAGGCTAAGGAGTTATTTAATTGCAGCATAGACGATCGGGCTCAGGCTGCAGCCTGAGCTCAGGGACCCTCCCACCTCGCAACATCTAAACCACAGTTAAACAGCCCCTTAGCCCAAGCCAACTGGCACAGTCCAACTGTAGGTTTTTAATTGCTGTGTAGAAATATCCCTAGAGGCCCCAACTGAGATTACAGTAGGCACCACAGAGAGACACGCTCTGCCCTGAAGGATTTATAGTCTAAAGGCACATGACAGTCACGAAGTAGAAGGGGAAAGAGATGCAAAATGACTTACCTAAAGTCACACAGCAGGTGAATGGCAGAGCCACAAACAGACCTCAGGTCTCCAGTCTTTCAGTCCAGTGCCTCTATTCACTAGACCACATGTGCTGTCAGCTATATACTGTTGATTAGATCTATTGTTTATTAAGTGTCCAGTAAATAAAGGTATGTCAGCATTCACTATACTTTCACCTATCATAGTGGGGGACTAGAAGAATAATTGTATGACTAAGACTAAATTATGGCTCTGTCTAGTGTTACAGAAGACTTAGGGTTATGAGGTGAGGTATAGTAAGGCTTCGCCCCAGCATAACAAGCACTCATAGCATGTCCACCCTCTTTTCAGGCCAAGTTCACTTGAGCAAATAAACAAGAAGCTCCTCACACTTAGTCCTAAAGTTTCACAGCCTCCCCCTCCCAAGGGTATTTAGTAATTCTGCTTCCTGCCACTCCACCCAGATCAGTTAGTCCTCATGAAGCCACTGCTCTTGTGTTCTTCTGGAAAAGCAACTCCAAGATAACCATCCTGAGTACTTAGCCCCTTGCTCAGAGGGTCTACCAAAGAGAGCCATACCAATCTGCTGAAAGACCCCTTTCCAGCTACAGCCTGTCTTAATTATACCTCCTCTCCCTGCCCTTTGACAGACCTTTATAGCCCCAGGAATAGAGCTATCCCCTTTAATTAGCTCAACTGGGCACACCTGCTCTGCTTACAGGGCCTAGCTGCCTTGTGACATAGGGTGATGTAAGTATTTGCTGAGCTTGAAAGTTTGCATTTTTAACTATATGAATCTATATTATGTGAAAACTAACACATGTAGTCTTTAGTTATGAGAACTGCTACAACCTATGCCTGTGTACTAGTATATTGGAAATGGATCCTTTGACCAGAAAATGGGGAGTTAAGCATTGAAATTGTCTAATAATTTGTTATTTTGAGGCTGGTAGGTAGTGTGGCAAGGTTAAGGTTGGCTGGTGTGATAGCAAGTGAGGGCAGAGGGGAAGTGATGGATTTTCGTTGCTTCCAGACTTTTTCACATTTTTAAGACACAAGCTGTTTGTGTGGAAAGTGTAATATTGTTTTATGGGCATTCCTGGGCTCTGCTGAATCATGCTTTCAACCTTAAGTCTCTTTCAACAAATGTTTTGTTATGGAATTCCTCTGGTGTTGTCAGGTGCTTTAATGAGTGCCAAGGGCTAGATTAAGTTGGCATAGGGGTGGCTGAGAAGGAGAGCCCTGCTCCAAGAGATTATATAAGAACCAGCAAAGTGGGGCTCCTCTCCAGTTGGTGATACAGGGGAAGGACTGAGGAGGATTCCTTGGTGTGCCAAGGGATTACTGGAGGGAGATGGAGATGAGAGGCTTTTAGCTACATAGAAAACTACAAATATTAAAGTTTCATAACAGAAAGCATTAAAAGTTTAAAGTCTTTAATGCAAGACTTTGCTTTCCCCTGTCCTCTCCCCAGATCCCTTGTTTCTCTCCTTTTACCTTCCCCTGACACTGTTCCTCTATCCTGCCCTCTCAACCAGCTCCATGTGCCTCTGGTCACCTGCCCTCCCCTCTCCTCCAAGACTGAGGAGTATGATGCCTTAGCCCCTTTTGATACATCTCTCTATATTCCCACCCAAACTCCTCCAGGACTGCTGCCTAACCATGTGCCTCCTGATCTCCCACCCTTTCTTTCTGGTTCAGCACAGCCTGGCGTTGGCAGTCAGTCAGTTTATATTTTTAGATGATGGTCTCTATACACCTGAAAACTGCTCTGTCCCAGTGTGTCCCACACTGCAGCTGAGGTAACAGGAAAAGATAAAATAATAAAGAACAAAACACAGTGTCCTGCTACTTTAAGGCACACTCAACTCACTGCAGAGCATTCCTCTGCTCCGGCCCAATGTACCAGCACTTTCTTCAGGCTGATTAAAAATAAAGAGCAACATGGTAAACAAAGGGTATTTCTGCTGGGGGAAATAAAAAACAGGCCTTAATTTGCAAAGCCTATTGTAAGCAAGAGTCAGTTTCTCCATTCCTTCATGCAGTCTGTGCCTGAGAGCTTCCTCAGCCTGTATTTCCTCCTCTTTACATCCCTGCACTAATGAAGCTCTAGTACGCTCCTTCCTAGACTACCATACATAACATGGGAGTACAAACACCTCATTTCAAGCTCTTTTATATTATACATCTTTGTAAGTCCCCTGTTAGTGCTCTGAGAAACACTGAGCCACTTGTCCTCAGACAGGCCTGCAAAATTTAATCTTTCTTGGCCAAGCCATTTGGGAGATAAGATGAGGGGGTGGGAGAGAAACCCTGAAATGTTACAAAAAGTCAACAAGAGGCAAACTTACAAAAAAACCACCTGAGGGTGAAATCCTGACCCATTGAAGTAAATGGCAAAATTCCCCTTGATTTCAACAGGGCCAGGATTTTATCCCATAAACTTTAAAAATTCTTTTTCTAACCCTTCCTTTCCCCCAAAAAAAATTTTTCAGAAAAATTCTATTCAGGGGAGAGATTTGTCATGTAATTTCTAGGGATTATTTTCTTTTGGAGGAAATTGAGTTTGGCAAAATTTGAATATTGGGGTCACAATGGGAAATTAGCTCAGGCCATAACTACAGAGCCAACATGGTCACTTCATAATCTTTACTAATTATGCACAATTATTAAAGTATGAAAAGCAGTTGAATGCTAAGGACCTGATTCTCAGTTACACTACGGCCACTTTATGCTGTTCTGGCAGCATAAATTCATTCTCATTCTGCTCTGGCGGTATAATATGTAGGGCCTCGGTGCAAATAAATGTCAGGCCCTAATTATTTTTAAATACACAATCCAGTGATAGATCCCTTTTGAATTCAATTAGGTAGAAATATTTAATACAGCAAGGAACCCAAGCAGGTGACACTTTGTTAAAAAGGAGGGCTTATAGATCCAACAAGCATAGTACATCGTATTTTAGAAGGACCTTACAATGACTTAACTAAAAAGTAAGCTCAAAAAAGGACAGATGGAACTACGACAATTGTAGGGACAACTGAAACAAACTGTATGCCTGACAATTCCAGAAACAACTGGAAATGGTAGTTAGCGCTTCTCAGATTCCACGTTTTGGACAGGTAGATTTTTTGTTTGTTTGCCTTCCTTTTAAAATGAAAAAAGCAAAATAGCAAAAGCCAGCTTTTTCCTCAGTTTGTTTGGTGCCTTTGCTAAGCAGTATTGCAGTTACAGCGGTGGGGAGGTTCACAGTCTTTGGAGCATAGAATCACATCCTAGAAAAGTTTTTAAAATCAACAACAACAGTTTCTTAAAACATATAATCACATATAAAATCATATGGCATCTGCTGACAATACATGTTCAGATGTCTGCATCCTTGAAAGGACTGTACATGAAGAGGCTTCTCTCATCAGATGGCATAGGCTGTCATGTCTATGGTAACACTGGTTAGGTTTTGAGCTGCTATATGTACTGACTTCTGAGGGAAAAAGGTCTGCAGAAAAGGATTAATGGCTCTGTTGTAGTTGTTTTAATGTTTAAAGGGAATGAACGGAAGGTTTAGAACGGGTACTGTGATACGTATATCCTCAGCCGGATGACAGAGCTTCCTCTGAAGTTGATGACTGTGTTGACAGTGATCATTTCCAAGTCCAACTGAATGACACGTGGCCCTTTCACGGGACGGGTCATCACTAGAGTAGCACTGATAGGTCCCGTTTGCTGTGTGCAAAACAGAGGGAAGCAGGTGAGATTTTCAACGAAGATACATGACATTTATGATCTTAGACTATACTCTTTACGTGAGAGTCTCTAAAAACTCAAAATGTTGCTTCCTTTGCTCTTCCATCCATTTAGTTGAGGTGGGCAAGTGTCATTAGTCCTCTTTTAAAGATGGAACACTTTAGGCACAGAATAGTTAAGTGACTAGAATAAAGGTCAATACTGGCAGCAAGTCAATGGGAATAGCTGGGAATTAAAGCCAGGTTTCCTGACACCTAGTTCAGTGCCCTGTGCATTGCATCTCATTGACTTGGTGAGTACTTGGGTGAGAGACCTCCAAAGGAAACCCAGGTGCTGGTGATTCAATAGGTGTCATTATTTTCTCTAAAGGTCTGTCCACAGCAAGTGGAGGTGTGATCATACTGTGAGTAGCATACCTGTGCTAACTTAGCTAGTATAAGTAACAACAGTAGTGAAGATGTAATGAAGTAATGTAATGTAATGAAGCCTGGGCTTCAGTGGGGCTAGTACAAGTCCATGTACAAGCCCACTAGGGAACCTAGGTACATATTTGGTTTGCTAACCTGTGATGAAGTCTGTGCTGCCTTGTTTTCTCTCTTATTGTTACCCATGTTAGCTAGATTTACCCTAGCTTTAATCCCCCTTCATTTGCAGTGTAGACATACCTTGTCGCTACTGAACCAATGTAGCATAGTGGTAGAAGACACTGTGCTGTTGTGGTTGCCATATTTGGACTGATGTATAAAACAGGAATTAAAGACCCATGTTACTCACTGTAAAATTCTTAAATTGGCAATTACATTCTGCCTACCTAAATATCGCCTACAGTCCACTTTCAATTGGAAAAGGCGCTTTGCATTTCCTTATCTCAACTGTTATGTATTTATATGCATTGCTGAGAGCTATTGCACTTCACCGCAGAGGTGGCTGCATTTCAATGGTATAGGAAATGTCACTCAGTACAGTTAGTCTATCCATCTGTAAAGCATGTGGGGATCCTTGCAGATGAAAGCTGTTATTGTACATATAAATCCATTGTTATTATCCAGAGGAAAAAGCACGGACATGGATTCATGAGGTGCTGACATGTTGGGCCAGAGATTCTTTTCCTGTTTCCATTAGTTCTTAGGCTTCATGAAGTTTTTTTTGGTTTGATGCAGAGAAAATGTATCCATTTAAAGAGTCACTGTGGAGTGGTTTTAAGTACCAAGATATAGATTGTATTTAAAAAGAAATGAGTATTACAAAAACTTTATATGTCTAGAAAAGTGTTTATGAATATTTTTCCAGTTTCATTGGAAACAGGGTTGGTTTTTCATTTGCATAAGTATGTATTGCAAAATCAGACCTACGGAGATACTCCTTTGAATGTATTCTACACGAAGCTGAAAGCAATGCTGGGATTGTGGGGCAGATTTTCAGATGTGCTCAGCACCCATAATCAGCTCATCCCTCAAGCACTTCTGAAAATCTGGCTCTCATTTGAGTACCTAAATGGGAGCTGAATGCTTGGTAATCTAGCCAGAGTGGAGGGTTCTCAGCATTAGAAAATCTGGCCCCCTGTTGCTAAATTGAACGCAATTCACCAACCAGCAGAACTTCAGACACCCGGCCTGGGGCCTGTTTTATTAGGGTGACCAAGTGTCCCAATTTTATAGGGACAGTCCTGATATTTGTGGCTTTTTCTTATATAAGTGCCTATTACCCCCACCCCATCCCAATTTTTCACACTTGCTATCTGATTATCCTATGTTTTACTGAGAGACATAATGTTTAGCCAGAGCACTTGGGTTAGCTCCTGTTAGTTTTTGAAAAAGTACCACAAAAATTTGAGCTGACAGTGGGACAACCCACCAGGGCCAGGCAGCATGGGCGTTAGTTCAACAACTCCCTTGACTGATGGCATCTCTAAGCTGTATCTGTCTGTCCCACATCACCATTATCCCCCACATCTGCAACCTCTTGTTTTATTTGGCTTTCAAAACAAAGGAACAAGCACCACCTACTGGTTATAACCTAGACACTCTGAGACTGTTTTGTTACCAGTTAAAGGAAAAGTGCAGCATGTCCAATAAAAGAAAGGCCTTGGGAACTTTATGGGATAAATGAAAAACAGGAATCAGATTTGAATAATGGCATTTGTCCCTGGACCCCAGACAACTGACTGATCAGCCCAGATAGGTGACAAAATCTGGAACAAGTACAACGTTGTAACATCCTGCTAACAGGGTAGAAATGATTCTCTGGAACCTTAAGACAAAGTTGGTGCCATTTAAAGCTCAGAATCTGATGCTCCCATGAAGAATGTGAATTGGGAAATGCCAGAATCTGTTCTATTATTTTTTCCTATGATATGCTGAAAGTGTCATTATATGTATTCCACTGAATGGTTCTTGGAGTAATTATCAGGGTTAGGTTCTGCTTGCGATTACTACCCACGCTTCTGAGTCTCGCCAACCTCAGTGCTCCTTGTTCAAAGAATGTCAGCTGTCCAATGTATATCCAATGGAAATGGGGGGTCAGCCGAAAATGTGAAAAATTGGACTTTTTATTGAAAATCCAAAACCTTGAAAACTGAATATTTTTCAGTGTTTAGCCAAAAACGTTTGTGTTTTGACTGAACGTTTTTGGGTTTGGGATTTTCAGTTTCCTGGTGAAAAATCAAGAAGTCTCAAAGAAAGCAGACACTTGCTGCAAAAACTTTCTGTTAATAGAAAACTCAATTTTTCAGTTTAAAAAAACTGACAATTTTAAATCAGCCCCCTTCTTGAGCTATTTCAAGACGTGAGGTCACAGATCTCACTGAGCTCTATTGCCATGTCTGGAACAGCACAAATGGGGCATGCTGGGCCAGTCTGGTGAATTCCCAACACTGCCACTATAGAGTATCTTTCCCTAGGGTAGGGCACCTTACTGCAGAACTAGCCTCCACTGCCATTCTGGGTTTGAGCAGCCCGCTGGGATTATGGATCAGTACACTGCACTGCGTGCTATGGATGGAGCAAGACAGACACACATCAGCCCTATGAGAGAACTTGCTCTGAAATTTTAAATAGCCTACATTTAAAAACATAATACAGCTGTCAGAGAAGATTGTGGCAAACTATAAGATACTGATAGGACTCCATACAGACTTACACGCATGTAGAATTCTCGGCCCTCATTCCCTGATTTGATCTGGAAGATGTAATAGGCACCAGGGTAGCGAGTTGTTGCTTGCATTTGGAAGATATCAGAAGGCACGGACCGTCCTGACACCACGTCCATGTCTCTGTATAGGATGGTGAACGGTTGATCTCTGCAACCGGGGTTTTCAGCTGGACACATGCAGCGACTAATGCAGACAGAATTATCATCAGTGTTGAGCAAATTCTGCAACACCTAATTCACTACGTGTTGCTATGACAGCACAAAATAATGGAGTACAAAAAATAACTGGCTTAAATAACCAATGCAACTTTCATTTCCTTCGCTTGCATTCTGAACTCTCCATAGCTCCATCCAATCCTGCATTTATCTCTGCCTTCATCTGCCTCCTGCTCTCTGGGCGCTTCCAAAGCTGCTCTTCTGACTGCAACCTTTATCTCCTTCAATCATGCAAGAATGTGGACTTTCTTTCTGGCAGCTCTGCAGCCATGGAATAGCTTCCCATTGCATGTTTGACCTGGTAGGAATTTAATTTATAAGCTCTTCAGGGTAGGGACCTGTTAATTATTGATCCAGCTCACTGATGGTGCAGCACCATGAACACCAATGGTGCTATATATATAACACATTACTTTTTTAACAGGCTGTGTGTCCAACACATTCTGGGCAAAGGCCATAGATTAAATACAGCCAGACAGTAAATCTAAAGACTGGGCAGAGCCACATGGTCCAATTCTTCTGATGCCTGGGTTTGGAGTTTTGGTTCCGGCACATCTCTGATTAAATCACAGTCAACAACAGATGGTCCCTCCCTTTACTACACATACCATCCATAAACACCCCGTGTTTGGGGTTGAGCAAAGTTGAACAAACACTTGACCAAAGAGATGTTTTGTATTGATGGTCAATAAATGTAAGTTTGTTATAAATGTTATGTTCTAGATCAAAGATGGCTAATTTCCCAGTGAAGCCAACTAGAAGCAAATAATGAAAATCTCTCAGTATTCATCACATTATCTAAAAGAGGGATGCAAGAAATGTATCATTAACCAAAACACTGCATAGCTTTTTATGATTACAGTATTAAATGCCCATGTGATGATGTATCCTCCCACACTTGTCCTGAAGGGGTTAAGGCAGGCCAGAGGGGCCAATTAGACTACTAGGCAGCAAGCTGGGGGGAATTAAGATTGCAAAAGAAGCCCTAATTAAGAGAACCTCACCTTTGTGGGAACAGGCAGCACCTATATAAACCAAGAAGCTCCCAACAGAAAGGGCTGCTGAGAAAGGCTGCAGTCACTCACCCCTGGGGAAGAGGGAGGTGTGTTTGGAGGCTGCAAAGATGAATAGCTTGAAGTTGCTCCCTAAGAGAAGGGAGAGGTGAAACTGGCAGACCCAGAGAAGGAAGGGAAAGCCAGAAGGTTAAGGCAAGGCCTGGAGAAATGTGGCAAGATACAGTGATGGAACAGAGCTTGACTGCTGACTAGAGGGTCCCTGAATTGGAACCCAGAGTAGAGGATGGGCCCAGGTTCCCCAACCACCAATGAGGAAGTGGCACTAGCAAGGCAGTGCATAGGAAGGCTGCCTGAACCTGTTTGGGAGAAGAAACAGCGCCAGACCCCCAGAAGGGGAAACCCTGGAGTGACCTAGCTGGAGGACTAAGTCACAAAGAGGCCACAGCAGCTCCTGGAGCGGGAGAGGGGCTGCAGACAGACAGAGATGGAGGGACAGCTTGCAACTGTGGGGAGAGGCATTGAAATGGTGATCTATTCCCCAGAATGGCCAGGAGGAGGAGCCATACCTGCAGTGAATAGAGCAACCTGTCACAGCCCACAAACTTGGTTAACACAAAGTTAAAGTTAACCATTGGTTTCAGTGCATGTGGACCTGTGCCATGCACCGAGCATGCCTGTTCTCAGCTCCCCACCCCACCTGAGCGCTGTGTACCTATACCATACACTGAACATGCTCATTTCCAGCTTCCCATCCTGGTCTCAGCAGACTGGGGGCATGTTGTGAAGCAGGGGCAGAAACTGGGGTATGGATGTGGGGGGCAGGAGGAGAGCTTGGAGGAGCAGAGCTGAAACTCCCTATACCCCCACTGCACACCTCTCAGGTGCTCCTTTACTCCACACACTCTCCTGCATTATTTGGACCTCCTCTTTCTCCCTAGAAGTAGTTGTATCAAGGTGAAGAGTGAACTTGGAATCCCTTCCCTTCTGCTGGAGGTAGCACAAGGAAGGTGTGGAGTTATGAGTTCCTTTCCTGATTGGGCAACAGTGGAGGGAAAGGGCACCCCCAGCCTGCCTCACTTGGCCTAGTTCAGCAGCCATTGGCTGGAAATGTGGGAGATGGGGAGGAGGGCTGTTTTGTAGGGGAGGGCAGAGATGATGCCACTTCCCTTTCCCCCAAGCATGTCACTGCAGAAGGTGCCTAACGTTCCAGACTATGATTCTGCTCAGTCGGCACTTCTGAGCTTCAGAAAGCAAAATTTCCTTTTGAAGACAATCCCTTGTTCACCAAGGGATCATAGAAAAACTATATTTTTGGAAGTCCAGTTCCTCAACATAGCTCTAAGTCATCAAACTGGATAGTCAAAAACATAGTATTTGAACAATGTCTTACACTAAAAAAGGTTGTCATGTAGGAGTGTACTGCCCCTCAACAACTGTGCCACAGCACAACCTGGCAGGGTGGAGGTTGGAAAGGGGAAGAACCCCCATCCAGCACCCTTCTAACACACACACCTCCTCAACTGCTCCATGTCCTCCTCCCCATGTTCCATAGCTCTGTTATAGAACTCTGTAAAGGTTATGAGCAGCTCATTTTAGGAGAGTTGTGAATTAGGATTCTGTGAATTCATAATGTTTTAGCCAAACACAAGTTATTGGGTTCAATGCAGGGGTAACTGGGTAAAACTGAATGGCTTGTAATAGACAAGTCAGAGTAGATGATCTAATGGTCCCTCCTGGCTTTAAATTCTGTGAATATTAAAAGACCGAGCAACTTGCTTTCCTTTGATCACATTCATGCCCATTGTTCAGGATGATGACATTACCCAACTGCTTCCTAGAGTCTTTCATCTTCCTCCATTTAATTAATGCTAATTTCATTGACAGTACTTCTAAGGTAAAGTCAGAGTTTCCATATGGATTTTAGAGCACTTTTAAATATGGCTCTTAAAATAGGCATTTTGATCTCCGGGCAAAACTTCCAAAAGTAGCCCCTGTAGAATACAGGCAGAGAGCAAGGAACTTGCACATGACACATTCACTGAAAGTGCTCAGACTCTGTGTGTGGGTGTTGCTCAGGTTCAGTGACCAGAGCATGCCAATTTGAACCACCCAGTTACTGTAACTGGTGATAACACCCAAAGGGTTTCTAGCCAATCTGTTAACAGAGCCCTACTCTTGCTGCACGTGTGTATTTTGTTCTCTTTGGCTCTAGCTATCAACACACCACCTGGAGTTTTAAGCTTAATGTTGAATAACTTCCCAAAGGGGCAGCGGGTGCTGTACACGGGTTGAAATAAATCCCAAATGACTGAGATAAGGCTGGGGAGAATTACAGCCATAATCTGAGTCCCAGGTGTGCACAAAAAAAGTTAGAACAATGTGATTTTGTAAAATGCTGGGTTTTTAGTGGAGGGATTGTATCTTGGAAACTCTTTACTCAAAGAACCCTAAATGTGGATCACTAACATTATTTAGCATCCCATGAGGCAAAGCAAATTTCAAGACAATCTGAGTCAGCATGTGGTTTTTACAACTCTTAGAGTTATATTTTAAATAAGTGACTCAACTTTAACTCTAGCGGAGCTGCCTCTCCACTATAGTGTGGTGTGTTATGCTTTCAAAGCACTGTACAAACATTCGTCAGTTAATCCTCACAACCCCCTTAATGAAGTAGGTAAGGAAGTACTCTTATTAACGAATAGGTTGTATTTGATCAAGCATGTCTAAAGGCAGGTGGCAATGGAGTAACTAACTTTCTTTTGCTGCATTACAACCATTATAGTCTTTTCTACTGCACTCATTCTGGTGAGGGCTTTTCCAGCTTAACTTCCCCCACAACTGAATCTTATGCCACCTGGTGACCTGGCAAGTAATTACAATTTATCATTTTTATAAAGCTTGCTAATGGTAAATGCAACAGCATATGTATAGCACTTTAGATGTACTTTGCTGTTATGTGGCAAAAGTGCAATCTATTTGGCTAGCACTGAGCGATATGCCTCGTGCAGATTTACTGCCCTTCCACTTCTGTGGGTCCATTACTCACTTGTCATTGATCTGGATATAAGGATCCTCACACTTCACTGGGTCTAGACATTTGTATCCTCCTTGGATATTGAAACAGGTTTGCTGCGTAGTACATGTGTTGTTTCTAGTCTCACATTCATTGATATCTGAAACACAAAAATGAGAGGGACGATAATACAAGGAAAAATCTAAAAGATACCACCCTTATAACGTGTGACCTAGTGGCTGGAGCACTGAACTGGGATTCAGGAGACCTGGCTCTGCCACAGACTTGCTGGACGAC
Organism: Emydura macquarii macquarii; assembly: GCF_026122565.2. Classification (NCBI taxonomy): domain Eukaryota; kingdom Metazoa; phylum Chordata; order Testudines; family Chelidae; genus Emydura; species Emydura macquarii. The sequence continues at coordinate 1,883,846 of NW_027131366.1, read as the reverse complement.
CTTGGGCAAGTCATTTCCCCCACTCTGTACTTCCGTTTCCCCATCTGTAATATGGACGTTGTGAAACTGATCTCTTTTTATAAAGCAGTTTGAGATGTATGGATGAAAACAGCTATATAATAGCTAGATATTATTTGTATTTTATTATAATAAAGCAAACGCTTATACTAATAGATTGCACCAAAGTATCACCAAACAAAGTATAACTTTGCTCATCCTGTATTAGAAGGCTACTTCAGACAACTCACCTGGTAGTAACTTGAGTTCCTGAGATGTGCTCTCCCTATGACTAGTGCTGTTTAGGTTGCACACATGCCCAGGGCCAGAGATTTTTCACTAGCAGTGTCTGGGCAGCGCATGTGTCCTCGCTCTCCTCATGCTCTACACCAAGGGGGTCAAGGGCACTGCCAGATTGCCATCATCTCAGTTCCCTCTCTACCACAAATTCCAGGTAGGTGAAAACCGGAGAGCAGGTAGTGCACTGCACAGCTCAAAGCACTCAACTTATTGCAAGGTAAGTAACCCATCCTCCTCCTTTGAGTGGCTGTTTCTATGTGTTTTGCACTTCAGATGATTCACAAGCAGTGTCCCCTTCTAGGAGGCTGGTGCCTGGAGTCCTATGACACAACAGATTGTGCCCCAAAAGGCAGCAGAAGCAGCTGCTCACACCAGTGCATAGTCTAGTGCAGGTATGAACAGAACTCCAACTTGCTGCTCTGCACATGTCAGGAATAGGAATGTCTCTAAAGGAAGCTACCGATGCTGCCTGAGCGCCAGTTGAGTAGGTTCATTTGCTGCCCTCGAGGGACATATTGTTCAACTCATACCCGAGTAGAATGCACCCTGAGATCCATTTTGACAACCTCTGGGAGGAGGTGGCCTCTCCTTTCATAAGTTCCATGAATGAAACCGTCAAGGACTTTCAAAATGATTTAATTATTTCTAAGTAGAAGGCAAGAGCCCTATACACACCCACTGAGTAACACACCACTTCTTCCCTGTTCGCATGAGGTTTAGGGTAAAACACGGGTGGACAGATAGTCTGGCTGATGTGAAAGTCTACCACCACCTTAGGGATGAACTTAGGATGCAGCCTTGTGGATACAGCTTTCTGCAAGGACATGCTATGCAGGAGGGCCAGCTGAGAGCTCCTCTGGCTCCCCAAGAGGAGAGGAGAGCAGAAAGCTGGGGGCTTGAGCCTTGTTTTATCAACCCTTACTAAATCTCTGTTCAAATCCCAGTCTGGTACTGGTTTTGCCATCAGAGAGAAGACTCAAATCATACCCTCCAGAAAGTGGGCTGTGACTGAGTAGGAATAAACAGGGTAGGTATCCACCAGAGAATGAAATGTGCGGTTGGCTGTCAGGGTACCCCTGAGGATTTTTAAGGACAAGAGATAACCCAGTACCTCTGGGATCTTAGAGTGTAAAGGGAGAATTCCTTGGTGGCTACACAAAAACTTAAATTTTTTCCACTTTGCTTTATAACATTTCCTGGTAGAATCCTTTCTACTATTTTTCAGGATGGCTCGGACATCAGTCAAACAGGCCTTTTGTAACTCCAACATCCATCCAAATACCATGCCCTCAGGTGAAATGTGTCTGGGTTGGGTTGGCAAGTCCATGCTTTGGCCTGGGTCGGGGCTGACATAGTAGGGGAAAGCAGAGAGGTAGTTGGGTGGATCCCTGCTGAAGCAGTGGGTATCAGAATAGCCAGGTCCAGCTCGGTGCTATAAGGATGACTTGTGCCTTGTCCTGTCTGATTTTCCTCAACAATCAAGGTAAAAGGGGGTCTGGAGGGAACACCCATCACAGGGCTCCTGACCACTGTATAAGAAAAGCATCACCCACAGAGCCTGGGCTGCAGCCCCCTTTGGAGCAGAACTCCCCACACCTGTTGTTCATATGAGATGTGAAGAGGTCTGTGGATGGGAAACCCACACCCAGAACACCTCCTGGAGGGTTGGGTCGTGTAGCTCCCACTCATGTTCTGTGGAGACATGTCTACCCAGAGAATCTGACAAGGTGTTGTGGAACCCTGGCAGGTGGATGGTGGTTAAAGTAATCTGCAGGGAAATGCACCAGTTTCCAAGCGTGATGGCCTCTGCATAGAGCAATGAAGAGTGTGCTTCTCCCTGCTTGGTGATATAATAGACCGCAGCCATGTCATTCAACAACATCTGGATTGACTGGCCATGGATGCAAAGGAGGAATTGTTCATGGGATAATCTGATTGCTCTCAGCTCCAGCACATTGATGTGAAGTGTGAACTCCTGAGGGGACCACATCCTCCAAGCAACCTGTCCCTTCAGATGTGCTCGCCAACCTTAAAGGGATGCATCAATGTTCACAGTTTTTCGGAGTGAGGAGTTGAGTGGTAGCCCCATACACACATATACTTTTCTTCTGTCCTCCCATCAATTAAAGGAGGCAAAGATCCCTTAGGGAAGGTGCTTGGCCAGAGCATAGACAGTCTGTAACCAGGTTTGTAGCATAGACCTCTGAGGTGAATCCTGTGAATGGGGTCCCATGAGTACTTGTGGCCATATGACCCAACAGAGACAGGCGGGGTTGAATGGAAGTTCTGGGGCTCCAGCAGATCCACTGTGTGAGCCTTGTCATGGAAAGCAATTGGTCATCTGATGCGTATACCCTGGTTGTAACAGAACGCCTTACCCTGATAAATGCTATCAAGTGTGTGGGTTCCAGGATGGACTTCTCCAGGTTCACCCTGAGGCCCAGCCTCTCAAACAGATGTAGAAGCATGGCTGTTGCTTCTCATCTTTCCTGGTAAGATTGTCCCTTCAGGAGCCTGTCATCTAACTGACGACAAACTGTCATCCCTTGCGGATGAAAGTGAGCTGCTACCACTGAAGGCACATTGGTGAAAACTCTGTGCCGTCAAGATCCCAAAGCGGACATCCCCGTACTGGTAGGGGTGTTGACTGGCCACAAATCGCAGGAATCTCCTTTGTGCTAGATGAATGTCTATATGAAAGTAGGCATCTTCGAGATTGAGAGCCATGAACCAGTTGTCTGAAGAACAGGTCTCCAAATCTTATGATACCACTAAGGGCTTTGGTGCTGAAAAAGAAGTCTCCAGTACTGGAAGGCGCTGCTGTTTTGTCTTTTGAAGTCTTCTCAGTCCTGCATGGTCTTGCTCTGGAGTACAAATCTCTCAGTGACTTGGAAGGGGACAGGGACTTCTGCCTCTTCTTAAAGGGTTTGGCTATGGAACTTTCCCTCTTGTTCTTATGAAAGCACTTGTGCCTCCCTTCCCCGTCTGCCCTGCCTCTGCTCTTGTCAGCCTCTCTGAGCTGTTGTGGGGGGGGGGTGGAGGTCTTGGAACTGTCTGAGACCAAAGATGAAGGCCCATTCCTACCTTCAGGCTGTTTTACAGGGGTATCTCCCCCATCAGAAGTTGTTCCCGGCATCATGTACTTCTCCAATAGGAACTTTCCAAGCTGAAATTCCCTAGACTGCTTGCTGCTGTTCAGGAATGAGCTGTGAATACTGCAAGTGGAAGGAACATGGGTTTCCCCCAGGAAGTACAGATCAATATTGCGGTAGTCTGTGACCCCACCCAGAATATTTGCTACCTTTTGCAATGCCAAGATCAAGCAAACATCTCAAATCTTGATTCTCAGTGAATCACCTTAACTTTCCTTCCAGAAATATCATTTATTTGCTCCCGGTTGGAATGTTCTTACCTTGGCAGCTTCTGTTATCATCAAGCAGAATGTAGCCAGGAGGGCAGGCGCAGTAGTAAGAGCCGGGCTCGTTCACACATTGGTGCTGGCAAAGGAACTCTGAGACGCTGCACTCATCCATGTCTGCAGTGGTAGAATAAAGTTTAGAATCCTGTGTGTTAAAGTAAAAAATACTTTCCCCTGACCAGAAGTCCATCCTAACTATGCTGCCTGTCACAACAAAAGTTCATTGAGCTCTAAGATCATGATATTTGCTATTCAACTCAGTTTAATAGGCCAGATTCAACTTTGATGTAAATCCATGGGTTTTACTGAAGTTATACAAGGGTGGATATGGCTCATGGTTGCTAGGAATTAATGTAAATGATTACTTTACGTGAAAAGGGAAAATTATCTAATTTACTAGTTTACTAAGCCTCACCCACGCCAAGTCAGGCCTACAACTATTAGTAAATTATAATGAAACCCACTCTCAGAAGATTTTCCAGGAGGCAAGCCGGTCTAAAGGTCAGACTGTCCTGAATGAAATGCAGACAGGCACCTTTCTATTCAATATACCTGCTCTGTGAGTGTGATCAATCAGGCTGTCTGTCTTTACCAACTGAAAATAACCTTCTAGTGTTTCTTACTCTTGTTAGCCCTGCACAGCCAATGCAGCTAAGAGGCAGTGAACTGGATTTTATTCCTTTTTATGCATCGTCAAGAGAACTGTTTAGGTTCCACTGAGTTACTTGTCACTCAGGGTACAGTTTGGCCTGCAGGAGCTTTATTATGGGTGATGATGGAAGGAACTTGACTCTCAGATCTCCAAATAAAGTTTTTTATTTTAATTGTTTTCATTTTAAACTGACCGCCTGTGATCTGGGTCATGCCAGACATGGAACTCCAGGGGCTCCTTTTTAAACAGCTACCTTTTAGAATAAAGTATCTGGCAGAACCTTCAAAAATAGCCCCAGGCTACTAGGCCATTTTTATCCAAGGTCCTCTCTACTATGCAACTGAATGCTGCTGGTCATGGGAGTCAAGGAGGTGGGGTGGCCTAAGATAGGTTTCTCTATATTTTTAAAAATACACCGTTTTATTAATTCTGCTGGAAGACTATGGCAAAACTGGCCATTGCCTTCAGGAGTGCAGAGTCTGACCCATCAGTGCAATTTTGTTAAAGCTCTTGGCTATGTGTAATCAATTCTGCTCTGTCACCAGAGTATATACTCACCTTGGGGCCCACTCTTGCATGCCTTGTGCACTCAGAAGCTCCTGTTGACTTCAGGGAGGGTTTTTGGTGGGTGAGGAACACAAGGTCAGTCTCATAATGATTTGTTGACAGTTCTCTGTACAGCTATATAGGGGACCTAGATGATCTCCTGTAAAGAGCTGAGTGCCTCACTTCCCATGGATGGCAGCTGGAGGTGAAAGCATTCACCACCTTTTCAGTTCTGGCACTCAGCTGCAGAAGTACATCCTCTACTAACCGGTACATACAAAGGGAGGATTTAGGTGTAGAACAGAGGCCTTGCAAATAACAGTCTGTCTATATCATCTGTTCTGTTTGGTCCTTCAGTGCATCCTACTGAAATGTTACTTCACAATGTTTTCATTAAGTTTTCTCAACAAGCAAGGCAACATTGAATTAAAAGCTGTAGAATAAAAGGATGCATTGCTCTTAGTTCCTTTATTGTCAGAAAACCTGTTTCTAATTGTCCATGTGATTGGCATTCCCTTATATCTCACTTCACAGGTAGAACTACCCATGTTTCCATTAGCCAGATATTACAGACAGAGCAGTAAAAGGCGTGTGTGTGTGTGGTTTTTTTCTCTTCCCTCTCAGAGAGTTGTGAGTCTAGTTTATAAAGAGAGAAATCTTTTCTGGAAAGGAAAGCCTTGCCTTCCCTCCAAAACAGTGACACCAATCCCAGCAGAAATCCTGCTTCCAACGCCGGCAGCAGCCAGCTCTCTGTTTTTTAGCCTTTATTCACTTATTTCCTAGGCATTCCAATATGGCTTAATATCACCTAGTTCAGTGCAGGTCTACTGGAATGCCGAGAGATCTCCAAATACTGGGGAAGCTAAGCAACCTTTCAAATCTTTGATTAAAAACAGACATGCCGTTTTTCATTCTGTTTACTCTTGATTTGCTAAGTCAACATAATTAGCAGGAGTTTGTGTTCAAGTGAGAAAGCAGAACCCCAGTGTTCCACATGGGATCATGTCTAATTGAGGGGAAAGTACATGCAAAGGCGTAGCTCAACGAAGGTCACTGTTAATCATTTCCTTATTCCTCTGCTCGGTTAATAAGAGAAACAAAGGCTTGAGTCTGAAGTTCCTAAATTCTTATTCCCAGCTCTGACATACTGACTCCCCTGAACAAATCACTTTAGCTCTCAGCCTGATTTTTCCTATCTTTAAAATGGGGGTAACCATATTTATCTACCTCACAAGGGTGTTGTAAGGATGAGTAACCATCTATAAAGTGCTTTAAAGAGGGAGCAGGCTCAATATTGTTATTATTAAAGCAGCATCATGGCCTCAAGTTATCAACAGGGAGTGTGAAAAAACAGACACCGCTTTACATCTTGCGTAATCCTGCTGAGGCGAGAATTTGGGCCAGTGAGCATGTTTGAACGAGGCAACATCTCACTGCCAGAAGAAGGACTTAAGACCAGAATTGTAAAGGTATTTAGGATTAATCCACTCAACATTGCAAGGCCTAAGTCCCATTTTCAAAAGTGACAGACATTTAGGACACAAAGTGTCATTGACTTTCACTGAGACTTCAGGGCCTAAGTGCCTAACTCACTTTTGAAATTGAGACTTAGGCACCTAACTGAGATAGGCATTGCAGTGCTGAGCAGAGTAACCCCTAAATACCTTTAAAAATCTGGGCCTGAGTCCCTGCTTTTATAATGATGAGGCTTGCACAGAAAAATGGCGTCAGAAGGGTTAACATACAAAGCACGTCATATGTTTTTTTTTCTCTCAAACACAGCCCTTTACATCTGTTTAGTGTAAATTAAAAAAACAAATATTTTCCAGTGAGGTTTTTTCCTTCCAAGAAATATTGGCTGGATTCTCTCATTTAAGCAGACTATGGGGACACTCACCAAAAAAGTAAGACTAACTATTATTTTTTCAATTAAGCAAAAAAAAAAAAAGGCAACCAAATGAAAACGGGGGGAGGGAAGAAAAGTGCTATAACAATTTTCCCATAATATAGCTACGTGGTGGGTAGATTACTCCTATTTGATTAGCTCCAACAGTGCTCATAAGGATGTGTATGCAGTTTCTTTAAATCTGTAGCTGGGAACCAGGCAGGTGGAGCTGTAAAATGTTTGGGCAAGTTCTGCAGTAAAGCAGAGTAAGAGAGACAGCACATGCCCAAGCACCTGTTGAATTAAAGTAACATTTGTTGAACCAGGGCAAGGGTCATTTTTTGGAATAATGCTATTTTCTTTATGCCAATAAAGTTCCTTGGTGAATGTTAGAAGAAAGCAATTCTTTTCTGTGGCTCTTTACCATTGTCACAGAACAGTTCTACTATTTAGTTTATATCTTTAAACCCATTCTGAGAAAAAACATAAACACTACCATCGATTTGTGTGTGTGTGTGTGTGTGTGTGTGTGTGTTTTCTTGCTTTTACCCTCTTGTTTAACTGACAGTAGGAAGGGAAGAATTGCTCTACCGACTTGGCAGAGGTAGATATAGCCATACTTGAAACTTCAGAGGAAGTCATATATAAAAAATAATAATGACAAAGAATGATTTAAATACAGTTAACCCCTCCCGTCCCCGCACCAAATCACTGAGGACAGTTACCACTGCAGCTAATTCCATCGGCTTCCAGTTCATAGCCAGGATCACAGCGACAGAGAAATGAGCCATATGTGTTGACGCAGTTTTGCACGCAAGGGTTCTGGGCTGTACATTCATTCACATCTACAGGAAACCAATGTTCAGTTTATTAAGGATGTCTCCCAAGGTACTGCTTCTAATTAATTACTAGTACAGTCAGGCATTAGAAAGAACTTTACAGGCACAGCAGTTTGGTTTGGTTCTCTTGCAAAGGTTTGACTGAGTCACTGTTGTTTGTATTGTTGTTGGTAATTAAGGCTGATGAATTGTAATGGAAAAAGTGGTTGGAAACACAGGCCATGCTGTATGTAAAGCAATTTAGAACATCTTCCCTAAATGCTGTTGCTGAGGCATTAGACAGCATTTGAATCTGAGATCAGAGAGCCTCATATCTAACAAGTCTGCTAGCTCCTGAACTCACTCTAGTGGGGGAAGAGGGTCACTTACAACTGAGACTTCTTGGGGAAAGAGCTGCTTGATCTGTCTCTGATCAGAAAATAACAAAGACTGGAATAAACTATTTACTGCAGATGCTTCCTTGTTTATCTAGTAATTTTAAGATTCTTCAACTGATTTAATCAGAGCAAGACCAGGCCAAAAGCAGCAGGATAAACCTAGGGAATGATGATGTAATGAGGAAATGATCCTTCCTGTGGCTACTACAAAGCAAAGACTTTCCTTTTAGCACATGTGCAACTCCTGGAAGGTCTTTATCCCATTAACAGCAGGCCATTCTGTGGGGTTGTGCGAGAGGCTGCTTTGAAGTATTTTAGTGTTCAAGAACAAAAATATAACTTTGATTACAAGGTCGCAGCAGCTCTGATCGAGCAAGGCACTTAAGCACATTGGAGAGGAAGAATGGTCCGATAGGGCATTAACCTGGGAGTTGGGAGACCTGGATTCAATTTCCTGTTCTGCCACAGACTTCCCATGTGACCTTGGGCAAATCACTTCATCTCTCTGCATGTGTTTGTCATATGGAAACTAGAGCTAATGGTACTGACCTACCTCACATGGGTGTTGTGAGTATAAACACACTAAAGATTAAGAGGTGCTCAGATACTGCAGTGATGGGAGCCATATGAGTACCTATCAGAATGTCTATACTTCAAGTTGAAATTCCAGCTCAAGGAGACAGAGCCAGAGGATGGAGCTAGCATGCTAAAAACAGTGTGGTTGTGGCAGGAGGGGATAGTTGCCCTGAGTATGTACCTAACAGCTTGGACAGAGATGGACTTGGGGCGGCTAGCTGCTCACACCCAGTGGCTATGGTCTATTTTTAGCACACTCGCTCAATCAGAGCTAGCACAGCTATGTCTCCTCCAGCTCAAAGTGTAGAATACCCTACAACAGACAGTGTCATACATGTGATAGCAGCAGGACTGTTCACGTTCTTAAAGTTACACACAAGTTTAAGTGCTTTGCTGGGTTAGGGCCAACGCTGAAGTAGTTATTGCCTATATACAGTACCTTGGCATGATCTTCCATCATCATTAAGGGTAAAACCTGGATTGCATGTACAGGAGTAGGAACCAGGTACATTGGCACACAGCTGCTGACAGTAGCCATAGCGGCATTCATCTATGTCTAAAAATAAAAAAGATGCAAAGTACAGACAAGATTGTAGTTGTACTTGCCATAGTTGCACTAGATAAACTCATGTAACCGTAGGACTAAGATCTACACATACCTAGGGGAGGGATCAATATATGATATTTTGATTCCAGCGCTCAAACGGCCAAAGTATAAGGTATTCAGATGGAAGGTTTTCCGAGCCCATCTCTCCCCAAGACAACACAGCAATATTTTTTTTTATAAATAGCTGAAATATAATTATGTGGGCTGATTAGCTACATTGTCATTTGTAAATGATTCTGCTCAATGTTACATTATCAAAAAGCCCAGGTTAGACTCTCTCAATAGCTACCCTTGATTTGTGTCTATTAGCTTATAGAGAGGAGCACAAAATATCCTACTGTATTTTTGTAATGGTCCAGAGTTAAATCTCGGTCACTTACACACACATCAGGGCTACTCACATAGTAAAGTGAGCAGCATTTGACCTCAAAAGCTACTTTTAGTCTTAGACGTGGCAATCTTTAAATACTTTTGTCATCCTGAAAATTATTTTTATGGGACTGTTTTCACTGGCATATGAGAAAACTTTAAAATATAAGAAGAATTCATAGTGTTGCTAAAATAACATTCTTTTTTGAATAGCAGCATTCACAATTGATGCATTTGATTGTCATGAGCAAGAGACAAGATTGAAAGATACAAGCATAAAGTAAATTTACTCTCTGATGGCACTGGAATCTAATAAATAGAATTATGAAAGTTAAAAGGAGTTTTACTCCTTGTTTCAGAGCAGAAATAAAACACCTGATAAATTGTCTCTTCCATGGCTATTCATTTTCTTTGGGATCAGCTGCCTTTTGATTTATGGGGTTTGTTTTTTGGCTGTCTTCAAGACTTCATATCCTTCCAATAGTGATTCAAAGTTTATGACCCTGCGTAGATTTTTGTTTATGACTGATTCAAATAAGCTCTCAGAGCAAATTCTGCATTGATATTCAACATCCATCTCGAGTGACACCCCAAGCTTGTAGCAACAGCAGATGGGAAAGACGGTATTGGAAGATGTTCCCTATATGAATGCTTCCTGTAAACAAGGTCATGGATGAATGGCTTACTGGAATAGCAACTCATTCCTCTCCTTTTTTTTTTTCAAGCTGGAAAGTACTGCTGTGTTTGGAAAAACTAATTATATAAAAGTCTGCGGTGAGCTGGAAAAATAATAACTCCGGTTTGATGAAAGCTTAACAGATTTGCACTTGAAGAAACAGACCTGAGCTTCCTCAAAACTCCGCCCCTAAGATTCTCCAGTGGAATATTAAATGATAACATTCAGTCAGTGAAACACTAAGGTAGACATAGAACATCAAACAAACCCTGCCCTGAGTGAGGGGATGATGCTTGGCTGAATGTGCAGTGGTGCTGAGAATCTGCTGCTTTAATGGAGTTCAGTGGAATCATGGGTGCTGAGCACCTCGGAAAATCAGGCCATTCCAGCAACTTCTGAAAGCTGCATTTTCTGAATTCGATTTTCTGGGCTGACTCTTGCTCCCTTTACTCACAAGGGTAGATCCCCTGGGCCTGATTTTTTTCTCTGCCATACCAGTTTCATGCCGGTGTAACTCCTTTGATGTGAATGGAGTTCCACTGGCAAAAGTCAACATAGCGGAGTGAAGAATCAGACTTATTATCTTCCATCTGTTTATTAGGGTGAGTAAGAAAAGCAGTATTTGCCCTTAATGCGGTCAGGTATATCAGAAATATCTCCAGAAACTGACACATTTGAAATCAGACTATTGATAGTTTCAGTTTTGTCTCTGTCACACACAAATGCACAAACAGCAGGTCATTGTTTGTCATTTATCATGTACTTTTTGGCACAATATAGGCATTTTCTGATGTCTTACTTTAAATTGGTTATGTTCCTGGTTAGGATTTTAAAACAAAAATTAGGTACTGAAGACTTTTTTTATCCAACTGAATATTTGAATAGTTTGAATATTTAGATGATTTTGTATTAACGTGAAGAATGGACCACACTGGGTCCCAGCTACCTAGTTATATCCACTTTATCAGGTTTAAGTTTATGGGTTGGTTGTGGCAATTTTGCCAAAAAAAATGGCTCAGGAAGCTAGGTTACATAGGACAAAAGTAATGGAAATATAATATTTAAAAAAATTAAGGGGGCATTGATTTTCACCTTTAATAAATGTTTCCATTTTAGTCCAATACCAAGGTGACCTACATACCAGTGAGAGGGCTGTCATATAAACACCCCTACACAGACAGGTTAAGCCCTAATCCGGTAAAGATTTACACACATTCTCAACTTTTAAACACATGAGTACTTCTGTTCTCCTCAATGGCACCATTCACAGCACTGAAAATTTAGGCACATGTTTAATCTATGCAGGATCAGGATCTACAATTGTAAAATCTCCAAGACAGGACTTTGTTTTTGTAGGAACCCTTTTCCTGGTTGGCTCTTCTTGGCACCACTGTGTAACTACTGTGCTGGCACTGACTGGCTAAATGTTAAATAGCAACAACAACAATTTGGCTAGATAGATGTGCTGTTCATTCTTCCCAACAGTGAAGAAATGTACCAGCAGAGACTTCCTTTGTAAACTTAACCCAGCCCTCCAAATACTTTTACATTATCTTTTTTCCCTTATGCCCAGTGGAAATGGATTCTCCAGGGCCTGTGAAAAAGTACATTAAATTGAGAAGACTTTGACGGTTTTGGAAAAATGCAGTGGAATTTTTTTCAACACAGATTTTCATGTTACATCTCTGCATTGCCTTGCGGTGATCTGGCCACCTTACTCACAGTTATCTAAATCAAGCACTGGGATGTTACTGTCTCTTTAAAATAGCATAAACAGATACTCTTGGGCAAACTCAGCTAAGCAAGGGAGCAGCTTTGGATCTCTGTTACTTACACCAAGCATCAAAGTGCTTATATTCTGACTCAGGGCCAAATCCTGGTTCCTGCACATAGCTCACATATTTGGGCTGAGCACAGGGGAACTACATGGGGGTCATCACAATCCAGGGTATGGTGCAGAAAACCCACACAACCTTATGCACAAGATTAGGGCAGTGCATCCATATTATCGCAAATCACTCGCTAGCCCCAATTCCCCACCACAAGAGGCATGCTGAGGAGTCACACAGGAAGTGCATAGGCTTTTTGAATGTCCTCTCTGTGCCCTCTTCTTCCCCATGAGGCAGAATGACTCCATCTCCATTGAATATAGGTTTTCTGAGGCCCTTACTAAGACAGAAAATTTAGCACTATACCTTCCGTTTCCCAAGTCTCTAGGAGAATAGGAGTTACAGAAACCTGGTCTAGGATTAAAGGTGCAGGGGACTTGATAACTTCAAATCACCCCCAGCCACTTTTAGCAGCAGTTAAAAAAGTAGCCAATCCTCCATTACAAATGCTAGATAGGAGAAGCAGCTGAGAAATAAATGGACAATTTCCAAGGACGAATGGGCAGGAAATCCCATTTTCCTTCCAGCTGAGACGGTGCGAAAACAAAGTCCCACTTTGGAAAATAGGTGGGCAAACAGCCTGTGCTGAGAAAAAAAAGCAGGGAAAGAGTGTAACAAGAACACTGAAGATAACTGGGCCTAAAATGAATGCCCACGTCAGTGCCTATGACTACTGATTGAGGGGAGTGGGTTGGAGAAGCGGTAGAGTTTGCACCTCTGCTATTGCTGCTGTTTGGCAAGGGTTGGTTTTCGACAAGGCTGGGCTTAGAGGGCAACAGAGCATTGCAGACACTGAGAGATTGACTCTCTGCAGCTGACAGAGAGAAAAGCTCTGAATCTGCTGAAACAGCACAGGTTTCAGACGCAACTGCTTGTTCTTGCCCAAGATTTTCCAGCAAGTTCACTGCTCCATTTCTTGATATTATCATTACTGAGCTCCTGCGCTCTGGTAACATAAGCACCTTAGGTCAAGACTGTGACCATGCGGAAAAGACGTGTGTTGCTGGTATGTCATATTTTTTTATCTATGCTTGTGAACTAGGATATACAAAAGGGCCACTTTCATGGTGGATGTAAGTAACATGTTCGCTAGTCATATGGCATTGCCATTTTGTTTCACGTGGGAGTCTTTTTGCCAAGCATACTACTGGCACTTCACAAATAAGAAAGACACTTCCACCTAGGCCAAGGGTGAGCTCTGTACTTGACAAAGACTCTCAGTGATGTCAGTTCAGCTCTGTACTACCACATGCACACACTCAGAAATTATGGAACATTTTTAACACAAAAGGAATATGAAAGTTATGGAATTTGGGAGACCCATGATAACAATTCAACTTTGGTAATCATCAAAACACTGGGGCACCGGGGAGACAGAGACCATAATTGTAACTAAAATGGAGTGGATTCATCAGAGGAATGCTGGTTTTCTAGAACCATTCTAGAAAATGTATAGCAATGCTCCAGAAAAACATACCTAAACATTGGCCTTCTAAGAGCCAATAGCCCTCAGTGCACGAGCAGGTGTATCCTCCTTCGGTGTTTATACAGATCTGCGTGGGGTTACACTGGTGTGACTCTGAGGCACATTCATCAATATCTGAAACACAGAAAAAACAACGAGAGTTCTGTAGCACTTTAAAGACTAACAAATTTAATTTCTGCAGGCATAAGGTTTCGTGGGCTGTAACCCACTTCGTTAGCTGTAAGGAATAGAAATCAGATAGGAGATATATTTATACATTCAAGGGTAAGGAACAACAATGGGGAAGGTAGGTATAAGCAAAGTCCATTCAGTTAAAGTAGCTGAGGCCTATTCACAACCATTGATTAGGAGGTGAGAATGTGTGAACAGTGACAACTACTTCTTGTAATGAGAGAACCATTCCAAGTCCCTGTTTAGACCCAGTTTGATTGTGTCAAGTTTGCAGATGAGTTCCAGCTCTGCAGTTTCTCTTTGAAGTCTGTTTTTGAAGTTTTTTTGTAGCAGTATGGCAACTTTCAAGTCATCTACGGAGTGTCCTGGGAGACTGAAGTGCTCTCTGACTGGTTTATGGATGTTACCATTTTTTATGTCTGATTTGTGTCCATTTATTCTTTTGCGTAGTGACAGTCCAGTTTGGCCAATGTAGATGGCAGCGGGGCATTGCTGGCACATGATGGCATATATTACATTAGTAGATGTGCAGGTGAATGAGCTCCTTATGGTGTGACTGATGTGGTTAGGACATGTAATGGTGTCACTAGAGTCGATGTGTGGGCAGAGCTGGCAACGGGGTTTGTTGCAGGGATAGGTTTCTGGGTTAGTGTTCTTCTTGTATGGTGTACGGTTGCTGGTGATTATCAACAAAGCTTTATACAATTATTAAAACAAATGCAGAGGTTATTTTAATTGTGTGGACACCTCCAATATTTCAGAGGATGAATCTGAGAAGAAATCAAAGGCAGTTGGAGTAGATGGAGTGATTTTGAACACACTCGACATTTGAGGCATTGCACAGAAATTCATAGAAAACTCCAACTTGCAAGGTGCTGAATTCAGTGGGAGTTGAAGGCACTCCACACAGCTCAGAAGATGCTCAGACTTTTGCAAGATCAATCCCATAAAAGTGATTGTTTCCTAGAGCTCTTCAAAAAATGGAATTTCCAGCCCACAGGAAATTTTGTGGCGGCTCCGTCACAAAGATTAATATCGACCTACCCAAAATAAAACATTTAATTTCAATTTCCCTGATTTCTTGTTGAAAATTTCAATGAAACTCTGTTTTCCAATAGGAAGAAGAACTCTCTGTATGATCGAAAACTTGTCTCTCTCACCAGCAGAAGTTGGTCCAATAAAAGATATTACTTAACCCACATCGTCTTTCTACTAGGATAATGTGTTCCCTCCAAAAACGTTGACTAGACTTACTGTTTTCAATGTGTTTGGCATTTTACTACCACCACCTTTGGGGGGTTGTTTGTTTGTAAATAACATTTTTATATTTATATAAAGTGGGATACTGTAACCTAATTGATTAAAATGCCTTTCAGAGTCATACGTTCAATTTGAATCCCTCCTTGTCTGATATCTTTCCCAATGTTTCTGGGATTGCGTTTGACTCTAGAGATCAGAAATGGAATAGTCAGATGATAAATGGTGACATTCTTTCAGCCAACTTAGAAATCTGTGTTTTATTGATGATTTTTACATTATTCTTAGGGTGACCAGATAGCAAGTGTGAAAAATGGGGATGAGAGTGGGTGGTAATAGGCGCCTATATAAGAAAAACTCCCAAATATTGGGACTGTCCCTATAAAATCAGGACATCTGATCACCCTAATTATTCTTGATTTATATTATTCTTGATTCCATCATACTGTGCACTGGCCTTTGCTGAATTATCATGTCATCATGTTGATGCTACTCTCTCAAACCCTCCCTTGCTGTTTTGTTAACTCTAACTTTGTTGTGTCATGACTGAAACCTGCTTGTAAGTCCTTTGTGGTGGGGAGCATATCTTTGTACCTATCTTGCTAGGCATCTAGCGCACTCTGGATGCAGTGAAAGAACAATAGCAATAGAATTACTGATCCAGGCAGACTCACTGTATTAAATGTATACTTATATAAACTGTACACTTCACACAGCCTTCATATGTTGTCTGTGTTCTTACACTAGAAGCTTGGGGGATTGTATATTCCTCTGCATGTAGACAGCACTTTGTGGGTACCAGCAGACTACAGCTAATGGATAACAATTACTTAGTGTTTTTCATCAAAATGCTTTCACTTTTTTACTTACACTTTTTATGTTAAGAACAGGACCTTGAGACCCTGCCAGCCGCCATTGCCCACAGCGAGTTCTGTGTGGGAGTTGGCCCTGGGCCTCACAAAAGGCTGCCTTCATGCCATGCCATCATTCCATGCTCACACCTCCCAGTGATATTAATGGCAGAGGCACAAAGTGAGGGCAAAGGCAGGATCTCAAGGTATTATACGGTTCAAATAGTGTTTGAAGAGTATTGACCTTCCTTCCCGTTTTCTCTTCATTCTTTACGCACATTAGTTCCCCTACCCCTCTAAATGCTGGTACTTGAAGTGGGTATAATACTTACTTTCACCTAAAACAGTGGGCTGTTCTGAGATCAGTTCCTTTCTATGTGTTGGCCTTGTAACTCTTTAGCAATCTCCTCATATGGAATGTACCTACTTCTGGAAATTAAGGCATCACTGCTGTTGTCTCTGCTACCTAATGGTAAGAGTCCTTTGCTTACTTTCAAACCACTGTCTTCCATTGTGGTAGAGGCAACAGGACAGCGAGGGCTATCACCCATGCTTCTTCTACCTTAAGAAAACTGGCCAATTTCCACTTCTACTAGCGCGCATTCATCCACGCAAAACATTTTGCTGTCCCTTACATTTTGCTACCTCAGGGGTCACCTGATTGACTTGCATGATAAGGCTGACCTTGCATACAGGAGGCATGTCTGAACCATATGGGGTACCAACATAACAGGCCATGGAAGTTGTAAGTGGTAAGTTGTAAGCAGCTTCACATCCCTTGACTAGGCCTTAATGTAAATGTTTGATCTTTATGTTCCACTTCACTGACTGGCTTCCTCCAAGGCGAGCCCTCCCGATGATGCACATTTAAAACTTTGAAAGCCCCAGTCAGTGGAATAAAATAAATATTATTGGGCAAGTTGCCTTCTCAACTCAAATATATAGCGCAATTCCAGTATGATATGGAATGCTCATGTCTGCCAGCATGTATTTACATTACACTGGCCTGTTCTGTGATGAATGACAGTTGTACGCTGGGAAAAATATCTGCCCGGGAATTTGGCAACTTTTGAATACACCCTTGAAAGAAGACTGGGCAGGGAGTTGGGGGTGCAGCAGGACTGGCAATATTGCAGCAGCTGAAGCCTGTTCCCAGCTTTCCTGTTTGCACAGAGGCCCAGACAGTGAGAAATCCATATCATCTGTCAGATTGGTGCCTCTGATAAAGAAGAAATTAAACATTTAATAGGGAAAAAGCAAACACTGTGATTCCAACTGGGGCAAATACTACCTATAAAACATAGTGACCCACAAACAGACAGGTTGCCCATACGGAATACATTGGACTTAAATACCTGCAGGAAAAATACATTCAACCACGCCAAGGACATTCTTTGGCATCCTTGTGTACAGTGGAAAATTACAAGTAAAAGTAACCTAACTGTGGGTCATTCTGTGAAAATCACTTCCTTTTTTGGTTGGGGAGCATATTATTTCTCTCCCATTCTCAATACAAGGATAATGTGCTTGGTGCATGATCCCCAGGCTTTTTCCTGCTGTCTCAGCAGATCATGATGTATATAGAAGCAATAACACTTAATACTTTGCTTGTGATTTTCATTTCAAGATGCTTTATAAACATGACCTAATTAATGAGGGGATGGCTAGTTTTGTGGTGAAGCCACTGGATTGGGACTAGAGGACCCGGACTCAATACCTTGCTCTAGTTCAGACCCCTTGTTTTATTGGTCAAGTTATTTAGGCTTTTGTGCCAAAGGTGTTTGGCTGCCTAACGTGTATTTATTTCATCAACAGTTAGAAGCCCAAATACCTTTGAGGATCTGGGCCTGAATCTCTCTGTACTTCACTTCACATTTGAAAAGTGAGGATAATAATCTTTCCTCTCTCACACCACGTGTCCCTCTTGTTTGTTTACACTGCAAGCTCTTCAGGGCAGGAACTCTCTCTCTCTCTGTTCAGCACCTGTGCAAGACAGGGTTTGCTTTTGGGTGGCCCCTCTAAGTGTTACTGTAATACTAATCATAATCATAATAACCCTCATAGTACCCTGTAAGGTAGATAAACACAGAGAAGTTGAAGGATTGGCCCATGACGACACAAGACAGAACTGGGATCAGGACTCATAAGTTCCTGGATCCCAGTCCTTTTGTTTAGACCACACTCTCTCTCATGTGTGTCAAACAATGCAGTGGCTGATTTCCCAAGATATGGTAAGTGGCAATGCAAATGACATGTCAGAATGCAGGATCAAACTGTGAATGAGGCTCCATAGCTACTAATGAGTCAAGTTCCACTACAAGAGTTCAGAGACGTTCAAAGGCTCTACCAGCTTAACTATTGCTTGTTCCATGCAACACACTGTATTTATGTCCTGTCCTACAGGAAAGACATGCTTCCAGTGGTTATGATAACAGAGCAATGGGGAGTCGGAGGGGAGCAGACAGAAGGGTTGGAGAGTAAGTTGGGGGTTTAGGGCTGAGTTCACCCCTGAATTCGTCCTTTCCATGTTTGTGCTGGGATCTGGAGGAGATCTACCCCCCTGAAGTGGTTTGAACCCCTCTCCCTGTCTGCTGTGTTCTGGGGTCTGGGGTTCTGCTCCTCTTAGGGTGCCTGAGCCCCACTCCCTGCCTCTCCATGTGAGCTGGGAATCTCAGTGGGGGAAACGAAGGTAATACAAATGTAAACAACTGAAATCCAGAAGATGAATAGTTAAGACACACATCACCCTGTGTAGGACAGATAGGCTCGGCTGTGTGTGGGGAATGGGCCCAGTTTCAAGGAGGGTCAGAATGGGCCTGGGGCATGGCTGGGGATGCCTGACTGAAGCAGGGGCAGGAACCCCAGCTGGAGATGGGTAGTGGGAGTGAGGGGCCCAGCTAAGTATGTAGCTTGGGTCATATAATCACGGTAGTGTTCGGCCTTCCGGGGTATGATATGTGTGTGCAGCAGGAGACAGCAAGGAGGAACTTCTTACATGTTAATGGCTTCCACATGGCTAACTAATGGCTTAATGACGTGGAGAATGGAGGGGGAGCTGGAAATGTTGAGTGAGGGCTACATGTTGTGGGCATGGTGGTGCAGGGGGTGGAGAAGGAAAGGTACACACCAGTCTTCCCTCAGACACTTAATCTTACTGTAACAATCATGTATTAAAACTATCTAGATTTTGGAACACAGACCATGGATCAGATTTAGCTGTTGTAAAAGTCACTGCACCAGAAAATGAGATTATTAGACGTCTATGTTCTACCAGTTGTTTGTACTTCCATTAGTACACCCACAACTTACTGCAAGGGCAAAACTGCAGACACAAATCTATCTAAGGTACTTATATGACTCGGCTACCAGCATGGTAGTATCTGAACACCACACAATATTTAACGCATTTATCCCCACAGTAGCTTTGTGAAGTAAAAAGTGCTATTATCCCCATTTAACAGATGGGAAACTGAGGCACAGAGCGGCTAAGCAACTTGCACAAGGTCACATAGGAAGTTTGTGGCAAAACAAGGAATTAAACAGAGATCTTCCAAGTTTGAGGATAGTGCCCCAACCACTGGACAATACTTCCTCTGACTGAAGACACTTCTACAATTTGGCCCACAGTGTAGATCTAGCAGTAATAATTTTTGTTAGTGACAGGCTTAGTGCTCTACTTATGGCTACCACTGCAGTCCGCCAGGCATGCAGCAGTTCACCTCCTCAGAGGTATTACCTGTGGCCTAATAACTCCACCTGCTTGCCATTACACTCTGGGTATCATTTAAAAAGTTGATGATGATCTTTAAAACCTTAAAGGGCCTTGGAGTCACTCTCTCTTGCTCTGACCCAATAATTATTCAATACAACATGGAACAGCTACAACAGGAGAGACTGAGATCACCCCTCCCAAGACTACCCTGTAGCCCAGTGTTCGTGCACTTGTACAGGGGCATTTTAGCAATCAGCCAGGTGCCCAAGCCACTGCCAATTACTGGGATGGACTACCAATTATTCTGCTTGCTGCTTTTAGCCATTTTCAGGCCTTTGCAGGAACTTAGCATAGCTACGGAAACTGGGAAAGGGGTAGTAGAGCAGGTACACGTGAAGCGGACTTGACTCTCTGCGCTCTCTCCCTCTGAATATGCTGGGGCAGATGTCTGTGAAAAACAGAAAGTCTGGATATATTTAAAAGCTGAATTTCCCCAGAGCTGCAGTTATCAGACTAACTGCTAAGACTGCTTGCTTAACAATTTATTTTAATGACTAGTCTCTGTAATTCCGACTTCTGCCTAGTGATTGAGCCGTTTGGTCAGTTACGTAACATTTTTCTTGATTTACATGTATCTGTAACTTTTGGGGAATAAAGGAAGGTAGCAAGTCTGAGTCAGTGGATCAATTCGTGGGCACATTGAAAGATCCCCAGACACAGATGGAAGGACTGCACAACCAGAAATCTGTCATTGATTCACCCAAAGACTGCCTCAGACTTGCAGGGGTAACATTAAGTTTTGGGGCACTTTATTCACTTCTTGTATTGTGTTGCTTAAGACTAATAAGTGGAGATGGTGGTGAAGGTAATTCTGAGGGGGATTGCTGGGAATTGGAAGTAAAGCATTTGGCTCTGATTTGGCTCTTGCCAGCCATATAACAAGCAGATGGGATGTGTTTCCTTTTGGTTTATTGCCTGATACCAACTCGCAAAGACTAAAAGTTATTGGGTTGAGGAATCTTGGGTAACACACTCTCCTGGCTTCAAGTCTCTGAGCCCAATAAGGCAGTGCAGGGATTTGAAAACAGGTCTCTCACATTCCAGGTCAGTCCCCTGCCCACCAGGATTTGGGTGTCTCTCTCTGATTTTCCACAAGAAAAGGCTGACCTGGCTTAGGTGCATGACTCCAGGACAGGGTTCATGGCTGAGAACCCTGACCAGAGACAGGCACCTCCCTCCAGCCTGTCAGTCAGGTGTCTAAGGTCCAGATCAATGGGAGTTAGGTGTGTAAGTCCCTTTGTGGATCTGGGCCTTAAATCCTGCCTTGCTCCCCTGCATTTCACTCATGGATCAGCATAGGCAGCTCTCTGCTCAATGTGTGCTGGCTTCTGAAAATCCCTCTCTAAGGCTCGTAACTCTCCCCATGCATGGGCGGCATGTGACTCCTGCCTTTGGAGAGGTTGGGCGGTGGGGACACCAGCGCTTGGACTGGGGCCTTGCCCTTTCTCTGCCCCTCCCCCGAGGCCTCATCCATGCACCTCCACTGCAAGCCCTGCTCCTGCTCGGCCCCCCCTCCCTTGAGAGGCATGAGCAGCGGGTGGGAGGGCCTCAGGGGAAGGGTCCCGAGACCCTCTCACCAAAGGCATCCAGAGCCAGGCTTGTGCCCGGCCTTTGTGGGGGCTGGTGGTGGGTGCTGAGAGGCCGCAGGGCACTGGCTGGCTGCGCAGGACCAGAGAAGCATCCCTCTGTTTATTCTATTGTGTTCAGGGAAACAGGACTTTGTGCACATTCTTTATAAACAAACAGGGCTATACCAAAGAAATGCCTGTTAATGGAAACAGCTTGGTAAGGCCCTGAATATTGCCTAAACTACACAGGTCAAAGGGGCAACAATATCAACAATTTTTAATGACAAATTCTGGGTTTGAAAAAGGGCTAATTTTTGAAGAAAAAAATCTTAAGAACATAAGAATGGCCACCCTGGGTGAGACCAATGGTCCATCTAGCCCAGTATCCTGTCTTCCAACAGTGGCCAATGCCAGGTGCTTCAGAGGGAATGAATAAAACAGGTATTCATCAAGTGATCCATCTTGTTGGCCATTCTCAGCCTCTGGCAAATAGCAATCCCTGCCTATCCTGACTAATAGACATTGATAGACCTATCCTCCATGAACTTATCTAGGTTTTTTTTTTAACCCTGTTATAGTCTTGGCCTTCACAATATCCTCTGGCAAGGGGTTCCACAGGTTGACTGTGCGATGTGTGAAGAAATACTTCCTTTTGTTCGTTTTAAACTTGCTACCTATTAATTTCATTTAATGACCCCTAGTTCTTATGTTATGAGAAGCAGTAAATAACACTTCCTTCTTTACTTTCTACACACCAGTCATGATTTTATAGACCTCTATCATATCCCCACCCCCTTTAGTTGTCTCTTTTCCAAGCTGAAAAGTCCCTGTCTTATTAATCTCTCTTTATATGGAAGCTTTCCCCTACCCCTAATCATTTTTGTTGCCCTTTGCTGTATCTTTTCCAACTCTGATATAGCTTTTTTGAGATGGGGCGACCAGATCTGCATGCAATATTCAAAATGTGGGCGTTCCATGGATTTATTAAAAGGCAATATGATATTTTCTGTCTTATTATCTATCCCTTTCCTAATGATTCATAACATTCCGTTATCTTTTGTGATTGCCTCTGCACATTGAGTGGATGTTTTCTCAGACAAAAAATGACTAGGTCCTCTACTGGTGTGTATGGAGTGGGGAGGAGAGGTAGGCCCAGTCATCAGAGTAGATGCCCAGCATATTGGTGGTTGTATGTTACAGAGAAGACAAGTGATGACTGACTTTTCCTTCTTCTAGATGTATTGATTCAGGTGTATCTTATATTTAGGTTTCACTTTTCCTCTTTTTTTTTTTTTCAGCTCCCACCATTACACCAACATGGCCCAGGGAGCTTACCCAGGTTCTTGGGAAGTATCTTCCAAAGATTTTGTAACAAGTTTAGGGATTGCAGGTTCCCAGAATCATTTCCCACCTCCCTAGTTAATGGAGCTGGTTTGGTAATTTAAAACACTGGGGATTCTCTTTTAGAACAATAAATAGAATGAATGTTTTTTTATTGTTTATAGGAATAATCACAAGCCAGGACTAAACAGCCAAGCTCTGGGACACGGGTTTTTGTTCCAAGATTATTCGGAACAAAGCTCTTTCCCTAAATGTCTCCACCATTCCTTTTTTGGATACTGAGAAAATAATTTCCTCGGTAGTAGATTTTTACATAGTGAAATCACATGTTTTCTCAGAAGGTTCTTTTCTCATGATAATTGCATTTGATAAGAGAAGGGAGAATAACAATGCCACATTCCTAAAGTGCAGATTAAAGCCAATTTCAAACTACTGCTGTGTGCTATTTTACAAGGCCAGCCAGCCCATCTGAGATTGGAAACTACCCAAGACCAACTCCCTATACACCTGTTTAATCACAAATTTCAGTGTCTGTGAACTGGAATTCATTTTAGATCTGCACCCCATCTACATTATAGTGACAGTTGATTGCTAGGGCTAACGCAGTTCTATATATAGACAGTCGGCCTGAGTTTGAACATTAAATATTGTTAGTCATTAATGTGTAGCACTGCTCCTACTGGCTAACATAAGAACTGCTTGACTGTGTGTCATAGGCTCTATATCTCTGGCAGCTAATGGACAGTCTCCTTTAGGTAACACCTTTCAACATTGCATACATAATGATGGTGATAAGTAATAGCTCAGTGAGTAAGGAGCTGTGTTTCTGAGCTGGGCCCTAGAGTGCAGGGATGCCATTAGCCTGGAATAGATGGAATCAGAATAGCTTCTCTCTGTGTTACAGAGACTGGACTGTTGATAAGATTCTCCTTTAGCTCATGTGCCAATGGCCTGTGTTTTGGAGCACAAGGATCTTAGTTATTTCCCTGCTCTTCTTGTGAAATTCTGAGTAGCCACAATGTGACAGAATGGTAGGGAGCAGGATGGCTTGGGCGGGGGGGAGGGGAGGATACATTTGTTTTAATATTCAGTATATCAAACCCATTATAGGAGGCACCATTAATTAGCAGCAAATTTGCATCCTCATATTTTCATCTTCATCAGCAGCAAATTGTATTTATTCAGCTGAATAAATAAGTTCGTTTTGTTTATAGTGTATGCCACTTACATAAGTATATCACCGCAGGACTCCTGGGGCTGTGCTGAACACTATAGTGAGAGGAGCCAGATGAGCGCTTGGATAGAATACTCCCAGCTGCTGTGAAGCTATTTAGTGAACGACAGTTTCTATTGCATCAGCAATGGTAGCTGAAAGAGATTGCAGTTGGAATCCAAAGTTGCACAGAGAACCACAATATTAATTATTTCATTGCCTGGGGACATACTTCTAGCAAAAGGGCATTTATGTTATCTCATTGACATATGATATGAAATGCAGCTCTGGACAAGACCAACCCATATAGAAAAGTCCTATATAACTCAATAGAAAAATATTAACTTTTCTATAGCTTTTAATTATACCTTTACTATTGAATTCTATAGGATAGTTTTAAAAGAACCTACAGAAACCTCTGTTAAATATATCAGATTTTAGAGTAATGTTTATAAAACCCTTTTACATCTCCATAGAATCCTATTGGTTTAATCACCTATTGAATGCTATAAGACTTTTCCCTAAGGGACTAGAGCATGAGAAAACTAGGTGGGGGAGAGAGGGGGAAAGAACCTCTAAAATTGCTATTACTGCTTTTGAGCCCCAGGGAGCTTGGAGAAATCACTAGCACAAACAGTCCAGCCAGCTGATTTAGCCAATTGGTGGTCAGTTTACATTTCCTCTAATGAGTGAACTTCTTGACCGTACATTTCAACTGAATCATTAAGAGCTCTTTTTACAAGAGTTCCTTTGGCAGACTAAAGATGATTGAGGCTGTGATTGAGGATCACAGTAACCAGTGAAAAGGAGAGTAGACATATTTTTAAGAAGTACAGTTTAATGGAAGAAACCAATCCAAAGGAGGTATTGAACAGAAATTAAGATAGTAAAGAAAACAGACGTGCAAATATCTAGTTGCTAATAATGATAATGGTATCTTTTACCCCAATGAACCCTGCTACTGAAATGCAGCCCCCTCTGGGGTAAAACATGCCAGCTGTTTTAAACATTTAGGCTGGGAATTGTATAAGTGATTCCATTAAAGATGCAAGAGAAAATTCAGGTATGCAAGATATAATTACCCACACTGGGAATTCACTCTGGATGCTGAGGCTACTTGCACAGAAAGTACCATGGAGTCTTTAACATCCACAAGAGATCAGGACCTCAGGTACGCATGCAAATAACAGGGGGCACTGTAATGCTGGAAGTTAGCTCTAACACTATGCCGAGAATTGACTCTGTGATTCCTAATCACTAACTTACTTCTCCCAATACTTTGGTTTTATTTGGAGATATCCCATTCAAGGATTGACCAGATCCAAAGCTGTGTAGTTATGAGATGTAAAAGGATTCCCATTCCAATGTGGTATGACTGTAGATAGCTTCACTACCCATGGCTCTGTGCAAGATACATTTATTTATGATGAAGGTTGCAATGTTTTGTCTTCCTTTGGCAATCTGATACCTCTTGCCCGGAACCCAGATGACAAAACCTCAGCCAGTTAGTATTTCACAATCTTCTGATGAATTCTGAAAGGGATGAACAGCAGGCAATTCTTTCAGGAACGAAGGAAAATAATATAGCAACACTCACTGTGTTTGCAGAAAGTGTGGCAGAAGATGCTCACTTCTGACTGGGAAGCAGCAGTTCAAATTGTGAACAGTGCTGGTCAGTTCCCGGTGCCCTAGTGATCAGATTCTTCTGGATCCAAGATTGAATCTCAGCCTCCACCACTAATTCTCCAGGCCTGCAGGCACTGGGAGTTTCACAAGAGCTGTGCACTCATTCTTGGAAAGAGTGAGCTTGCGTATCCCTCTGCAGCAGCAATCGCTGCCAGCTGCTTCAGGAGCTGTCTTCATGGACTCCTAAGAGAGGGCTGTCCAGTCCTGCCTGGTTAGAAGATTGTGATGCTTGGGGTTATCAGGGGAGAAAATTATTTTTCAAATTTCATTTGATTTTGAGTATGGTCATGTGCGAACGGGCTTCACAACAACACAAAAAGCACCACAAAGCCAGGGTAAATCTTGTCTAAACATTGTGGCCTTTTGGTTCTTTTGTAAGCAAAGAACTGGTACTGGATAGGAGCCATGGAGGAAGAAAAATCCTTGAGAATTATTCTCTGAAAATACTGGCTTGCAGGCTCAGACAGCTGTGTCCTCATTATTGTTAATTGCAAAGAACTATGCATGTTGAGCAACGTTCCCCTCTAACTATGTACACAGCAAGCCACCTATTGATTTGTTTCTGCAGTGGTGATCACTGAAAAAATGCCTGCAATCCCACTCAAATAATAACTGGTTTCAGATAAGATTTTACACTTATTGGTTTAAAGTCACCGAGCCACATTCGCTAGGAATTCCTAGCCACAGTCTATCAAAAAAGTGCTGCTAGCCTAACGGGATCTAAATGAAAACTGATTGTATATGGAGTTTTTAGCTTGTTTTAACTTCCTATGATGAGGATGTGCACAGCCAATTCTCTATGCCCTCCTGCCCTACTCTCAGCTCAGGCCCCCCTTGGAAAAGCTTTATTCCTAGCCAACTAAAAACAGTTTAAAAGGGTAATTTTGACCTATCTACCATCCAAGCACATTTATTTTTACTTTAAAATTCATTTATATTTACATGCAGGTTAGGTGCCTGCTTTGTGACCAGTGTG
Source organism: Emydura macquarii macquarii (assembly GCF_026122565.2). NCBI lineage: Eukaryota > Metazoa > Chordata > Testudines > Chelidae > Emydura > Emydura macquarii. Next base: position 1,857,394 of record NW_027131366.1, on the reverse strand, counting down.
GCTCTCAGTGTCACATACTTCAGTCGGCTCCTCTGTAATTTATTGTTAAAGGCAAATACTTAGCAGGATTGGGGTCCCGTTATGTTAGGTTCTGTACAAACAACGATCTAGAACAAGTTCAACAGGCAAAATACAAGACAGAAAGATGGGCATGCAGGTACTGCCCTATCAAACCACACAAGCATGTGAATAGTTTTAATAGGGCTGACTGAAAGGTAGAAATATTTTTTCCCAAGAATATTTGTGTAAAGTGCCCAAAATTCAGTAATTTCCAACAACCTCTATATGTTAAGCATACAAACAGTCCCCTGAAGTCAATAAGACTACTCACCTGCTTCAATGTGCTAATGTATTTTGCTGGATTGGGGCCCCATGTCCTAATTTTACAAATACTTTTCCTTGTACATTAAGAATTGGTACATCAACCCAATCCTTTTACAAGCACAGAAAACTTTACACAATGCAAATGTAAGACACGACTATGGCAGACTCTAGCATGTCATCATTAGAAAACAGTGACTGTTACGGACTGGAACATTTAAAGAAGAGCTGTTAGAAAATCAGAATTTCTGTTCGGTAGGAAATTCTGATATTTTGACATTTGTTTCAATTCTGATAAGGACAAAAAGTCAAAATACCAAAAAATGTTGCTGAACCAAAAGTTCTGAAAAATATTGATTCAGAAATGTTTTATTTCAGATCTGTTCAACATTTATCTCTAGGATTTGTAGTTCAGTGGCCTCCAGCCCCCATTTTTGTCTATGGACTGTGTTTCCCAGCTGGACCACCTCTCCCATGATGCAGTTCAGCCAGAGTGGCAGCATGGTGTATCATAGGCAGTGTGGGAGCCTGGACCTTTGGTGTATTAGAGCAGCATAAGTCACCTGACTGCAACTCTCAGAGGCACTATGGAAGCCCAAGAGGACTCAGATTAATGTTAAACTGACCCAAACCAAAATGTTTCAATTGAACAAGGTGAAATGTTTTGACTCAAGCTGACCTGAAACAAAACGTTATTTCGATTTTCCTGCAGAAAATTTAAATTCTGCAGAAAATACATTTTCAGTTTAAAAAAAAATGGATAGACAATTCCTGACCAGGTCTAGTTTTGAGGTATTTGTGGACTAAACCATTTAGTATTTGTGATTATTTCTGGGGCAAACTATTGCTCTGGCTCTCCCAGCAGGCAGGCTGGAATTCCATGCTATGTTCCATTGTTATATGGGCCTGCTGTCGTCAAAAACCAAATTGTGTTTTTCCTTTGTCTTAGCACTTTGTTTATTAACGATGTTAGAGCTACAAGGGCTTTTGTCATAGTTATTCATGTAAAAAAGCCACCACATGCTGGGAATGTAACATTGTCAGTACAAAACGGTTCCTAATAATCCCTTTAACACAGACCCATTTTAATATTTTTATTTCATCTTCAATTATACTGTGTAGATAACACTAACCTTGAAGTCCACCTACCATTCAGAGGCCTAAATAACAGACCAACTGCTTCTGATATGGTTTTATACCTTGAGAAATCTTATTTTATTTCAATGTTTTAACTGACAGTATGTCCATTAATGGTTTGGGTCATGGATGGGGAAATTGTCCATAGCTCATTTCTAATTCAACAAATGAAAATGTAAGTATGTATATGTTTACATTGTTTTCCTGTGAGCATGCTCTCTGCGCTTTCCTGTAACCATCCCTTTGAATCACAAATAAATGGCTGTAAAATACCTTTTCTTTTTGAGCGAGAGATTGATTAGTTTGTCCTATGCAGAGAACACTCTGCAGATGGAAGCTATTATCCATTCAAATAGATTGATATCCATGTAGATAGAGTATACTGAAACTTTTGATGCTTTACAAAAATCTATTAAGTTGGATTATGAGAGATCCGCTACTCTAATGAATGTGTCCTATTGTGAAGCAATATGCAGGGATGGTCTACACTACAGAGTTCGCTAGTGTGGACAAACTCTCTGTACTTCAATTCATCCCGCTACAGAAAGAGAAAACACTGCCTTCTTCATCTCACAGGAGCTGGGAGACTTATTTGGTAAATATTTATAAAGCACTTTGAGACGAAAAGTGCAATACAAGTGCTAAGTATTGTCCTCATTGTATTTTATCTTTCATTCAAAGATCTCAAAGAGCTTCCCTGTGTGAGGTTGAGATTTTAGTAGATCTCAGCTTGGGGATGTTCCATGATAATTTATGGACATGTCAATTTCATATCATCTCCAGAACTGAAATGCATTTCACATGTTCTGCTTGGCCCTTCGTGGAGGATCACTGAAACCTGGGGCACAGAGTAGTTGGCAACTATTTACACTTACAACGTTTTCTACAATCCACCTATATGTTTACAAAGCAAAAGTTGTCTGGCTTCAAATTTAGCCTGAAAATTTCAGAATTGCCATCGGGGTTTAAACATCCATTCTCCTCCATTTTAATGGGAAATGGGCATCAAACCCCTTAGGCAATTTTGAAAATCTTAGGCTTTCCCACCCTAAAAATCCGTATTATGTTTTAAAATTACTCCTGACAACAAAATGCAATAACAACACTGCACTTATAGCACCTTCCTCCTGAGAATTTCAAAGCCCTTTGAAAATATTAATGGGCCACTTTCTGAGGTCTTTACTCAGGCAAAAATTCATTGACTTTAAGAGGAATTTTACTTGATAAGTGCAGAATATGAATGGAGTAACCGTTTCAGTATTTAGCTTCACAAAACCACACCTCCAAATGCAAAGACTGCAATCTGCTATTGGATTGAAGTCTCAACTGCAAGGCTCAGTGATCTACCAGCAACACATGCTGTGTTTATTGTTGGACTCATCCCCACGCATAAATAAGCACAGCCTCGAGGCTGCTCTAACATATGCCTGGCTGCAAAGATTCCCAAGGAGATGTTGCAACAGCTGTGGATTGCCAGAATCTGCAGTACTTCAAGAACATCTTATTCCCTTTGACGAAGCTCCTACACTAGAGACTGTGAGGAGTGGAATCTGCAGCACTCTGGAATCCCTTTTACACTGGAAGACTTCTCAGTTAGCCACTTAGGCCAGCTTTGAGTCTGGTTTGTTCCACCATGGTGGCAGATTTAGTGCGGACCATAATCTAGCCCAATAAGTATAATTCTTTAAATGTAGAGGCTACCAGATCTGATACCAGATCTGATAGTGCGCTATGAACCTTTTCTCTGCAGTCTCAGATTCAAACAAACAAACAAAAAACCCATTGTCCCTGAGCTTCTCCATCACCAGCAGTGATTGAAAATAAGTTCTTATAAAACAAATAAATTGGAAGCCTGGAATCTTAGTTATTAGAATTGGAAAAACCACATTACATCTCTAATCCATCCCCCTGCCTGTGCAGAATTGTCTCTCTGCTAACGTTTTGTGCAGTGTAGTTTTAAATGCCTCAGCCAATGGGTGTTACCCCAGTTCCCTGTGAAGACTAATAGATTTCATGGTCAGGAAGCTTTTTCCTAGTATTCCACCTAATGTAATTTTTCTTAATTTCAATCCATTACACAAAATTCAGGGATAATAATATGTAAAATTCCCTAAATTAAATCCCTTTGTACCACCGTAAACAATTTCTCTGCTTCTATGATGTTTCATAGAACATGTTTCAATGATTGCATGTTTCTATCATGTTTCAATTATTGCAATCCATGATGAAAAGTTCCAGAAGGGTAGCCGTGTCAGTCTGTATACAGCAAAAACAACGAGAGTCCTGTAGCACTTTAAAGACTAACACATTTAATTTCTGCAGGCATAAGCTTTTGTGGGCTGTAACCCACTTCATCAGATGTGATGTCATGTGTGGGTTACACCCCACGAAAGCTTATGCCTGCAGAAATTAAGTTTGTTAGTCTTTAAAGTGCTGCAGGACTCTCGTTGTTTTTTAATGATTGCAATGTTATTTTGGTCCCTTGTAGTGACTGTTCAGCCAAGCTATACAATGTATTTAGCTCTTTTAATCAAACTCATCCTCAGTGACTCCTCAGTTTTATTGTTGCTTTATGCTGCATTTTTTATAATCCACCTACATCTTTCTGGTACTGAGGTGCTTAAAACTGACAGCAGTATTTTAAGTACCATCTCAGCAGAATCATGCCACGGGAGCATTCCCTCCCATATCTGTGATGTGAAACCTCAGTGAATGCAATAGAATTTTTTGCTGCCATGTGACATTGTAACTTGCTGTGAACCCCTCAGTTTGGCCTTACTGCCTTCCAGGCGTGGCAGAAGCTCACTTTCAATAGAAGTGGGTGGGAGGGAGGGCTGAGATGCATATCGGAGGCACAGGCCCTGGGAGGGAGCAGAGGAAGATAGGGCAGTGGGGGATGTGGAGGAGGCCTGGGAGACCTGGGGTGACTCTCCACAAAGCCCATCCTGACCCCCACCCCCACTATCTGTGCCCAGCTCCTGCTCCCCACAAGGGCTCTGCTGTCTGCTCCCCAGCTCCCAATGTCATTTGGCTTTGACTCCATCCTGGGCTCCCCTTCCCAGTCCTGACTGCACTGTCTCCAGCTCCATCCACACTGACCCACCACGAAGCACCCCTGCCTGTGCCCGGCCCCGGCCAGCTTAGAAGATGCTCTGCAGCAACAGGGAGGGAAAGGGGCTGCCTGGCCCAGGACTGGATCTCCCCACTGGGCACTGGCACTGGGGCCCCACTCACCCCAATTCTTACCACTCCATCCCCAGCTCAACACGGAAAGGCAGAAACATAGTTCAGCCCCTAAAATATTTCCATTGTGGGGGTGCTAGCATCCCCCATCAGCCCTGGTTCTGCCCTCCTGCTGTCTCCTACTGTCTCTTCCATTAAATAGCTCTGGTTTTTGGATTCTCCTTCCCTCCCCTAAATCTAGTTGCCCAGATTGAATTTCCTGCCCATGGGAACTGCATTTTAACTATGCTGCATTTTAAAACCCATGGCAGCAAGTTTCAGAGCCCAAGGCTACAGCCCAGGCTCACTGGGCTTGCATTATGGCACAAAAAAATCTGTGTAGACGTTCAGGCTCATGCTGGAAGCCAAGTGATGGGGGAACTTCAGAGCCCAAGCTCCAGCCCAAGCCACAGCATCTGCACAGCTGTTTTTAGCACCACAGTGCAAGCCTAAGCCTGTAAACCTGAGCTCTGAGACTCACTACTGCCGGTTCTAACACGCCATGTAGATGTACCCTAAGTCTCCTGGGTTATTCTCTGCCCACAGTGCTGTTCATAAAATCTTCCCATTTAGTGTCATCTGCAGATATAGGACCTGACCCAATGCCAATGGAAAGACATTCATTGACTTCAACAACTGTATAGGACCCATAGTTAACACATTGTTTACCCCCCGTAGCTACTGGAACTTGAAAAGAGGGTATATGTTGCAGAAGGGAAGAGTTTGGAGGGGGCACCTGGATGCCAGTCCTTGTGCACATGGCTAGAATGATAGCTGCCCTTGCAGCATCTCTGTAAATGGTTCTTAATAAAGAGCCAGTTCAGCTTTAGAAACATGGCATCCTCTAAGGTTATTACCCAGAACACAGCACATGAAACTTGGTGGCAGTGGTGAGACTCAGCAGCAAGGGAGTATGAAAAACAGGCAAACAAAGCATCACCTAGAAGCAGAGCAAATAGGCAGCATGGAGGGACCCCGGCCCACTGGGAAGGTTGGCTGTCCAGACAACAAACCTTGCACAAGCATGGAAGCAGTGGAAATAAGAACTGAGTCTGCATAAATAGCTGACCGTTGGGGGGATAGAGAAAATGAAGTAAACTGGTTTTGCCAAGAATAATGCTCAAAACACTGGAGCAGAGAAAGGTCCTCGAGTATTGTGATCCTGGATAAAATGAGAATGTAGAGACACATACTGGGTTTTTTAAAAACTAAAACTAAGAAGCAGAAGAGGGAATAGATACTTATGTTACAGAGTTCAGAACTCTAACATCCACATATAACTTTAATATCTCCATGATTCTCTAATTAAAGACAGGATCATTTGTGAGACATGTATATACTGTGGAACGCAACATGAAAGGCAGAATGAAAAATGGCCTGCCTATGGTCAAGGATGTCCCAATGCTGCAGCTACCCCAGGAAGGAAAAAAAAAAAAAAAAAAAAAAAATCAATAGCACATGTAGTGATTGAGGCTGTAGAAATTTTCAGTGATGAGGAGGAGGCTATCTGCTGTGTGACGTTAGTAGAGCCAAGAATTCTCAAATACACACACTGCAGAAGAAGACTGCCAGCCATTCAAATGCCATATTTACAGCTATGCTAGTAGATCAGTGACTAATTTGTTTCCCTCTGGCTTGTGAAGCCAACTGCAAATAATACCAGAAAGAGTGATACACAGCAATATTAGATTGGAGAAATATGACTACGGGCTGATGATGTACAAGAAAACCATTCTGAAGCCAGTGAGCACTTTCTTCCACATCATTAATGAAGATATCTAATAAGACCAGATTTGATAATGGTCCCTGCAGCACCCCACTATAAACCTCGCTCTACTCAGGTCATTGCCTGGTATCGTTACCCTCCGTTTACAGCTCTTCAGCTAGCTTTCAGCCCATGTGACAGAGTTTATGTTCAAGCTCATCTGAATTAATATTTCATAATACTGCATCAAATGCTTTACCTAATTCATCTCTGGTATAACTCCATTGGCTTCAGTAAAGTTATAGCAGGGATAAATTTGGCCCACTTTATATTAAATTATCTATTCCTCTTCTCCACTACTGTAGGCCTTATCTGTCTATCTGAGGTATTTTTATGATCCTCATTACGACAGTATCTGAGCCCCTCACACTCTTTTATTGTATTTAACCTCACACATGTAAGATAGGGAACTATTAGCTCCATTATATAGATGCGGAAACTGAGGCATGGAGAGGATACAGTCAAGATTATCAGAGGTGGCTAGTAATTTGGGGTGCCTAAATTGAGACACCTTCAAGGGGCCTGATTTTTCAGAAGTTCTGAGCACCTGCCCTCTGAAATCTGGCCCCTTTAAGGTGTTAAAGTTGGACACGCAGAAGTTGAGGCACCCAAAAATCATTGGTGATGCTGAAAATCTTAGTCTAAGTGACTTTCCCAAGGTAACACAGAAAGTCTATGGCAGAGCAGGGGTTTGACCACATCTCTCTTAGGTCCTAGGCTAGTGCCTTAACCACTGGACAAGCCTTCTTCCATGTGCCACTGTGCTCCCTTACATGACAGGAAGCCTGCAACCATAGAGCATGGCTGGGGGAAAGGGATACCAATGAGAGGATTGCTGGGGCAAGGCTGAGTAGGGATTTGTGGGTTTGACCCATAGTTCCTAGTAGGCGGACCCTTCAGTCCACAGCTGGAATACTAATAGGTACGCTACTGAACAGATCTGGGGCTGTACAGCTCTCGTGCATTTGCTAGTAAATTTATTTTCTTTAAAAAATTCTCACATTTCTTAAGTAATAAAGTGGGAAACCCAGTCAACTGGTGGGTGAAAAGGTCAGAGAACATTAACCTCCATGCAAGGTAAGGCAGCTCTTATATTTCTGTATTGCAGCTTCCTCATGGCCTCTTAAGTTTTATGGACAAAAACTAGACAGAGCAACAACAGCACATTTACTCTGCCTCTAGAGTCTGGCACAGCACATGGGTGAGCTGGCCGATTAATATTTGTGAGAGAGCCAATTCATATTTCTATATATTTTGGCCAAACAGCTTGATTGTGACATAAAACTGGCCAATTTCAGCCTGGAACCAAATGGGGAGAAACGAAGCTGACCCAAGAAATATAAGGCAGGAGCCAAGAATAATGATGACTTCTATGTCATCAAGAATACTGCCATGTCTGGGCACCCTGGACAATGCAGACACACAGAGCTGAGCAGTGCATGGATACTACATGAAAATGAATAAGCCTTTCAGTATATTTCAGGCTGAAGTAACCCATGTTACACCACCAGCGGGTAGAGAGGGAACTGTTCAGAAAACATGAAAGCCCTCAAGTCTCAATGGAATGTTATGCACGGACTGTTGGCCAGAGCCAAAATATGCACAGTTAAAAAATGAAGAGAGGAACAAGCCCCATGTTTGATGGATTGGAGGAGAGAGACTCAGACAGATCTTCCAAGATCAAGTAATGACTTCAAGAAAAAAAAATGCTATAATTGGTTGGCCAGAATGACCGGTTCATTCTTTTATTTTAAGAGCTAGCCCATAAAGTGGTGCTCATGTAATCCACTCCCAGAGCAGACAGAATTAAACAGCACATTCTGACTTTAACTGATTTGGCACTATTGAAATCTCTGGAAGTGAGAGAAAAATAAGACATACTAAAAGCAAAGCAGCCTTACAGTCCCACATAGTAAATTAGTGGTTAACAAAGAGTGTAAGGAATCAATTAGAGATTAACAGTGTGGGTCAAATCCCACCCTGGCTGATGCAGTGCCCAGTATTTCCTCTGCTGCAGGAAAGGGCATGTCAGGCTGGACCACCAAGACGCTACTCCTCTTAGCTGAGTCTAGTGTAACCTCCCACTGGCCAGTCCTTGCTGCCAGCTGCAGCATACATACTGCTCGGCTCGGAGTCTAAAGATAGGTGACTCCTAACTCACAGACCAAGCTCACTTGAGGTCATGGCATCCAAACCAACATAAAGCTAGCACTGTGGAGAGCTTCTCCCTTGCACACTGTCCAGCACTGTGGAGAGGATCTGCTCTGGCAACTTGCCTGGGGCAGGAGAGAGAGAGGCTCCCTGAGCTGTCCGCACCTTGTACGTCAGTGCATCATGCAGCAGGGTGACACTGGAGCTTGCAAAATGAAAACAGGGAATAGCAAAGAATAACAGATTCTAAGGAGACTGAGCATTCCCAGGTATGGGGATGTGAACTTGGTTGTGACAGGATCCCTGTTTACACAGACAAGTGCACATGCACACTGCCCCATGTGTGCTTACAAAGCTGTGCCCGCCCAGCCTGGATGCTGGGTCCCTTGCTGTACACTGTGGGGTGGCAGCTTTCCTTTCAGCCAGTTGCCCACACTCCCCTTTGTTCCTTTGTCCAGTTCCTCAGCAGATTCAGCAAAGAGCTCTGGCACCCGCAGCCAGCTTCCCACCAACATGCTGAACAAAGTCACAAACTTTTTGTCACCCCACTTCCCCCCATAAGCAGCTAAAGAAGCTGCCATAAACAGATGCAACTCAGCCATCATAGAGAGCAGCTCCAATTAAACTACAGAAGGGTCCCATTGCGATAACTGGGCCCACCAATTTACCCGAATTGTGAGCTCAATTGTAAAAAGTATATGGAAGGTCTAAGATATAACAATAACAAACATCGATGGAAAATAACTCAGGTTGCTGTCAATAATTAATTATATAAACAGGTGCAAGAGAACCAGAGACTAAATTAGTCCTAACAAAAAAAAAAGTCCACATTAATATGATTCAAGGACTGTTGAAATCATGCTTGGTAAAAACAGAAGATGTAGATCCAGAATTGGTGTGTCGGATATTAGGACTAATTGGTGGACAAAGTAATGAAGGCTTAGGCTATTTCTCCCATCCCTGCCTTTATGGGTCCTTGAAAACAGAGGCTTTGGGAGGAAAAGCAGGAAGAACAGATGGAAGCTACTGAAGCAAGCTTCACCATCATGGCTGCCACTCCCACCATCTCCTGGGATCCTGGGCCTTTGTCATCATACTCCTGAGAGATGTCCTCACCAGACTGGGCCAGAGACAGGGACCCAGATGACATTACCACCTCTACTGGCTCCAGCTGAATCCCAAACACCATCTGGGATGAAATGGGACTGGACTTTAACAGCAGCAGCAACAGTTCCAGTCCATTTTAACTGAGTTCTTCTCTTTTATCCAAAACAACAATTACCATGTTTGGTATTTTCTAAGAGACTGTCAAACAAGAGTTTATTTTCCTTCTAAAACTCTCTCCAGCTAAAGGAAAAGGGAGCAAGGGATGTTAAAATGAAAGCCACCCACTTTTGGCCTATTTATACCATCTAACTTAATACAACAGTCTGAACCCAAGACCTGAGCTAAACACTCTTGAGCAGCAAATATTTCAAATGAGGAGCTGATCTTTGCAGAGACCAATCTCTCTGAGCCCACACAAAGCCCTGTGGTTCTGTTCCTCCATCACAGTAACTCCGATCACCATCAATAAGACTTACTCCTATCCTGCAGAAAGAGAAGAGCCCTGAAGTTGGGGATGCTTCAGCTCCATATCTGGGCCCGGATACAGTAGCTTAGGCCCATGTCTCGATTAAACTAACTCGGATACACTCACTGGGCCAAATTTGGCTCCAAGATCCTGAAATCCTATTTAAGTCAACAGGAATCACACACCCATAACTGAGTGCAGAATCTGACCCTCTGTCATCAAGCTTCCCTTTAGCTGAAACGAATTAATTTGTGGTTCCACTGCTAGAGAGTTTATTTTATTGTCTCTTCCCACAACATCATACATCAGTATAGTTAGTCAGTGATGCCTGAAAGGCACAGAATTGCAGAATGATATACTCTCTCTTACTGTTAGCCTTCACTATCCCCAGAGAGCCAGATTTGTTTTTGCAGCATATTCCAGAGATGCCAGTTTTCTTAATAGACATGAAGCTTTCTTGGCTCACTCATTGTATTTCTTGGTTGAGTGTTACTCCTTTCTATATAAGTAGTATAATCTTTACAAATAAACTGAGTGCTCCCTTGTGCTTTAACCACTAGACCTTGGCTCCTCCTATGCAGGGGTTTAGAGAGATGAAAGGGGGTAACAAATGTAACCCCAGAGGGCCAATACACACAGATGCAAATTAACCATCTGTTCCACTCCAGGTGCTTGAACTATGGACTGATTCACAGCATTGGAAGGCAGCTTTCATATCATCTCTCTTACCTGCAGGTTCCACTAGGGGCAGGGGCAGGATTAACTGATGGACAGGACTCCATAGGGACTCTGCTGGTGGAGGATACTCAGGAGAAGCACTGAATTATGCCTCTCTCAGACATTCTTTCCCAGGCCACCCACTCTTGTGAATATGCTGAGGATTGAACCAGAGAATCACTGAGCTAAAACTACAAGTCTCTACTGCTTGAGTTAAAGAGCCAGGTTCTATAGCTGGGTATTGTAACAGACTCATTACCTCTGTGGGGCCAGTCAGGAGACCTGAGTTCCATTCCTGGCTCTGCTACTGACCTGCTGTATGATCTTGGGTAGATGATGTCATTGTTTCTGTGCCTCAATTTCCCCTCCTCTGCCTTGTCTATTTTGCTTGTGAGAGCTTCAGGGCCAGGACTCTCTCTTACTATGTGTATGTACAGTACCTAGCACAATGGGATTCTAGGTACTACTATAGTAGAAAAATTAATAAGCCAAAAACCATCTGTGACAAGATGATCATTTGAATGAGGTGCTTTTGCTCCATGATGTCATGAATATAGGAAATGGGAAGGGAGGGCTTGGCATTCCCTGAGCAGTGGAGGAAAGGTAATGGTGTTTAGCACCTTGCAGGATTAGGCCCTAGCGAACAACTCTCTCCTATACCTATATGGCATGTTTCCACTTCCCTCCTTTACCCACCTGCATTTCTGCTTCCTTTCTTTAAGCACCACACCTGCACAGCCTCCAGTCTTGTGTTTCTATCTCTTATTCTTATCCCCCCTTGTCTTTTGTTTTCATCTCTATTCTGATATTCACTCCTTTCTCTCTCTCGCTGCTGTCTGCTTTCCTTCATTCTTTCTCTTCTTTCACCTCTGGCTCCTTCCATTCGACATGTGTGTTAATGGGATAAAAACAGGAAAAACAAAAGTCCATCCCATACAGTTCTTTCTACAGTGCCCAGAAGGATCTATACTTCAGGCATGTTTTAAAAATCATTGTAAATCAGGAAATGGTCGGGTGGAGTGAAGGGAAATTGGGAAGAACTCTCAGCTTATGAATGTCTAATGCAAGAACATGGGCTCTAGTTCCAATCCAGTCTTGCCAACGGTTCCTGGACTGAGTTCCTCCAACAAAAGGGGCATTATGATAGCTAAACAGTGCATAATTTGAAAGGAAAAGAGTCAGAAATTGTGTGCGTTGAAAGGAACACTGTCAGGTTAGAGCTCTTGGGTGAGATTCTCCAGTACCCTGCATAGCGTATTGCTTTTTACACCTGTGCAAATAATGTGCAGCACGGGTGTAAACATTCCCATTCCAAGCAGCAAGTTACACACGCTTTTCACTGATGTAATGAAAGCCACATTTACCAACCCCAAGTCCTGGCCTATACTTGACATAGCTACATAGCTACAGGTTGACATAGCTACATCACTCAGGGGTATGAAAAATCCACACCCCTAACCTTAAGCAATGTAGTTGTGCCTACCTACCCCCAGTGTAGATGCAGGTAAATGGATGGAAGAATGCTTCCATCGACCTAGCTACTATCACTCAGGGAGGTATTGTTCCTACACTGATGGAAAAACCCTTTCATTGGTGTAGGCTGTGCGTATACACTATAGGGTTATGCAGGCATAGCTATGGTGACCTAACTACGCTGGTATAATCCCTGTAAGGTAGACACACCCCATGTGTTCAGAACCATGAGTCAGTCCACAAAGATTTAGGAGATTTAAAAATTACCACCACCACTCTCTGGTATCTTTTTCATTGCCTGCTGGTTATTGAAGCTTCAGGGTGCACTTGGGTCATATTTTCTAGTTTTTCTCTGCAACTACAAGGGCTAGAAACTTAATTTTTTTTTAAATGAAAACTGAGTTTATAATGCAGCCTCATCATTCCAGCTGGTGTGAATGACTATACAAGATGCAAGGCAACAGAAAATCTGTCCTCTTGTCTTTCTAGAAAACAAATATCCTTCCCTGAGGTTCTAACAGCATCGTAGGTTACTAACATTGAAAGCACTTATTACATTTTCATCTATTTTCTTTGTTTGTTTCCCATTGGGACAGGGTGCAAAAGCCTAATCAGGGAAAGGGATAACCCCTTACATAAGAATGGCCAAACTGGGTCAGATCAATGGTCCATCTAGCCCAGTATTCTGTCTTCCAACAGTGGCCAATGCCAGGTGCTTCAGAGGGAATGAATAGAACAGGTATTCATCAAGTGATCCACCCTGTTGGCCATTCTCAGCCTCTGGCAAATAGCAATCCCTGCCTATCCTGACTAATAGACATTGATAGACCTATCCTCCATGAACTTATCTAGTTCTTTTTTTAACCCCATTATTGTCTTGGCCTTCACAACACCCTCTGGCGAGGGGTTCCACAGGTCGACTGTGCATTGTGTGAAAAAATACTTCCTTTTGTTCATTTTAAACCTGCTACCTCTTAATTTAATTTAATGACCCCTAGTTTTTGTGTTATGAGAAGGAGTAAAGAACACTTCCTTCTTTACTTTCTCCACACAAGTAATGATTTTATAGAGCTCGATCATATCGCCCCCGTAATCCTCTCTTTTCCAAGCTGAAAAGTCCCAGTTTTATTAATATCTTCTCATATGGAAGTTTTTCATCATTTTAGTCATCCTTTTCTGTACCTTTTCCAATTCCAATATATCTTTTTTGAGATGGGGTGACCATATCTGCACTCAGTATTCAAGATGTGGTCATATCATGGATTTATAAGGAGGCAATACGACATTTTCTGCCTTATTATCTATCCCTTTCCTAATGATTCCCAACATTCTGTTAGCTTTTTTGACTGCCGCTGCACATTGAGTGGATGTTTTCAGAGAACTATCCACAATGATTCCAACATCTTTTTCTTCAGTGGTAACAGCTAATTTAGACCCCATCGTTTTATATGTACAGTTGTGATTCTATTTTCCAATGTGCATCACTTTGCATTTATCAACATTGAACTTCATCCACCATTTTTTTGCCCAGTCAAACTGTTTTGTGAGATCCCTTTGTAACGCTTCGCAGTCTGCTTTGGATTTAACTATCTTGAATAGTTTTGTATCGCCAGTAAATTTGCCACCTCACTGTTTACCTCTTTTTCCAGATCATTTTTGAATATATTGAACATTACTCGTCTCAGTACAGACCGTTGGGGGACACCACTATTTACCTCTCTCCATTCTGAAAATTGACCATTTATTCCTACCCTTTGTTTCCTATCTTTTAACCAGTTACTAATCGGGAGAGGACTTTCGCTCTTATCCCATGACCACTTACTTTGCTTAAGTGCCTTTGGTGAGGGACCTTGTCAAAGGCTTTCTGAAAATCTAATGACATGATAGCCACTGGATCACCTTTGTCCACATGCTTGTTAACCCCCTCAAAGAATTATAGTATATTGGTGAGGCTTGATTTCCCTTTACATAAATCATGTTGACTCTTCCCCAACAAATTGTGTTCATCTATGTGTCTGATTCTGTTCTTTACTGTAGTTTTAACCAATATGCCTGGTACTGACGTTAGACTTTTTGGCCTGTAATTGCTGGGATTGCTTCTGGAGCCTTTTTTAAAAGTTGACGTCACATTACCTATCCTCCAGTCATCTGGTACAGAAGCTGATTTAAATGATATAGAATTACTAACTATGGTATGTAATCTAATTTCACATTTGAGATCCTTCAGAACTCTTCTGTGGATACTATATGGTTCTGGTGACTTACTACTGTTTAATTTATCAATTTGTCCCAAAACCTCTTCTGATGACACCTCAATCTAGGATAGTTCCTCAGATTTGTCACCTAAAAAGAATGGCTCAGGTTTGGAAATCCCCCACACATCCTCAGCCATGAAGACCGATGCAAAGAGTTCATTTAATGTCTCCCCAATAGCCTTGTTTTTCTTGAATGCTCCTTTAGCATCTTGATTGTCCAATGGCCCCACTGGTTGTTTAGCAGTCTTCCTGCTTCTGATGTACTTAAAATTTTTTTAGCTGTTACTTTTTGAGTATATGGCTAGCTGTTCTTCAAATTCTTTTTTGGCCTTCCTAATTTTATTTTTACACTGCATTTGCCAGAGTTTATGGTCCTTTCTATTTTCCTCAATAGGATTTAACTTCCACTTTTTAAAAAATGCCTTTTTACCTCTAACTGCTGCTTTTACTTTGTTGTTTTGTTTTGTTTAGTGGCACTTTTTTGGTCTTCTAACTATGTGTTTTAATTTGGGGTATAGATTTAAATTGAGTCTCTATTATGGTGTCTTTAAAAAGTTTCCATGCAGCTTGCAGGGATTTCACTTTTGGCACTGTACTTTTTAATTTCCTTTTAACTAATTTCCTCATTTTTGTAGTTCCCCTTTCTGAAATTAAATGCTACTATGGTGGGCTGCTTTGGTGTCCCATCCTACACAGGGATGTTAAATTTTATTACATTATGATCACTATTACCAAGTGGTTCAACTATATTCACCTCTTGGACCAGATCCTGTGCTCCATCTAGGACTAAATCAATAATTGCCTCTCCTCTTGTGGGTTCCAGGAGTAGCTGCTCTAAAATCCAGCCCTGTAAGAGGCCATAGCAGTTTCTTTCTAGTGCATGCAGGGTTGTTGTAGCCATTAGATATTAGAGACACAAGGTGAGTGAGGTAATATCTTTTATTGGACCAATTTCTGCTGGTGAGAGAGACAAGCTCTCAAAAGACACTCAGGAGTGTTTGGTGACGGTAGCCCTCAAGTGGTGCTTACTATAAGAGATTCTGCATTTCTCTCAGTGCAAGAGACCTATATGGAGGGGCTCTCTGGCTGCAGGATCGTGTGTAAGGACTGTGTTAGGATAGAGAAGAGTCAAGCAGTGGCAGGACTGGGAAAGGAACCTGTTCACCTGTGACACAGGGTCAGAAAGGATGAGGTTTGGAGGGCTAGAAATGGATGGATTCCATGTGAACTCTTGCTGACCAGGAGAGGAACTACTTATATTTATCTTTAGCTATGCTGGAATAAATCAGCCCCTAGGAGGGAAAATGTTATTTGAACCACCTGGGGTGTGCATTCCTTGGAGAGTCAAGCCAAGCAGAGGGTTGACTGGCCAGCCAGTTGCCAAGATGGGATAGACAGACCGTCTCACAACATCTCTCAGCTCAGACAGTGAAAACAGGTTTGTCAGTTTTATTTTAGTTGCTAGCCAGAGTTTTCAGTCAATTTCACTTTCAGATTCTCTTGCACAAGCTCAGTGCTTCAAAGTTTGGGCTGCAAACCCTGCTGGGGTTTCCACTGGAATTAAAAAAAAAGATTTCTATTGCATTTGTTTGGCAAAAGTGTATCTGACAAACCCTAAATGTGATCTGAGACAATTTCTGTAACGTATGCTCCATAGAACAGGTGGGAGTTCTCAAAAGTGCTGGGCGCTAGGATACCTCTGCTCCCAGTGAATTCAATGGCAAAAAGTCCCCTGAACCTCAGTAGAAGTAGTCAGGCTGATAAGTGAGCACTTTTGAAAACTTCATTGAAAAACTATCCTAGTTTTCAAGGGGCCTGGAATGCTGACGAGTGGGGAAGGGCAGGGGCAGCTTGAAGGGTCACTGATACTAGCAGTTGTCTTTATGGATCAGGAACCCCCTTTGGTTCAGCATTCCTTGTGTACCCCAAGTAAGATGTGCCCCTATGCAGAGGGTCACAACAAGGTCAGTCCATAACTTAAACCCGGAGGGCTTAAATGATACATAAGCTTTGTGTTGTCCCCAAGTGCAGGGGTGAACTTTACCTCCATAAAATACAATGGAGTTCTGGGTGTACAAGAAATACTAAAATAGGCCCTTCAGTTGCTGCAGAGGCACTTACAGATGCTACAGTGAAGCATGACACTCTTCCATAATGTCTGTCTAGGTGTTTGCAGTTCTCATTTCAGAAAAGTGAAACACAAATAATTACTGAGGAAAGATAGTCGGTGTCTCCAGAGCATTTCACTACATAACATATAGTTTAAAACATAATATCTTTGTTAGATCTTACCGGAGACCCAGTGGCTGTGGCCAGGTCTTGTTATCTTTAAGCTTTATTCTTTGTCTTCTTTGCAAACACTATCACCTGTCTCAATTCAAACCTGATTTGGAAGTTCTGAAAATGCTTCCAGCTAATTGTGATTCTTATGTGCCATGCTCCATCTTTTCCCAGCTATTGTGGTCAGTGGTTGCATTCAGCACATGCTCCCCATGGAATTAATTGCTGTATTCAAGACTCCAGGTAGCTCTAATGGAATGGTGTTGATTGAAAGAAGGATTGGCCTACATATTTCCACTGGCCTACCCAAAAGCCCCTGCTGGAATCATTATGTGTTACTGGGCTTGCAAGCCCTATTACGAAGATTTCAATAATCCTACCCACTTTGATTTTTAGGGATGAGTGTGAACACAGCAGAAAGGACAACCCAAAATTTCAGAGTGGGAAGTAAGATCCTTTTTGTGCCCTCTTACTTTTAATTTTAACTGTTGCACTTGCTGTCCCATCTACATCCAAGTTAGGAAAATACAAAACATTCCCGGAAGTCTCCAAAGCAACATACATAATAATTGATGTGAATTAATTCAACAGGGTCAGTAGGACTAGTTAATACTTGTTGAAATACTATACCTCACTCACAATACCTGTCATCTGAGGATTTCAAACTCTTAGCAAAAAATTAACTAATAAAACTTCACAACATCAATTATTATTATTAGAGCTGGTTGGAAAATGGGTTTCTCCATCCATGGAAAAATTTAACTTTTTGGCAAAATTCAAATACAAAAATGTTCTGCCAAACTCCAGAAATATTTTGGCTGAACACCAAAATATTTTGATTCAGAAATGCTTCCCTTGTGGGAGTTGTAGTTTGGATAGCTTAATTTCCCATTCTTCTCTACTGGCCAGTCAGACTCTCTCTCTCATCATACACCAGAGTCTTCCCTCTTGAAGAGGGTAGGCAATGCATCATGGGAATCCCTTGCTGTGGTGGATCATGGGAGATATAACTGAGTCCATAAAGGAGAACAGGGACATGATGCAACTGAACTACGACTTCTACAAGGCATTGCAGCAGCATATCCAAATAGAAATATTTCAGGATTTGGGCATTCAGTTTTTCAATGAAAAAATTTTTTTTTCCTGTGGAAAGCACACATCTTCATGAAAAAATTGTTTTATTGAAAACCCAAATTTTCCAACAGTTCTGATTGAAAATTTTCATCTTATTATCTCCATTTTATAGTTTGGATAACTGAGGTGTAGCAAAGGATAGTGATTGCACATTAAGTCAATGACAGAGGCTGGACCCATGACGCCTGCACTATATACCACTCGGAGCCAGAGCCTGATCTCACTGATACCAGTTTAACATCAAAGTAACTCTGCTGATTAGTGGCATTATGTCTGAAACATCAATGTCAGTTCAGAATTTGGCTTGCAAGCTATACTCTTGATGCTAGAAAAACACAAATAAACAAACAAAAATGATTGTGATTCTTTCTCACAAACTGATGTAAATCAGAAGTAACTCCATGGATAGCAAGCATCGCATCTGGGAGAAATTGGCATATGTGGGGTCAGAATCAAGCCCAAAAGATGAAACTCTAGAACAGCTACCAAAACCGGAGGAAACATTAAGAATAGTTTTTTATTATTTGTGTTACAGTAATGAGTGCACAGAGACCCCAACTAAGATGAAGTCTCTGTTGGGGCAGGGACTGTTTCTTTATTGTATGTTTGTACTGTGTCTAGTACAGTGGGACCCACTTTTCGTTGACGCCTCTAGGCATTATATTAATCCTAATAATAATGCTAGTTTTAGGTACTGTATATACATATAGTAAGAGACAGTCCCTGTCCAAAAGAGCTTACAGTCTAAACAGACAAGGCAGACAAATGGTGGAAGAAAGGAAGTCTTATTATACCCATTCTACAAATGGGGATCAGAGGCACAGAGATTAGGAGACTTGCCCAAGGTCACACAGGAAGTCTGTCACAGAACTAGGAATTGAACCTAGAGTTCCCAAGTCCTGCTCCAGTTCTTTACACATAGGACCCTTCTTTTTCTCAAGGACAGACTCATGATAGTGAAATACATATACTGTATGAGCCAATAAATCAACTGACAGAGTCATCTTTCAAATCACCAAGATGGATTTTCATTTTCAAAGAAAATACGTAGACTGGAGAAAACATCTTTGCTTGCCCTGAACTAAGACCATACGAGAAGCATAATGGATATCCTCCTGTGAGAAATGCTATAGTTCAATCACAAGTTATCAGGCTTCAAGCAACAGTTCTGTATGACATTGGCCTCTGTTATGCTGGAGGTTAGACTGATCACAGTGGTCCCTTCTAGCCTTAAAATATATAAAGTGTTCTACTACTTACCCACACACTGGTTGTTTTCATCCATTTGGTAACCAAACCGACAAATCAGAGGTCTTGTAGCAGTGGGGTAGTTGGGAGCTGGAGGTGGTGGATAAATGTTTGAATAAGGATTCAGATATGGTGATCGGTAAATTGGATTTGTTCGGGGAATGCATAAATAGCCACCATTCTGGTTAACACACACCATATCTCCTCTACAGGCCTCAGGAATAGTCCGACATTCGTCAATATCTGGAAGGATGTAGTAATAGAATGGCAGTTAGATCAGCAATTTCCACAATTGGTTCTTATTGTGACATAGCCACAGAACAGCACATAGATATGGTTTACTTGGGATTTTGCTGCAAATGTGATACGCGGCTTGCTAGGGAAAGCTATGCTTTCCTTTGTGCAGTCTCACTTTGAAGTCAGCTCACATCACAACAGGAAACAGCGCATATTTTCAGCATAGCATGTGTCCTACTTGTTCTACTTTAAAATCATGGGGGGAAAAAAACACATTTCTTTTCTATAGACACTCAGTTTAAACACTGATTACACATGGCTAGAGCATACTACAGCCTGTTTCTGCTAATGGATCTGTCCAAGCCACAATATTCAGTTTCAGATTTCAAACATTGGTGGTTTGGTTTGTCCAGCTGTGAAACTTGGATCCTGATCTGGGACTCCACAGCTCCCTCCCACACATGAAGTTTGAGATGTTCAGATCTGGGGATTTGATTCAGGTCTTTTTTGTTCTGAGTTGGAATTTTTTTAGTTGACCCTTAGAAAAATGCAGAGAGATTAGCAAGGTCTGAGCATTTGCTTGTCTGAGAAGATGGAACTGCTAGGCTGCTCAGACAGAACATCTCAGTTTTTATGTTAGTGCTTCTATTTTATTGTCTGTTAATGCATGGGGAAGGTGCTGTACTGACAGCCCTGGAGCCTGAAGTCCTCTGTTCATCCACAGAAAAGATGCTGCATGGGCAAAGTGCAAGCTTTGCTGCACTGCCTCAAAGTGCACCTTAATTCTGACCTAGAGGGTGAGGGGAATTCTCTATCTACGACCGCTTGGCTAAAGCTGCCAAAAGTAGCAAGTAATGGGTATTTATGATTCTGGCAACGAGCCTGAGCCCTCAAACTCATCTCATCACAGCCATGTCAAAAGCACTGCACCCAGTCTGAACAATGACATTTTCATATTGAAGGAATGAAGCAAGTGAATAATTTCCAAAGGCTTGTGCGCATAATTGATATATATATTTTGCCAGACACGAGAGCATCCCTTTCAGCCAAAATACATGAATAGTAGCACATTATTAGTTTAACAAAGCCAGGGGTCCTGAACCCCAATTTAAATGAATTGATTCAGTCAAAATCCTACCTAAGCATTGCCCAGAGGCACGGTCCAGGTCAAACCCATTAGTGCATTGCTGCTAAAACAAGAAAAGAAAGGACACTCAATGATTGTGAAATGGGATGATGACAAAAAAAAAATCACATGATCACCTGAATTATTGTTATAGTGTGATGTGTTCAGCACTGTACAGTACACAAAAAATGAACAGTCTCTTCTCCAAAGGACCTGTGTAACGATCCCCACATGGGCACTGAACAAGGTTTGAACTCAGAACCTTCAGCCTGGTAGCACAGACCTCTTGCTTTAGCTCATGCAGTAATTCTATAACCCAGTAGCAATAGCAAGCTATCATTCTCTAATGAAGCAACCAAAACCTAGTCTGCCAGTGGGTTATAGATTAGTGGATAGGGCACTGTATTGAGACTCAGGAGAGCTGGGTTCTGTTTCTGCCACCAATCGAAGTAACTTTAGGCAAGTCACTTCCCTCTCAGTTTCTCTAGCTGTCAAATGGGAATAATGATACTGAACTACTTTGTAAAGACCTATGGATGAAAAGTGCAATATAAGATCCAGCAATTACTATTACATCTATTGTTAGGTCTTGTCTTGATGAGGAGAAATGGTGTGTTGTTAAAACATTCTTATTAACAAACTCTAAAACTCTAGTGTTGACAAGGCAATGTATGATTTTAAACGCATGCTAATATGGTGGAGTTGGAGGCCAGGGCATAACTCAACCATTTTAGCACACATTCTTTGCTAATACCACACCTTTAAGCCCTACTATAGACAAATCCTTTGAGGAAGCTCTTTTCAAGGTTGCAAGCTCTACAGGAGTCCCCTCACTCCACCACAGAGATCATCAACAGGGCTTGAACCTAGGATCTTCAGTATGCGATCAGAGACCTCTACAACTACAGCTATAGAAGTAATTGCAGTAGGGGTTACGCCAAAGCCCATTGAAGTCAGTTTAAAGACGCCAATTGACTTCAATGGGTTTTGGATCAGGCCTTCAATTAGTAACTGTTGATCAACCCGTAGAGGGAGCATGACACCCAATCTGTCACTAGGTTATACTGACAGTGTAAGAAACAGGGACATAGAAGACTGGATGCACTGGAAGAACCAGAGGACAGGAGGACTTAGTGGTGTTTTTCTTCTAGGCATCAACGGAGAAGTGAATTTTCTAAAAGTATTTGAAATCAGTAGAAAGTGTTGCCTTGGTGATCTGGGAAGGGAAAGTGTTTTATGCATATTTGATAGCAATGTAAACTGCAGGTGGGGGTGAGAGTGGAATTAACAGGACACTGAGACTGGCATCTTTGAAGGGACCAAGGAGGGGATATGGAAAAACACACATGAATGGTCATTTAAATATATGAAGTAAGCCCCTTCATCTACCCACAAGAGCACTCCAAGACATCAGCTACAGGTATAGAACATGTGGTGGGGAATTCTACCTGAACTTACTTTGACATTATGAGATGCTTTAGCATCATCAGGAGGAAGCCAAAGGGGAGTGTCTATTTTCAGTCTGTCACTGTAAAGAACATACAATCTCTGTTTGCTCCTAACCTCTTCACCTAGCTACAGTGACGTGCTCCACATCTTGTGGCTGTTGTCTATGTTGGCTAGAGCTGGTTGAGAACTTTTAGATGAAAAATCTTTTAATCAAAAAAGGCAAATTAGTTGAAACAAATTGCTTGAGGGAATTAGTTTGGTTTCAACAAATTTCTTGTTTTGAAAAAAATTGAAAAAGCTTAGAAATTGTCAGAATGACATCTTGTTTTGACATTTTTAAAATGAAAGTTCCATTTTTCAGCTGGAAATGACTTTGTTTTGAACTTTAATTTATAACAAAAGAAAAATTGTTTAAAAAATTTAAAATGTCGAAATCAGAATGAAACGTTTCAAAACTATAAAAAGAAACCATTTCAATTGACTCAATCAAATTTTTTTTTACATTTGTTTTCAGTTTGTGATAATTTTTGATATTTCAGATTTTCATCCCAATTCAGAATGGGAAAATTTTTTAAACGTCTACAGTTTTCACAAGATGGGAAAACTGTTTCTTGCCCAGCTCTAATGTTGGCAAAAATATCAATTAACAAAGTCACATGCAGTCAACTGTCAATCCAACAAGAAAAAAAAACCCAACAACTACATTTCAAACCCTTTTGCAAAAGGTATTTAGAAACGCAGTCCTAAACACTGAACAATTATCAGATCAAATCAGAGTCTAACATCTCTTTGAATTTTTTTTTCCTAATTTAGAATTAATGGGATACCCAGAAACATGAAGGACTAATAAAACTTGCTTGAGCCAGGCTTAATTCAGGCAGGAACTATGTAAGCTTCTTTAGCAGCTCTACTAATATAATACCCCTCACTTCACATCACCAGGCTCCTAAGCCCATAGGTGAAAGGCCCAGGTTGGAGCCTGCACGCTTTCCACACACAGAACTCCCATTCAAATCAATAGGAGTTCCAAACATGGAGGGTCCTCAGTAGCAGGATTCAGCACTCAAAGCTCCTTTGTGGGTGCTTTTTGCTCATTCATTTTCAAGGACCACTTAGTTCAGATGCAGGGTCTGGTTTTCTTTGAAGTCTGACTTTCTCCAAGAATTTCCTGCTGAGTTGACAGTCCACGTTAGACTCCAGGATCCTAATGGTCTCAACTCCTCCACTCTAGACTGCATAGCTTCCCGTTCATCTAAGTCCCAGACCACAGATTTACTGTTCACCTGCTATCCCATTAAGCCTCATGTTATGAAATACTTTAGTGGAAGAAAGTATATTTTCCTTGTGCTCATCTCACCTGTGCTTTTCCGGGGCATGTTAGGCAGGTGGCCAGCATGAAAACAGTCAGTATCCTGTAATATGCATAGAAAATAAGCTGTAAACATTTCAATACACACACTCATTTCAGAGATTTAGATATGAGGTCGAATTAACCTGTGGTGTAACTCCAGTGCACCCCACAGAGCCTTACTAGATAACTGGAGGATAGCTAATGTGATGCCAATTATTTTAAAAGGGCTCCAGAAGTGATCCTGGCAATTACGGGCCGCTAAACCTAACTTCAGTACAAGGCAGAATGGTTGAAACTAGAATAAAGAACAAAATTATCAGACACATAGATGAACACAATTTGTTGTGGGAAAAGTCAACATTGTTTTTGTAAAGGGAAATCATGCCTCACCAATCTACTCGTGTTCTTTGAGGGAGTCAACAAGCATGTAGGCCAGGGTGATCCAATGAATATAATGTACTTAGATTTTCAGAGGCCTTTCACTAGCTTCCTTGCCAAAGGCTCTTAAGCAAAGTAAGCTGTCATGGGATAAGAGGGAAGGTCCTCACCTGATCCGTAACTGGTTAAAAGATAGGAAACAAAGAGTAGGAATAAATGGTCAGTTTTCAGAATGCAGAGAGGTAAATAGTGGTGTCCCCCAGGGTCTGTACTAGGACCAGTAAAGTTCAACATATTCATAAATGATCTGGAAAAAGAGGTAAACAGTGAGGTGGCAAAATTTGCAGATGATACAAAACTACTCGGGATATTTAGGTCCAAAGCAAACTGCGAAGCGTTAAAAAGGGATCTCACAAAACTGGGTGACTGGGCAACAAGATGGCAGATGAAGTTCAATTTTGATAAATGCCAAGTAATGCATATTGGAAAACAGAATCCCAACTATACATATAAAATGAGGGGGTCTAAATTAGCTGTTACCACTCAAGAAAAGAGATCTTGGAGTCATCATGGATAGTTCTCTGAAAACATCCACTCAATGTGCAGCAGCAATCAAAAAAGTTAATAGAATATTGGGAATCATTAGTAAAGGGATAGATAATAAGACAGAAAATACCATATTGCCTCTTTATAAATTTGTGGTATGCCCACATCTGGAATACTGAGTGCAAATCTGGTCACCCCATCTCAAAAAAGATATATTGGAATTGGAAAAAGTACAGAAAAAGGGCAACAAAAATTATTAGGGCTATGGAAAGCTCCGATATGAGGAGAGATTAATAAGACTGGGAATTTTTAGCTTGGAAAAGAGACAACTAAGGGGGGATATGATAGAGGTCTAGAAAATCATGACTTGTGTGGGGAAAGTAAATCAGGAAGTGTTATTTTCTCCTTCACAAAACACAAGAACCAGGGGGTCACCAAATGCAATTAATAGGCAGCAGGTTAAAACAAACAAAAGGATGTATTTCATCACACAACACACAGTCAACCTGTGGAACTTTTCACCAGATGATGTTGTGAAAGTCAAGACTATAACAGGGTTCCGTAAAGAATTAGATAAGTTCATGCAGGATAGATCTATCAATGGCTATTTGCCGAGAAGGGCAGGGATGCAAAACCATGCTCTGAAGTGTCCCTAGCCTCTGTTTGCCAGAAGTTGGGAATGGGCAAATGGGGATGGATCACTTGATGATTACCTGTTCTGTTCATTCCCTCTGAAGCACCTGGCATTGACCACTGTCGGAAAACAGGAAAGTGGGATAGATGGACCACTGGTCTGATCCAGCATGGCTGTTCTTATGTAGTATAAGTGAATTTGGCCCATGACATATAACATTAAGTCTATGGCCCAGATTCAGATCTCCGTGAAGTCACTGTTCTTGTTCTGGGCTTACACCAGTGAGATCAGAATCAGGCCCTAAATCTGGGTCATTTATGGGCATACACAAGCTCTTCAAAGGGTAAATTTATAATAGTCAATGAAAAAATGTTACACATCTATGGCAACTTTCATTTGAGAATCTCAAAATCCTTCACAAGCATTAATTTAGCCTACGACATCCTTAGGAGTTAGGTAAGTATTATACCTGGCTTACAGATGGATAAACTGAAGCATAGATCTCACAGAGCAAGTCATTAGCAGGGCTAAACCACATTTCATCCCCAAGAAAGTGCTCTCGAAATCAACTGATTTCTTAGAGTCCAATTCTGCCTTTACTCATACTGAGTATTAGCTTGCTCTGCAAGTACTGTAGATGCATTGTGCCAGTTCATCAGCTGATATAAATCAGTGAAACCATGCTGATATACAGCAGCTAAGGGTCTAGTTTATGTATTTCCTAAAGACTTCATGTGAAGTCAGAGACTTCTCAGTGAGAGTGACAGAATAGCTCTTAGTTATTAAATATTTGGCTGTGGCGTGAGCCCTGAGCTATGGTACTGGAGGAATGCTCTGCCCATATAAATTCCCTGGCCAAATCAAAGTGTTGGATATTAACTAGTGCCAGATTTAAATTTGGGAAAAAAACAAAATAAGAAATTAATTCTCTTTTCTTTGTACTTTAATTTCAATGTTTTCCAGTTTCATTATATAAAGGTCCTTTTCAATAAACATGTAGAGCCATGTCTCATTTACACTGGAGACTATTACTGAATGTCTATAGCATATAAAGTATATTTTAAAAAAACAACATGGGAAGCAAGGAAAAATTTAGGTGGCCTCACTTCTACTACCGAAAGGAGAAGCCAACTTTCACTCCAGGCTCTTTTAGCTCTGTCTGTGATTCCCATGGCAAGTAAAGGTGCTCAACGTCACCTTTTAGATACATCTGATAAGACTGCTCACAAACTGACAGGTACATTTTAAAGCATTAGTATGTTTTAGTTGAGGAGTAAGAACTGAAAAGTACATGCTACCCCTAGCAAGGTTGTTCATGTTGCTGTGTAGGCAAACGTTGCTTGTTTGGCAAGTTTTGTAGTGACAAACAGACAAATTCTGTAAAGACTTTTCATTAGAAATGAGGGCAATGCATTTAAGGCACTATGTCATCCATTTAGGACTGCATCTCTTTTATGGATCTCTTAAATCCTTTTGAGGGATAAAGGACATTTTCTCAAGCATGCACTGTGTACATTTCTGCACATTCATTTTGTATATAACACGAGGAATAAAAGAAGGAAATGAAAAGTTTTATTGCTGTATATTAAAAGTGCCTAACAGTGCGGCACTTTGTTGTATAACAAAAATTCATAATCTGCTTAATCTACTGTATCCTTAATTATATACATCCTTCAGTTTCAAGAATTAAGAGCCACCAGGATCTTCTGAGTTATGGGGAAGGTGATAGAGTAATACATAGAATTTCCTGATGTGGGTTTGGTCTGCAGTCATACTTCAAGTGGTTTTACACTATCAGATCCCTCGTCCTCCTGAGACTTGTTAACAGATCTATAACACAATTCAACAACTTTGTTTTAAGCTGGTCTATTTGGTTTGCTCAGCAGGCAGAATATTATAAAATAGCAATTAACTTCTGCAACAATAACTAGTGAACTTTGAAACAATTACTGTGAATTATATGTGCAGAGAAAGCAGCTGTGATTTTAGCCAGAAGAGCTTCACTGTAGCAATTCAGCATTCCCACAGATATTGAGACTTCTAAATGCAGAATACAGCACAGATCAAGATGGAAATTGCTAGCGACAGCACAGCTTTTATAACAAACAAAAAGATCTTTACCCCATCTCTGACCATTAAGATCCTGTCTCTTTGCAAATAGCTTGAGCAAGTGAACTGGCATATTGACTCCTAGCCACAGATATTTTCCATAAGTAGGTTTCCATTCAATGAGTAAAGAAGTTTGGTGCACAGAACCTACCTTTTTAATTCCTGCATGTCCAACATCAGTGGAAAGGTGAAAAAAAAACCCAGAGTCTGCACTGCTGAATAACTAAAAAACGTGTCCAAACATCAGTGTTTTGCTAGCTTGAGTTCCTTAGTCATTTATATTCCAAAGAATGAAATACCAAATAATAGACAGGGCAAGGAGAGATCTGCTCCTCCTCAGACACTGGAAAGAATACAGTGAAAGCACCTGGTTTTGCTTAGTTCTCTTCTGTAATTCAGCATTAAACCAATTGGAGGAGGAATGTTAAAAATGAACACTTCATTTTCTAAGTATGTTAAACAATGCAAATGGGGGCCTCAGTCTGGGGACAGCTGGTTTCAATTACGCAGCTCACCAACTGGCTAGACTCCTCACAACAATCTTGAGGAGGCTGCCAGGATAAAACACTAACAGCTTTAAGGAAAGCCTCTCCTACTGCAGACTTTACAAGTAAACGTGCCTCAATGCAGAGGCAGCATTATTATTGGACAGAATCCCTTATCACAGGGCTAGAAAAGGGACTGTCTCTTCCTTTTGTTCAGAGCAAAAATAACCCAGCTTTTTAGAGGCCTTGTAGCTGGTGTCTCAGCTCAGATGATGAATATGCAGCACCACACTACTTCATGCCAATGGAGTACTGATGAAAGCCCTGGCCCTCCGGGAGATGAATAACTTGAATAGCAATTACAGGGACTATCTAATTTTGATTTATTTGAAAACAAGAGTAAACAAATTAGACATTCAAGGGGAAGTAACTGCATTGTCTGAAATTTTAGCCATTTTCAAGTTGATGCCAAACTGAAGGCTTCAGTTTGTAAAATGGAAGATTTCTCAGGAAACCTGCTGCACTTTCCTTCTGTCTGATTCAAGGCTGCAGCTTTGATTGAAGAGGGAAAAGTACTTTTTCAGGTGTCATGTGACTTTGCCACAGACCTTTAGTAGGTCACACAGAGCATATATAAGAACATAAGAATGGCCATACTGAGTCAAACCAATGGTCCATCTAGCCCAGCATCCTGTCCTCTGACAGTAGTCAGTGCCAGATGACGCAGGGGGAACAGGACAATATTGAGTGACCTGTCCTCTGTCATCCAGTCCCAGCTTCTGGCAGTCAGAGATTTAGCAACACCCAGCGCATGGGTTTGCATCCTTAATCATCTTGGCAAATAACCATTGATGGATCTATTCTGCATGAACCTAATTCTTTCTTGAATCCAGTTATACTTTTGGCCTTTGTAACATCCCATGGCAACGAGTTCCACAGGTTGACTGTGCAGTGTGTGAAGAAATACTTCCTTTTGTTTGTTTTAAACCTGCTGCCTATTAATTTCATTTAGTGACCGATGGCTCTTGTTTGATGTGAAGGGCTAAATAATACTTCCCTATTTACTTTCTCCACATCAGTCATGATTTTATAGACCTCTATCACACACCCCTTAGTCATCTCTTTTCCAAGGTGAAAAGTCCCAGTCTTATTAATCTTTCCTCTGTTCCATACCCCTAATCATTGTTGTTGTCTTTCTATGTATTGTTTCCATTTTTAATATATATTTTTTGAAACGGGGCGACCAGAACAGTACACTATATTCAAGACGTGGGACTACCATAGATTTTTATAGTGATGTGATATTTTCTGTATTATTATCTATCCCTTTCCTACTCAGGTTCCTAACATTTTGTTAGCTTTTTTGACTGCTGCTGCACACGAGCAGATGTTTTCAGAGAACTATCCACAATGAATCCAAGAGCTCTTTTGAGATTTAGAATCCAATTTAGAATCCACTGTTTTGCCTGTATAGTAGGGATTATTTTTTCCAATATGCATTTCTTTGCATTTATCAACACTGAATGTTATCTGTCACTTTGTTACCCACTCATACATTTTTGTGAGATCCCTTTGTAATTCTTTGCAGTCACTTTGGACTTAACTATCTTGAGTAATTTAGTATCATCTGCAAAATGTTGACACCTGTTTACCCCCTTTTCCAGATCATTTATGAATATGGTGAACAGCACAGGTCCCAGTACAGATCCTTGGGGGACCAGTCTATTTACCTCTCTCCACTGTGAAAATTGATCTTTTATTCCCACCCTTTATTTCCTACCTTTTAATCTCTTACTGATCCATGAGTGGACATTCCTTTTTATCCCATGACTGCTTACTTTGCTTACGAGCCTTTGGTGTAGGACCTTGTCAAAGGGTTTCTGAACGTCCAAGTACACTATATCAATTGAATCACATTCTTGCAGGCAGGAAGGGTGAAAGAGGAGGGACAACTCAGAGAGGAGGAAGAGAGTTCTGTCTGCTTCCTATAGCAGCTCTGATTGGCCGCCTTCCCCCAGGAGACAGGGCAGAGGAGAAGACAGCCAGTCAGACAGGGGTTTCTCCCAGCTCCACTTCTGTCATCACCAGACTGGCTCCAGACTCAGCAAAACTTGCGAAAGTTGGCAATGCTTGCGTTATTTAAGTGGGTCAAGACCCAATATTAACTTCTGTACAGTTCAGTAGTGCTTGTGAGTGCCCATGTTTGTAGTGGAGAGGCTCACTTCACATGACTGGTGGTCAGCCTGCTGCTCAGTTCATTTTGGTCACTAACATTTCATACTCACTAAGAGTGTCAAGAAAAGGAGGCAGAGCAAGGCTGCTGACAAGCATATACCTCAGGTTAAAAGCTTTGGTTTATCAGCCAATTTGGAATCCCTTGTCACTGGAGGATTTTAAGAACAGGTTAGACAAACATCTGTCAGGGATGGTCTAGGCTGATTTGGTTCTGTCTCGGCATAAGAGGCTGGACTAGGTGGCTCCTTGCGGTCCCTTAAAGCCCTATGTTTTTATTAGGAACAGGGTTTATCTGCTGGAAACAAGAAGAGAACTGAGTATTGTCCAGCTAACCAGGTCCCTTTAGAGAGGGAATTACATAATAGAAGTTTTTATTTTTCCTGTCCCCACATGCCTACAGGAGGGTATCACACCCACTGTTTTGGCTGGTCTGGGGAACCATGAAGAAACCTCTTTCTATAAACCTCTATTTTCTAGAAAAAAGAAATGGGTGTATGCCCAAGTGGAATTTCTGCAATACTTTATTATAGAAGTAGTGACAAACAAACAAACTAGAAGCAGCACATATCCACCCCCTTCTCAATCTGCTCTTCACACTCACCATTCTGGTTAAAATCTGCTGTAAAGAGCTGCATAAAGGAAATAATTTGCAGTACACAACTACTTTTATTCATTAAAAAAAAAAAACAAAACCCAAAAACTGGACAATTCAGAATATTCTTGAGCACCATCTGCTGACACATTACCTATTTGCATATATTACAGCACAGCACCAGTTCTGCTCAAGTTAAGGTTGAGATACTGCTTTCTGTTTAAAGGTAGACTACTCTAAGTTCTCTAAAATCTGCACACTTATTTTGAATATCTTGAAATTTGCTGTAGTGTAAAGTAAACTAGTCCAAATCTGAATAGTTCCAGAGGGATAGCCATCTTAGTCTGTATAGAGCCAAAACAACAAGAGTTCTGTGGCACTTGAATTATTTGAGCTAGGTATTCCCAAGATGCTTTTTTGGGGAAGGTGTATTTTACAAAACCACCTGGTTTTTTAACCTTTTTTTTTTTTTTTTTTTTTTTTTTTTTTTTTGGAGGGGTTGGGAGTGGGGCACATACCTGGTGTTGGAACTCTGGCTCTAATTGTATCTCAACTCCTGAAAAATAGGCAATACAGAGTTACGCTACACATCAACTGTGCAATGTAACTTTAATGTCGCCCTCTTTGAGTAGGCCCTAACACACTCATAACACAGATAATATCGGGGATACTATTGCAGATACTACAGAACACTCAAGAAATAGGGCACATGAGCACTGTAGGACAGAATCTAACACCTTCAATTTGCTAAGGCAAAACTTGTGTTCAGGTCAGCTGTACTCAACAGAAGCCACTTACACCTACCCTATACTCAAACAAACAGAGAGTCTACTCAACAGAAAAGCTCAAACTTGTTAAACTGTAACCCCTTCACGATCTTTTATAATCCTTCACCTTTACCTACAGGATTTCATCTAACACTATGCTTTCAGTAACCCATCACTGAACGCACAGACTATTCTCATCTTTGACGTCCTATGGTAGTTTGTTAACCTTGCATTATCCTTACTAAACCATTCTCAGTGGCTATTGCCAGCTCCAGGAAGGCAGAGTTAAGGTTGCATTGCTGCTTACCTTTACTCTGTATTTCCTAGTTTTCAAAAGTTTAAGTTTGAATTACCTTAACTCTTGATTTCATGGTTTTCAGAGGTCCGAGTTTATTTAAACTCGACATTATGGAAAGGACAAGATACCAGTAGGCAACTTTAATTCTGCATTAATTAAGTTTTTGTCAGTGAATACAGACATAGGGCATTCTCCTAACAACTCCTGCCCTGACTCAAAAATTCTTAGAAACTATTTTGCTTCTTTCCAATACAATGTTTAAAAATGAAGCGTTTTCCTCATCAAGACAAATATGTTTAACTCTAAGCATTTAAAACTAAGGTTTTGGAGACATACTGGTTTTATCATCCATTCCCTCTCAAAAACTGCCATACGTTCAGAGGAACACACTACACATCAGGGTCTTTAATTTCATTTCCCAATGGACACACTTGCAAAATTCAGCACTGCTGGCAAGCTTGGCAGACAGGCCAACCACTGATTGACTACAGAAACTGAATTACAGCACCCTCTCACCCATAAAAGTGCTCCTCTCCAGGACTGAGACAAGTTGGCAGGGCAGTTGGAAGAGGGAATATTGTGCAGTCAGCGCTGTTCTTGTTCTGTAGATAAGTTCAGGATGTCACTCTTTACAGCTTTCAATCCAGCACCTTTCAGAAGCATTAAATGCACAGAGAAAATTAGTTCTGAGTCACACAGTCCTAGTATAAGTACCTCAATTGCACTTCACTTGTTACAGCTAGTTTACAGAACAGTACAGCAAATATAGTCAGACTTTAAATATTGTAGAAACAGAGAGCATGGAGAAGGGCTGCTTTCAAATGTTGCTAATGATCTGGATGAAGCTTTCACTGGTTGTATTATAAAAGCAAATATTCTGCTATCAGACCCAGGATGGGGTCCATCTTTCTCTTCGTAGTTGGCCCTCCTTTAGACATACAGCCTGAGTCTACAGCTGCATAAATGTGAAAGCATTTTGATGGTTTGCAAAGTACACTTCTCTTGGAGAAAACGTTATTTATTTTTTCTTGGAAAGGCTACTCACAGGTAGTATGCACTGTACTATATTACAGATACATCTCTCTTTTCTAACCACTCTCAAACAGTGATTTATATCCTAAAAACATTGCTTTTGTAATAACTGGCAAAGCAGTGTGGTTTTGTTTTTTATTTTTTAAGGAAGCTACCCATCTTCTGTAATATTTTTGAAATCAATCAAACTATTAGCTGGATAGAAAAAATGTGTGCCAGATGCTATCAGATGTATTTTTAAGTATATATTTTAAAAGTGTTTTTTCATTTGTAGAAGTCCATGAATTCCCCCTAAATAAATACAGCTTTTCTTTAGTATCGCTAGATTAGTTTAGCCTACTCAAGATCATATAGGCCAGAAAAGATGTGTCCTTTTAGAAAACCATGCAGTTTAATCTCCCCTGCCCCCTCCATGTACAACATAGCTGGCCCCAATTGTTGTTGATCAACATTCTCAACTTCACTAAGTTGCATTCTTGCCAATTTGTGGCTTGGACTCCTTTAAATGTTTCCCTGTAACTATTAGTGCTCCAAAACATTCACTGTCTGTTCTGTTGTGCTCTACTGTACCTTGCTTGTAACTTTTACCAATGCCATAAATATAGGATCTAGGAAAACACAGAAAGAAAAATGCGATCAGTTGAAGATCAGCACTAAACATTTCTTCAAAACAAGGGTTTAAGTTCCAACTCCAGGATGGATTTCTTCAGAGTAGCTGTTTAGTAGAAAGAGGACATTAGAAATACGTGTGAGGGCTCTCTTGGGCAGGTTCAAACAGGTTTGGGTTTTTTTTTTGGATCCTGTTACCTAAACTCCTAGTTTTTAGATTCTTCTCCTCTATAGACTCTGGCGGACTATTAATTTAGGATTGGCATTCATGTTCCTAGCCTATGGATTTGGTTGGCCTAACATACAGCAGTTGAATTCTCTCAGTGCCATGTGCAAAATGTAGGTGCCGGTTGCCATGAACTAGGGGACGTGTGCAGACAGTCCTAGTGTCATGTGCGTAACTCGTTGCGCACCGAGTGCAAAAGGCGGGAAAAGAGTGGTGATTGGTGGATGTTATCATATTAAGATCTGGGAACTTTCCCATGGCTGCTATCTCCCCAGATGGCACTTCCAGTCAGTTTGTACTCATCCTCTTCCTGTGACCACTGCAGGTGTTGTGTTTACCTTCATTGTTCTTGAGTGATGCATTCCTTCATCATTCCATCCTGTTCCATGTGGGTCCTGTCTTCGGTCCTGCTTCGCATGGGTCCTGTCCCAGTCCCGGTGGTCCTTATCGTCATGGTTGTGCCTTCATCATCCTGATTCCCTTCAGTCCTGAGTCGTCCCAGCCTTCGTCTCATTTTACCTGTCCTGTAGATAGCCAGGAGGTGTGAGTTGTAAACCTTCTGATCCATTATTTTATTACCAACCACTACATTATTTCCTTTGGGTTCAGAGCTTCAGGCTCACTGATGCTCTGGTTCAGTATTAATAAATGTTTATGGTTTACTTTAGTCTGAGTCAGTCTTCCATACAGTGAGGCCCTGGTTGACAGATGCCAGCAGAGAGCAAACCTGTGAAGGGTCCTAATGATAAATTTGGACTTGTTACTTAAGTTGTGTTTGGGAGTGGGGTACCGGCCCATTGGCTCTGGGTGGGCATTGGGACTGGTTATCATAGAATCATAAGGCTGGAAGGGACCTCGAGAGGTCATTTGGTCCAGTCCCCTGCACTCATGGCAGAATTGAGTAATATCTAGACCATCCCTGACAGGTGTTTGTCTAACCTGCTCTTAAAAACTCCAATGATGGAGATTCCACAACCTCTTTAGGCAATTTATTCCAGTGATTAACCATCCTGCCAGTTAGGAAGTTCTTCCTAATCTCCAACCTAAACTGCTCTGGCTGCAGTTTATGCCCATTGCTTCTTGTCCTGTCCTCAGAGGTTAAGAACAATAATTTTTCTCCCTCCTCCTTGTAACAACCTTTTACATACTTGAAAGCTGTTACGTCCCATCTCAGTCTTCTCTTCTTCAGACTAAACAAACTCAGTTCTTTCAGTCTCACAGGTCATGTTTTCTAGACCTTTGATCATTTTTGTTTCTCTTCTCTGGACTTTCTCCAATTTGTCCACATCTTTCCTGAAATGTGGCACCCAGAACTGGACACAATACTCCAGTTGAGGCCTAATCAGTGCAAAGTAGAATGGAAGAATTACTACTCATGTCTTATTTACAACACTCCTGCTTATACATCCCAGAATCATGTTAGCTTTTTTTGCAACAGCATTACACTGTTGACACATATTTAGTTTGTGGTCCACTATGACCCCCCAGATCCCTTTCTGCAGCTCTCCTTCCTAGGCAGTCATTTCCCATTTTGTATGTGTGCAACCGATTGTTCCTTCCTAAGTGGAGTAGTTTGCATTTGTCCTTACTGAATTTCATCCTATTTACCTCAGACCAATTCTCCAATTTGTCCAGATCATTCTGAATTATAATCCTATCCTCCAAAACACTTGCAACCCCTCCCATCTTGGTATCATCTGCAAACTTAATAAATGTACTCTCTATGCCATTACCTATAGCACTGATAAAAATATTGAACAGAACCAGACCCAGAACTGATCCCTGCGGAACCCCACTCATTATACCCTTCCAGCATGACTGTGAACCATTGAATACTCTCTGGGAACTGTTTTCCAACCACCTTATAGTAGCTCTATCTAGGTTGTATTTTCCTAGTTTGTTTAAGAGAAGGTCATGCGGAACAGTATCAAAAGCCTTACTAAAGTCAAGATATACATTTACTGCCTCCCCTCTATCCATAAGGTTTGTTACCCTGTCAAAGAAAGCTATCAGGTTGGTTTGACATGATTTGTTTTTGACAAATCCATGCTGACTGTTACTTATTATCTTCTAGATGTTTGCAAATTGATTGCTTAATTATTTGCTCCATTATCTTTCCGGGTACTATAATTCCTCAGGTTGCCCTTATTTCCCTTTTTGTAGATGGGCACTATATTTGCCCTTTTCCAGTCTTCTGGAACTCAGGAGAGATTCCAAGACTTTTCAAAGATAATCGCTAATGGCTCAGATATCTTCTCAGTCAGCTCCTTGAGTATTCTAGGATGCATTTCATCAGACCCTGGTGACTTGAAGACATCTAACTTGTCTAAGTAATTTTTAACTTGTTCTTTCCCTATTTTAGCTTCTCATCCTGCCTCATTTTCACTGGCATTCACTGTGTTAGACGTCCAATTGCCACCAACTTTCTTGGTGAAAACCAAAACAAAGAAGTCATTTCGTACCCCTGCCATTTCTGCATTTTCTATTATTGTTTTTCCCCCCATAATTGAGTAATGGGCACTTATTCATTGAGTAATCATACACACCCCATCTTTTGTAACAACCCTTCCTGGTCAATGTGTATTTGAGGTCACTAGATGAGATAGTTAGGCATTCAGGGTTGCACTGAAATCTTTATGGAGATGGAACTCTACCCTGTGTGATCTATACTCTGTAGTCTCTTCGTTTCCCTACTACTTTGCAGGAGATTGGGGCTTGGATGAGAATTGTCTGGGGCACAATCCAGAACAGACAAAGGGTGTTGGCTATTGTGAGAGTAGGGGCAGAGGTTTTGTCCACCTTTAGCCAACAGATGGCATTTTTGAAGCCCTGTTTGATCCATCACTGTTCCTAGGATCTCAGATAAAAGTTGTCGCCTGGTGTTCACGTCTTCATCTGTGGTTGACCAAGAAATTGCAGCCTTCTCTCTCTCTCTCTCTCAAGCCTCTATCACTTCCAGACCACACGATGGCAATGTGCTTTACTTGGGGCTATCCTTCAAGAACACCGAAGAACTTCTTGCAAGTAATTCTGTGATGCAGGGACTTCCTTTAGAAGTTGCCTGTTGCAACTGCAGAAGTCAGCTGGGGTGCTTCTGCCTTCAGTCCCCTGGGTTCTTCTTTTGAAGGCTTGCAGCTGGGCAGTCTTAAAAGCAGTTCCCTTGCTGTGGAATTCCTTGTTTCAGTCTGTCAGCCTAATTTGTGCAACCGTGAGAACATGATGTAGGGTTCATCACTTTGCATAGGCATTTTCCCAAGTACCAATGTTTCAGTCAGGGTTTTTCCCCCAAGCAGCAGATATGGTGGCTATAAAGTTGAATATTTTTACTGCGTTTATCATCAGCAAACATTAATATAATTTTAAATCTAGCAAAGTGACAAGTGCCAAATTGGTTCATATGTAAACAGCATGTAGCTGGATTTGAGGGTTGATGAAAATGAGACATACAGAAGATCAATTTATTTTTCCTGGACTCAAGAAGACAGATCTTCAGGGACCATGCCACTGTTTCCATACATTTTAAACCACAAGGGACTTGTTAATTCACTGCAGTAACTGCTGTTGCCACTTAACATTGCCAAAATTCTTCCTGTCCCAATATATGGCTGCAGAGAAGCACTTGTGACTTCTCGTTAGGAATAGTGGTGTACAAGTTGGCTTTTCTTCACTTTCATCCTCTGGTA
This sequence comes from Emydura macquarii macquarii, assembly GCF_026122565.2. NCBI lineage: Eukaryota > Metazoa > Chordata > Testudines > Chelidae > Emydura > Emydura macquarii. The sequence goes on along the minus strand of NW_027131366.1, from coordinate 1,820,361 downwards.
GGGTTGCATCTTCCTTTCTTTGGCCACAAGAAAACTCAATTATTGTCCTTTCACCACCACCCCACACATCCCAGCTGCATAAAGGAGGAGGACCACCAGGAGGACCCTCTCATTGTATATGGCTATGGTGGTTGCTATGGCAGGATTCCACTCCTCCCCCCCCCGTCTTTCCCTAGAAGAAATAAAATACCATCAAGCAGACAACTCTATAGTGCAGCTCTCAATGGGAGTAAGTAAGGGAAAAAAAACTGTATAAAACAGTCAGATCAAAATGTCTGCTGGCAGAGAGAAAGGTTACAAAGAAGTATTCATTCTGCTTGTTTCAGAGGCCTGAAAAATGAGGAAACATCTTTAGTGTTACTGTGAAATTCACAATAATATTTATGGGTTGTCCATCAAAGGCAGAGAGGTCACCTTCTCAAATCCAGTAAAACATGAGCTGCCAGAAAATTCTGAGGGAAAATGCCATTAAATCCTGTCAAGACTGTGAGAAGCCATTCAATAAGAACCTTACTCTGGCTCAGAACAGACTCATTAACAGAGTTTGCTCAAGACTGACATAAACAGATGTAAATCCTTAAAAAAGAAACCAAAATTAACAGCCTACACACATGCCAGTAAAGCAGCACAGAACAATACCAAATCATTCAGTGTGGGCATGTACTAGATAATAAATGTCCTCTTGTACTTATGTGTAACTGTTATTTCTCTTTATTTCAGCAAGCACATTTATTTCTTTGATCAATTGCTTGGTGCTTCTCATTTGTTTGACCAAATCTGAAAATGTTAGTAATTTGGTTAAAATTATCATTTTGAAAGATCAACTAATACAGCCAGCACATTTGCTCTGATCTTGCTCCCTCTTTCATCCCTGGCTGTTATTAATATATCAGTTATCTGGCGCACTAAATTATTTGATACAAAAAATATTCCACTGATATTACATATTTAAGGTTTCTAAATCTTAACTGCAAAAAAACTGGATTTAAGTGTAAGTTTGTAGCACTTGCATGTAATAGTTCACCCAAGATATGACATTTGTGCTGCTGTAAACAACATGTGCAAGTCATTTTTTTTCTTGCAAATAAAAAGCCAGCAGCAGCCTGCTAATTTCTTTTATTGTGCAACATATATTGCCAACTTACATGTATCATTTCTGTTTTTAGCTTTTAAGCTTTGCAATGCTCCAAATAAATTGAAAAGTATATAAACTTATATAGCATAATGCAGCACAAAACAAATGCAGCTGCAGATTTTCACCTTTCAGATATTCATTTCTCTAAAAGCTAATAAAGATTTTAGTAACTATCAGATGTGGCAAAATAAGAAATCTCATGCTGTAAAGACAGATATCAAATTATGCCAGAACTTTTTTAACTGTTAAAGCCATCCTGCTGGCATGCTCTCTCAATATGCATTTGATATTTTTAGGTATTTCCAAAAAGTGCACTCTGATAAAAGGAAGACTTTGAACATACAATTCAAACCAAGAAAGTTACATTCTGATAAACATAATCTAAACGTTTTGAGCTCGGCTTTTAAAACTCTCTTTATAAATACATCTTGTCCTTCCAAATTTAGGCCTTGCTTGAATTTGTACAATTAATGTCGTTGCTGTTTCTACAGCATAATAAAGTTTTTTCTTTCTACAGTAAATTAAACATTTGTATTTTCTTAAATAAAAGTTTAATGACATTTTATTATAGCTAAATCTTCTCTCAAACTGGGACTGACAAGATACCTAGAAAGCCAACACATATATTTAAACAAATGTGTATTAAATGGTTTATTGCAACTGACTGAAAATTTTAGTCTTGAACTTTAAAAGAGTGGTAAAGTAGCAGCTGAGCTACATGAAAAACTGGCAGCAACAGTGTCAGAACGTAAGCACAAAACTTCCAAGAAGCTTATAACTAGGCTTGGCAGAATTCAATTACAAAAAAAAAATTCAATGGATAATAGTGATACTCTTTTTTAAGTATTGTTTTAAATTTTTATTTATTTACATTTTCTCAGTTGCATGAAATTATGGGTTTTAAGTTTTTTTCCCCATTTTTAAACCTTTTAAATTTTTACAGTTGGGAAATTATATGCGTGGGGGGAGGGGTGATGGGGTGGTCAGAATTGTTTAATGACAGTAGACGCTGAGATTCAAAAAGTTAAAAGCTTTATAAACTATTAAAACACAACTTATCAACATCATGTCAGAATATACAAATTAAATACTTATATCAACAATCATATCTATTTTTACTATTCAATCATTAGTCCATTTGTAATAAGCCTAATTCAGAAGTATAAATCACTGGTTTTGAGTCTAAAGTTCTCAAGCAGTATTCTTCTTACTTTGCCTATGTATAAATTTTGATAATCATCAACGGACATTTTATTTTCATTGGGTTTGTGTGTAAACAGTGAAATAGACATTTACTGATAAAAATCTAACTCTTCTTCTAAGTCTACTTATAACATGAATGAAACACATACGAGTTAAATACCACTTTCTTTTGTGCTAATGATGCAATTGTATCAGTCAACCGTTGCTTTATAAATTCTTCTTTCAAGTATCCTGCCTTGTTAACATTTTTAGTGTAAAACCTTTGCTAAGTACATAAATTATCAGGAAGGTAAATGTGATACAGACTGTGAGTTGTCATTTGACTTAATTGTATCCACCTAGGTTGTTGCCAACAGTTTGTTTATATTGTGATAAACAAGTTGTGCTCATTTTTATTGAACACCAGTGATATACAAGCCCGTTGTAGATACAGTTTAACAGAAAAGCCAAAATGGTGCTAAAATCCAAAGGGAGCAGAACCTTCCCACTCTGATTTTCCCTTTATACTGAACTTGCAAAAAGCTGCTTCATATTAGTATCCTGTAGATCTCCCATTGCAGATAATAAAGGGGCCTATCAGATCAAACCTGGGGAGCACTCACTATGCACTTCTTCCTGTTGGAAAGGAGGTTTAAGGGACACAGTCAACTTAAAACTTAAAATCTAGTCTATTAAAAAAAGTGAAAATAATTTTCAAGTACTGCACCTGCTCCTAAGCCCCACAGACAATTTGTGATTCTATATTCACCTTTTTGCTATGTAAAATCTCTCTCCCCCACCACTACTGAGTGAAAGACTCACACTAATAACAGGATAAACTGATTAACTAATTGACTATAAATATGGGAAACAGACTATTACAAACAATCATCAAATGCACAAAGTAAATAAAGAGGAAAAATCAGAGGAAAAGATATTTTCACTAATCTTTCAGTAACAGCAATCTTGGGCATTACTTACAATAGCAGCAGGCAAAACAAGCTCAGAAGGAAGTGTGATTAAGTCAACACAGTCCTTTCTGTACTTTCTAGTGGTTAAAACTGGACTCAACAGCATTATTTCCCAAAGAGGGATGTAGTAGGGAAGCCACAGTCCCTCTAAACAGATAACCCCAAGCCTGCAGAAGCAAACTCTGCAATTTCACAAGCTTCCTAGGATTTGAAGCCCAAAGCCCCTGCCCTCACTGTAAATTAAATATATTTTCTTTTCTCCACGAGAAACATGAATTGGGGAACTCTGACATTTCCTGACTATTCCCCCTGCCTGAGTTTTCCAGAGGATGGGAAGATTTAGGGACTTTAAACCTATTTCAAATCAAATCTATTGCAGAAAGGCCCTGATCTAAAGCCCACTGAAGTCAATGGTGCCAATATGCATTATTTCCTGGTAGCTACAAAGCTAACTTGTTTCACTTCTGGGCATGTGTGCATTTTAAGTTCTATACCATTTTCAAAAATCAAGATGACTTTTTTGTGCAAAATAGTAATCAACCAAAATGTGGCTATCAAACCCTATATGCAGGAGACAGCTGCCAGCACATGAGCACTTGTATTAATAATTTGTAAAATACATTATTTTAGAAAGGTAAATATTTCTGTATATATCAGCTCATCCAAAGGAAATTTTATCTGAAGTGATTGCTCACCCTGAAATAAATAAAATTACATGTATATAAGAGATTGAACAGACACACCACAGAATTTAAGCTTATTTTAGAGTCTTCTGGACAAAAAATTTTAGCCATTCCATGATGGTGGTTTTTCAATGAAGATACACATTTTAAGTAACCTACTTGAATATTCTCAACAAAGGTATTAGAACATTTAATTAATACAACGTAATATTTGCCTTCATACATCTAATATGCCTACTGACCTTTCAGAGACCAAATTTCAAAGGACTTGAATGCATTCATTAACTTATCCATAATAGACATTTTATAACAGACACTAGTGATCTGAAACAAAAATTCAGTGACTGATCTGCTTCTAAATCTGCATGAACCTTTTATTTCAAATCCATAAAACATTGCTACATTGGAGAATGGCATTATAGTATGAAAGTGATTCCGAAATTGAATTCTTCATGATGACTGGAGTAACAAATTAAGTAACTTTGCTAGAGAACGGTTCAAGGAAAATGAAGGGATTTTAACATTTTATGTATATATAAATAAAGAAAAGGCTTGTTGCATTTATTATTTTGGCAGATTCTCTACAAGTTTCTGTGATTCACTTTATTTAAACATAACTCTGATAATGATTTAAACTAAGGGTAAATAAGAGAAGAGTAAAGGCTGATAGTTCTAATATAGAACTTTCACAATAATCACCTTTAACACTGACTAAACAAGGAATGGCATACACAGGATTAGAAACTAGACATTTTTAAACAAAGAAGCTTTGATGCAGATTTTAACTTTTTCTAAGAACGTTAGTTTTAACTCTCAGTATGCTATTCAATACTTTATCTGCAATAGGTAGTATAAAATGTACAAGTTATCACAGCAAAATTTACATAATAATTGGCTTTGGCCATGGTCTTACATAGACCTATTTACAAATCTGCAAAACATCTATTTATCTTTAACTTCTATACAAATGTTCAAACTTTAAACCAATTTCAAATCAAATCCTGCAAGATAAAAGTATTTTAAATATACATCTTGAACCATTACAGTACTGCACAGTGTGTGTGTGTATGTATGTGTGTGTGTGTGTATACACACACACACACACGTTAATTCTCCATTGATAGCTATTCACTATAGGGAAGATTTTTGGGGGGGAGGGGGAAGAAATCAAAGATACTCTCCAACTCCTTTGTTTCCAGAATTAACTCCTTGGTGCTGGTGGTTTTGTATTGCCATAACAGCTATTAGACTGTGAAAAATACAGCTCCTGGTGCAAAAAGGACTGATGTGCCTCAAAGTGGCCCAAAATTTGGGGTGCAACTTATCCTCTTATTAAGAGGGAGATGTATTTTTACATAAATACAATTAGATGCTACATAAATACCCTATTGGGTAACTGCAAGTATTTTTTATCTACTCCAATAATCAAACTCCTACACACTTCCTACCTCATTCTTTGGAATTTGTATCATGAATGGACACCCCAAATATTATACTAGATTAATTTTGGTTAGAAATATTAATTAATTTTGAAGTGGTGGTTCTTCACATGCCTGTTGTCAATAACGGACTGTGCTCTTGGACAAACTAACCACAATACCCAAAGAGTTAATATTGCTGTTACACTCCTGAAACAACTCAGAATACAGCTAGTGTTTATGAGTCCTACAGTTTGTTTTTCAACTCTACAACTGAAATAGAATAATTTTTCTCTAGTTTAAAACTTACCTCAGAACCAAAATGAAGAAAGAGTTACAAAGAGGGCAGTTATTCCTGTGACTTCTACAATTTCCAAAGCACTGTTTAGTTCATAATTACATTTTAAAAAATCCAACTACATCTGCAAATAAGTACATAGCTTTTTACAAAAGGCCTCTTTGTGATAAATAATATGCAATATAGAATTCTCATTTTCCTTAAAGTGCTATCATTATCAGCATTGATTCAGAATCATCTATTGTTTCAATAGGTCTTTTAGCACAGCACCAGCACTGGCATCAGGCAACACTGGCAGTGGTGTAAAAGTAGGCAAGGCATCAGAAATAGGTTTCATAAGCAGATGCCCCGATCCACCAGCTCCAAGAGAAGTGGGAGTAATGAGGGGCACTGCTGCAGATCGGGGTGCCAAGAATGGATTTGCATCTGGTCTTCTACTGGTTCCTGAGCCTATAGTTTCTGAGACAGTTTAAAAAAAAAATTAGAAAACATTCACAATCCACCAATTTTCAAAGCATTTGTGTAGAAAGTAGATTATCCTTCAACTGGCTCTTCCTTCTCTATTGCATCAAATTGAATCTTCTTGTCCTAGACTTCAAGGCCTCTCACAACTCTGCATCCTCTCTACTTATCTGCTCTATTACTACATCATTCTCTGTTCCCACTGGCAAAATTATACCAGCTTTGATCGCCCATGTGTCAACTTCTCACAAACTACCGCTTTTATACAGAACTCCTCCCCATACTTGCTTTTGTCCAAGTCATTTCAAATTCAGTATAAAAATTCTCTCAATCCTATATATAACCTACCCTATTATATAGGGTATTTATAACCCTATTTATATTTATAACCTATTTATAACCCTAGATATAATCTATCCTTTTTCCTCTGTATACAGATATTAGAGAAGGGACCAGGCAAAAAAATCAGGCTTATAGTGAAAACTCAGTTGCTACTGCCACTACAATAATAATTTAATAGGTTTTTTTTTTTAAATAAGATATTTATCAAACAACTAGCTCAAACTCCTATAAATCTAACAGGGCAACTCAAGTCCTTTTGCATCAGTATGGGATTTACATCCTTATCCCCTATGCTTTAAAGCTACTTCCACATGGTTTATCTCTAACAACTGAAGACTTAGATACCAAAACCAAAACAATTAAGGGATATAGGATGTGTGTCTGGTTTTACAAGGCAACAATATGGTTCCTGAATGAATAAAGGACCTCAGAATTTAGTTTTTCCAGACTAGGAAACTGGGCTGTTGCCAAATAAAATATGGTGCCTTGCCTGTTATACTATAAATGACAAGAGTACAAAAAAACATGAAACCTAATTTAAGTTTATTGAAAATATTACTTTCAGAGATAAGCTGGTATGGCAGATTGGAAATTCTCTCTGTATTTTAGGTTTTTCCAATTTACTTGTAGCATGAAATAGTTATTTAAAACTTAATATTGCATCTTACAATTGTTGAAGTTTTAATTTAAACAAGCCTCTATGATCAGCAACAGCTGGCATCTAAAGCTGAAGTCTTAAAAGCATACTAAAAATTCATTCCATATGCAAAACTCTGATTTCTGATCTGAGGAAAGATCTATAATTTGTTCTCCATGCTAGTAAAGTCAAAATACTTTAAGAATTATGCTTGTGTTTGAAATACTTTCTAGCAGGCATGTGCAAAAATATCAATTGACTGTCCTTTAGATTCTGATCCTGTAAGATACTGAGCATCTGCTGCTGAATAATGTGTGTTTAGGATGCACAGCACCTTGCAGGATCAAGTCCTTAATTTAATTAATCAATCTCGGATTAGCTCACATTATTAAACAATTTGCTGGTTTTAGCCTAATACTTAGGTAGTGAACAGTTTTACACATCACAAAACCACAAGCTTGGCATTATTAGCTCAATGAGACCCAGGCTGAACAGCAGGGACGCTGTGATCAGGACTGGACTAACATAACCACATGCAGGGAAGATAACCCACTATCTGTCTGTTTCTAGTGCTGTTAGCCTCTCTCCTTCAAAAGCAATATATTCACTCAGAGGTTAAGGTGACTTTTTGGGGATGACAAATTTTCAAAGTGCTCTAAGGGGAGCTAGGAGCCTAATTCCTATACACCCTTTTGAAAATCCCATCCTTAATAATAATAATGATGGATGGATAGATGGATGGATAGCCAGATGCATGTATGCACTCTCTCTCTACTTAAGAGTAATACAAAACTTCAATTTTTCCATCAAGTCCTGGTGTTACCTGTATGGGTGCTGGATCTAGTACTGCTAGGGTTACAAATTCCTGTTGCTCCTAAAGGTTTCATGTCATGAACAGAAAGCTTGGGTGGCGGAAGGGTTGGACGTGATTCTGTTTCAAGGAACTTCACAAACAGTTCTGAAAAAGACTAGAAAGAACATGCCTACTAATTATAACATTTTAAATAATTTTATGGGTACATTAAGGAACATAATTTTCTTTTACTGATAACTGCTTCTGGGCCAGGATTTATAAAGCATTACTGGTCCTGAAAATATTTGTACTGGACTGCTAGAGTTTTTCTATCCCTGTGGTCATGAGAAATCATTCCTTAATGTGTGGAATTTATGGAATTTATTTAAAAAATATCAGTTAACATTCAGTGACACAGCAAAAATATAAATTAAAACTTTAATAGTTTCAAAGATACCATTTGTATCTCCACCACTGAAGTCTAATGGTTTCTTGAATCTCATCCTGCTACTAGCATCATAAACAGTAGAACATGGATCTAGGAGCAGGTGTCACCCAAATTACAGCAGCTTAATAAAGTGGAGAAAATATCTTTTTTTTTAAGACCATTAATTTCTCCACTTTGCTTATCTTGGTCACTGTGTCATGGATATGGGAACAGGAACTGCTTATGATGTCAGCAACCACATACAATTCAGACTTTGTTGGGAGAACAAGCATTGCAGATACAAAAATATTAACCTTCCTCTTTACTCCTGTGCAACTACGGAGACAGTTTACATTATTAGCAAACACAATGGGAAAAACATTTTCTAAATTTAATTTAATTGACATCTACACCTTAAAATCACAACTCAGACTGGTGGCTTACTTTATTACTCCACTTCATTGTTTGCATGATTTTAGTAGTCAATATCCTCCCATAGCCATACAGTTAAGAGATTAATGCTTTACATCAATACTCCAACATTTTTATTCCGTGGACCAATGAAGAAAAAACAAGCCCAAAAAAAATCTCATTTCCAAACCCTCTTATTCCTCAAATTTGTTCCATTCTACTGACAACCAAGAATCGTGGTGTCAGAATCATCACTTTCAACATCTTGAAAATTGGCTGGTACCTTAAAAACTTCTGAAGCTAGGACCAAAAATGCACAGCATAGGAAAGCTAGGAATTCCAGCTTTCAAGTTAAAATTCAAGGGGGGCAGGTAGGGAAACAGGAGGTCAAAACTGTATTCAGTTTTATATCCTGCAACCTACTGAAGACTCCCCGCTTTCAAATAATGTATTTAATTTCTAGTTCTGAAGGTTCGCAAAATAAGGTCCCTGGTGGACAATGTCATGTCATCAAGCCCTAGAAGAGCTGTAATATTTTGGTACTAGCCCAGCACATAGCATATTAAGTCATGAACCTGAGGCCAGTATGACTTTTGACCTCTTGTTTATTACTGATTTAAAAATGTATTAGAAAACAAAGTAGTTGCACAAATCACACAAATAATTCAAGATCTATTATCAATAAAACCAACATTAAATCAAGACAAATACACTAAAACTAAAAATGTTAGCATTTATATGCAACTGCCCCGGCTTTTGCAGTCAAATGTAGAGAATTGTATAATTAATCCTTACACTATTGAAAATAGATGGATTAGTTGGTCTTAAAGGTGTGCTAGGGACACTCTTTGATCCAGCTCCTCCTCCACCAAGCCAACCAGTCACCCATCGGGTAACACCTTTATGGTCTTCAGACAATAACTAGAGAGAATTTAAAAAAGAGAAACGCTGAAAGAAAGAAAAAAGAGCAAAAACCACCAAACAAAGAAAATCAAATAATGGGATGGTTCCCTTACATTTGCTCATAAATAGCAAAGGGAAAAAACGATGACTAACATTTCCCTAACTATTGTTCTTCGAGATGTGTTGCTCATGTCCATTCCAACATGTGTGCGCACGCGCCACATGCACTGTGGCTGGAAGCTTTTTCATAGTGCTATCTGCCAGGTCAGCTCTGGCACCCCCTGGAGTGGCGCCCCCATGGCACAGGATATAGGCAGCTGCCACCCCACTGCCTCCTGAGTTGCTTCTTGCTGGCTACACCAACAGAGGGGCAAGTGGATGAGTTTTGCAATGGACATGAGCAACATATCTCAAAGAACAAGTTACCGAAAGGTTAGTAACTGTTTTTCCTTCTTCAAGTGCTTGCTCATGTCCATTTCAATATAGATGATTCCCAAGCCGTGAGTTAGGAGGTGGGATTGAAGTTTCGTTTTGATATGGACTGGAGGACTGCTTGTCCAAAAGCTGCATCACTCCTAGCCTGTTTTGTGATGGCATAGTGTGCAGTGAATGTGTGTATAGATGACCAGGTCACCGCTTTGCAGATGTCCAGAACCAGGACCTGCGGCACAAAAGCCAATGACGAAGCTTGTGATTTCGTGCAGTGTGCTGTTAGGCGAGGAGGTGACACCTTTGCCAAATCATAGCTTGTGTGTATGCATGATGTAATCCATGAGGAGATTCTCTGAGTACAGACTGGGTCCCCTTTCATTCTATCTGCAATTGCCACAAAGAGTTGAGTTGTCTTTTGAAATAGTGTGTCCTCTCTATATAGAAAGCCAGGGCACACCTGACATCTAGAGAATGGAGTCTTTGCCCTTCCATGGTAGTATGTAGCTTAGGATAAAACACTGGGAGAAAAATGTTCTAGCTTCTGTGAAAGTGCAAGATCACCTTAGGGAGAAAGGATTGATGGGGTCGAAGTCATAACTTCTCCTTAAACAAGACAGTATATGGCAGTTCGGAGTTAAGGGCCATGATCTCTGAAACCCTCATAGCCGAAGTAATGGCAACTAAGAAAACTACTGTCCAAGAAAGATGAAGCAAGGAACATGTCGCCATAAGCTCTAAGGGGGACCCATAAGCCTTGACAGCATGAGATTGAGGTCCCAGGCAGGCAGGGGTTAGCGCACCTGAGGGTATAAATGCTCCAGTCCCTTCAAGAACTGAGAGCAAATCGGGTTAGAAAACATTGACCAGCCATTTACTGGTGGATGGAAAGCTGAAACTGCATCAAGTGAACTCATATGGACGATACTGCAAGGCCTTCCTTCTTCAGGTGGAGCAAATAGTCCAGGATAAGAGGCAGCGGTGTCTCATTTGGCAGGAACCCTTTCTGCTATGCCCATGAGAACTTCTTCCATTTCGCCAGATATGCTGATTTGGTTGAGGCTTCCTGCTACTCATAAGAACTGTCTGCACAAGAGCCGAGCAGTGCTGCTCCACCTCACTCAACCAAGAAGCTTCCATGCTATCAGATGCAGTGACGTGAGGTTCAGATGGAGCAGGCAGCCGTGATCCTGAGATCAGGTCAGGGAGCATCAGGAGGCTAAGCTTGTCTGCTGACAGGTGCAGGAAGGTCGAGAAACCATGTTATTGTGGCCATGCTAGGGCTATAGGATCATCCTCGCTCTGTCCCTCCTGACTTTCAGCAACATCCTGTGAATCAGGGCCATGGGAGGGAAAGCATAAAGCAGACTCCCTCCCCAGGGAAGGAGAAAAGCATCTGAGAGGAATCCTGGCCTGTGCCCCAGGTATGAGCAGAACTGGGGATATTTTCTGCTGATCCTCGTTGCAAACAAGTCTACTTGGGGAAACCCCCACTTCTGGAAAATGACATTCAGGACATCTGGGCGAATGAACCACTCATGATGATCGATGAAGGATCTGCTCAAGTGGTCCGTCAGCTTGTTCTGCGAGCCTGATAGGTAAGACACCTCCAGGTGAATGGACTAGGCTATGCAGTAATCCCACAGATAGAGAAATGCGCTCCACCCTGTTTATTTATACAGATCATTGCCATAATATTGTCCAGGAGTACAAAGATGCATTTGCCCCACACGATTGAAATACCTGGCCGCTAAGTGTATTGCTCTCAACTCGCTGACACTGATGTGAAGAGTCAATTTGTCTGGTGACCACAGGCCCTGAATCCTAAGGGACCCCATGGGTCTCAATATCTGAGGCACCAGTGACCAACGACATCAAAGAAACTGGTCTTGTAAAAGGGATGCTCCCGCACACTATTCCTGGTCCAGCCCCCATTGCAAGGCGAAGATCACCATTAGTGGGATTGTAATTACCTTGTCTAATGCGTGATGGCCTTGTGTATATATCAATACCAGCCAGGATTGGAGAGGTTTCAGTTTGAGTTGCGCATGCTGCACCATGTCGGTACAAGAGGCTATGTGACCCCAGAAGCTTCAGGCAGTTTCTTGCTGTGGTGATGGGAAAGATTCTTAGACCATTTATGAGGGTTTTGATGGCTCTGAAATGACTCTTCAGTAGGGAGGCTATGTCCCGGATCGAGTTGAGTACTGCCCCTATAAATTCTATTCTTTGCACTGGCGAGAATGTTGACTTCTGCTTCTTGTTTATTAGGAGCCACAGGTTCGAGATAGTGGACTGAACAAGTCTTATGTGCCTTTCCACCAGTTCCCTGGAGCAGTCCTTGATCAGCCAATTGTCCAGATACGGGTAAACCTGCACTCCTGATTTCCTGAGGAAAGCATCCACCACCACCATTCACTTTGTAAATACTCTTGGAGCCACTGACAGGCTGAAGGATAGCACATGAACTGATAATGGTTGTGACCTACGATGAATCAAAGGTATTTCCTGTGGCTCCGGAATATTGCTATGTGAAAATATGTCCCCTTCAAATCGAGGGCGGCATACCAGTTCCCTGAATCTAGGGAAGGGATGATTGAGGACAGGGAGATCTTGTGAAACTTCAGTTTCTTTGTGAACTTGTTGAGGTTTCGCAGGTCTAGTATAACCCTGAGATCCCCGTTGGGGATCAGGAAGTAGTGTGAATAGAACCCCATGCCTCTTAGTTCCATAGGAACCTCTTCCACCACTCCCACGCTTAGGAGGGACTGTACTTCCTGGGTTAGAAGTCTCCCGTGAGAGGGTCCCTGAAGACAGACAGGGAGGGGAGTTGGGAGGGAGGGGAAGAGAGAATTTGAAGGATGTATCCCACTTCTACTGTGCAGAAAACCAGCGATCTGAGGTGATGTTGACCCACGCCCGGTAAAAGTAGGATAAACAGTTTCTAAACATAGGGATAAGGTTCAGGTTTTGGTCTGGTGCGTCGCCCCTGAGCGCACCTTCAAAAGTTCTGCCTATGGCCCGAAGGTTCCCTTGTGGCTGCAGCCATAGGAGCCAGTGGGAGTGCGTCATCTCAAAGCCTTTGTTTTGCCACTGCCCAAAGTCCTGCCTTTGCTGGTTCTGTGGTGGGTAGAAATGGCTCAAAGGATCGGGCTTAAAGTGCCTTTGAGATGTGAGAGTGGAATCCCAGAGACTTTAAAGTGGTGTGAGAGTCCTTCAAACTATGAAGCCACGCATCCATTTGGTCAGAGAAGAGGGATTTACCCTCAAACGAGAGGTCCTGCACTGTTTTCTGTACCTCATAGAGCAGGCCTGATGATTGGAGCCGAGAGTTGCATATCACAGGTTGCCACATCCACAGCATCTAAGGCAGACTGGAGGAATGCCTTGGTTATGCCCCTGCCTTCTTCCATCAATGCTACGAACTCCGCTCTGGACTCTGAAGGTAGGAGTTCCTTAAATTTTGACATGGCTGTCCAGGAATTGCAGTCATAGAGACTTAAGAGAGCCTGGTGGTTTGATAGCCTCAACTGGAGACTCCCAGCTGGAATACACCTTCCTTCGCAGCAGGTCCAATTTCCTGGCTTCTTTAGCCTTTGGAGATAGAGATTGTTGCCCTTGCCTCTCTCACTCGTTAGCTGTGGCCACAACCAAGGATTCTGGAGGAGAGTGCGTCTATAAATGCTCGTATCCCTTCAGAGGTACAAAGTAATTCCTCTCGACCCACTCTGCTATGGGCTGGAGAGATGTGGGATTTTGCCATAGAGCCTCTAAGGGTTTCGAGATGTCCTCACACAAGGGCACCCCTCCAACGAGCACCAGAGCCGACACAGCAGGTAACACTAGGAAAAAGCTTCTGACGACGGTGAAAGCAGCGCATGCACACCTACATTGGAATGGACGTGAGAAAACACTCAAAGAACTGTGCCAGATCATCTTACTGATGAATAGCAAACCCTTATTTATTGACAAAATCTTTAAAATACTTCTTCACTTCCCTGAAATATCCTGCTGGTCTAAAATCCTGTTATGCATAAAATCATTATTTAAATAAATCTGTATACATGGGTTAACCTAGTTTGACTAACCGAAGTAAACATTCAGTGACTGTCATATTACAACTGCTGTACTCAACAGCAACAGAGCGAAGCTCTTCCCGTCCACTACACATCAATATCCATCAGACAAAATGACATCCTGCATCTATTATTCTATTAAAGTAGTCACCGTAAGATCCAGTAGGATCAGCATGTCCCTCTTTAAGAATGCACACAGATGAAAGGCCAAGATTTTTTATTTTCCATAAACATTGCTTGGCCTTGGCATTTAACATAGCAGCAGAAAACAACATTCTGTTTTACTGACATCACAAATATATTTCAAGTTAAAGAGGAAGTCTAGTTTTCAATGCAGTATTACCTGATCTATCTCTTCCTTTTTGACCCCCAAAATACTTCCCATTAACCTTAACACCTCATGACGCTTATTCTTTGGAGTATGAAAATGCCCAATGAAGAGATTTCTCATCAAGACCCTACAAAAATGAAGAAAAAGAGCTAATTACTCCACTCAGCATTTACAGAACTCACGGTGTCAAAATATTAACATGTTAATCCTTATTCTTGAAATTTTTATAATTTGGAGAAGTTTGGAAATAGGTTTAGTACCTACTGAGATTGAGAGCACAATGATTCATATGTTGAAGAAGTGATATATTTCACTGAAGTGGAGCAAGAAAAGAGGGACTGAAAATTCCACAGACACTAAACTGAAGTTGCATGGATTAGGTTTGATGTGAACTGTACAATCTGGTAAAATGTTCATTCTAAAGCCTTCAAGCAGAAAATCATTCCTATCCAGGACAGCACTTAAGCAAGAACCTAAGTGCTGTCTTGAACCAGGTCCTAAGGGAGGAAACAGTAGAGTGGCTATAGTTGTAATATCAATTCTAAGTGGGGGGAACCAAATGAGAGTCTGTGAGAAGCTATGTGAGAAGGCTTACTGTTTGTGCCCTAGACAGATTACAATATACATGCACTTAACTACAGATGGAGAGGAAAGAAATTAGAGTCAAACTAGAATTATAAATAAGCAACTTCAATAATGCTAATTCTGTTTAGACAAACATTTTAATTTCAATTTTCAAAACTAATCTTTAAAATGACTATACAATGGAAAATATGCAAGTATTCACTAACTATTTTTGAAAGATCTTCTGTACAAACTTAATTCTATACGAAGACTACCATTCTTATGCTGTTAGTATAGTTTTAAGAAGGGATGTATAGGATAAGAAGCAAACAGACTATCAATACATGAATTAAAAAAGTCACTTACTTGTCCACTTTCCCTTCTGTGCTGTTTATAAGGTTCATTAGTTTGTTTTGTGCATCTTCTAACATTTCTTGTTTGATCGCAGCTAGAGAATGAATATGTAATTTTACTGTAAATTAACTAAAATGGAAGATTTTAAGATTATATACACTTCTAAGTCAGTCAGTAATGTACACAATTCTGTTTTCAAATAAAATGCATCAATATTGTTCAAGTAAGCTGTTTTTTTAAATAAAGATGATGTATTTGGAAGTGTTCACTTAATAAGGTATTTAATATTTTAAAACACGCTAAAATACCCAGCACTTTCAGTGCAAAGTAAGCCAAAGCTCATAAATTAGGATAGAAATCCACTGCATGAGGCTTGGTAAATTGTTCAGCTGCAGTTAAATTAGCTAACGCTGGAAAATAAGATAACATTTTATGCAACAGTTCATGAGCTGTTTCAGTACATTCTAGGTATGATTTCAGTCCTATCTGAAATGTTATATATGTAGAGTATAAACTTAGACACCACTTAAGTCACAATACTACCCAAACCTTCCCCAAAGGGTCTAGTGAATTAGCCACAAATGGCTATTAACACTCCAACGGGGTTGGAAGCGTTAGCACTTTTAGAGCCATTTTCTCATCTTGGGAAATAGAAAGGGTTTTTGCATTTTACTTGATCCCATTTTCCAGGCATAATTTTGCAGACTGACAGTTTGACACAAGACTGCAATGACTCTTATGGAGTGTTTTAGTCTGTAACAGGGTTAGGATGACCCATCTGATCATGTGTGTGCTGCCTTTTTATCTTCCCTGTGCACACAGACTCTCATGAGACAAATCCCATCCCTTCTCAGGGTTTGGTTTATTAAAATAGAAGAGCAGTTCAACAGCAACTCAACATAAAACAAACTTTCACAGATTCAAGCATTCCTTCCCAAAACCCTGGTTCAGCTGTCTGGACCTAAAACCTCTCATCAGTAAAGCTTCTACTCCTGCTTCCTGTAGATATCTCCCACCAGGCAGCCCCATGTGCCTGGCACAGAATCCCTCCACTAGGCTCCCTCTTTTGGCCCTGGTTTTTCTTCCTTCTCTCTTTAGCAAGCGTGGGCTGCCAGCAGCTGACCCAACCACTGCCCCAAGCCTTGAAATAGGGAGCTGAAATATGTGCATGCATCCCAGAACCAGCACACTTACATGGTCCATTGTGCCAGTAACCCATATGATGAAAACGAGTTATGTGAGAGACTGAAATGGCTTTCTGGAAGTATTAAAATTCAGTTTAAAATGGTTGGACAGGAACATCACAGATTCCATGAAATTTCCATGACACACACAACTGGGGGACAAATGAGAGGGCCAAAGACTGTTAGGTATACGGCATGATTTGCAAATTAAATGAATAAATACCAATACTTATGAAGTCAAATAAAAATGTTTAAAAAATGGACCATTAGCTGCTATTCTGAATTTCTACTGGCCAGCTCCATGTTCCAATGGGTTGTTGTGATGCATTACCCTGATCTGGTGAATCACAGTTGAGTGGAAATCATATGTAGAATGGTCAACTACAGTATGTGTGAAAACTGGGTTTGTGATTGATATTTCCAGTATGGAAGTTACTGAGAACAATGATTTATTTCACACAGACCAAACAGGCATCAGATCTAGCCTTTTTGTTGCTATGACCATCATTTTTCCTAAACAGTTTCATGGCATCTATTTCTCTACCCATCTAAAATTACATAAAACTCAATCGTTTGCCTTTTCTTATACACATACAACCATCTAACCATCCCATGTAGCTTGGCCTTTATATGACCTTCCACCAACTAAAAAGCTAATAAAAATATCTTCTAAATTTTTAAAATATTGTTATGAAAGAAAAATAAAACCCTAAGGAAATTCACAAACCAAAACCATTTTTATGCAACATTAATATTGTGATAATACATTTCAAGATTCCTACTCGTAAAACTATATTCAAATATGGAATCAAAAACAGTTGGTAGATAAGTTCAAGATATTTTGCACTATCAAATAGTAAAGTAACTGCTGGACAACTTAAATTAGAATATATTTTGAAAGTGAAGATAGACAGAAAGTTGTCAATTGCTTAGGAACTAAAAGATATTTCTAGGGTAGTATCAGATGCTAAATTATGGTGGATTCTTCTCCCATCATCATCATGGCAAATCCCAAAGAAAAACGGTCTCCTTGCAGATCTAGCACTATCTGAGTCGATCTTTGATGCAGGATACCGGAATAGCCCTTTCATAAGGTTTCATTGGTCAGAGAATCTGTTAGCCACTTCAGCTACAAGGATAACTGACTAGATTGTCAGCTTCGGTATAAACACCCTCATGACACGATGATCTGACTATGGTTAAAATGATTGCCAATTTTGGATTTTGCAAGGCGTATTCCCTGAGCATTACATTCACCCTAATGCAAAGGGCAGGTACAAGTCTCTGTGTACCACATATAAAGGCCTTCAGTGAAGCTTAACTGGGGCACAGGAGCTTAGTGCAGAGCCTCTGTGGTAAATGGATTTCACCCTCAAGTAACACTAACACCGACCAGGAGCTTTTCCTTCCCTTCCACTGCAGAGTTGACTAGCTATCATCTTCAATCCCATGGGAAACGTCCATCAGGTTAATCTACCCTTGCAGGGCGTTCTCCTACTCATGTGTTTGTGTGTTTCAGAGAATTTCAAAATTATACTTGTAAATTTTAAGTAAACTTTTTCAATTTAAATCCAATATTTTCTGTGTTAAGAAGCTGATCATAAGATATGGACATCTACTAGCCCCAATCACTGAAATACGTAAGTAAAATTCCTATAAAGAACTATTAGTAAGCAAATATATATTTGGGAGGTAACTTGATCAACTTTTCTTGTCACCAATCATTTGACATACATGGAAAAACACTTCACTCTAATTTCCACATGGCCTGTAATCCTTTATAAAATTCAGCCCACAACCATGTTGGCACAGTGGGGTTTTCTCAATTAACAGTAATAACTCCCATGCCACTCTCGGCAGGTGTTTCTATATACATCAAAGAGCAAAGTTGTGCAACTGATACGCTTTAATGTATCCTGTTTGAGGACTCCATGTATACCTGTAATAGTTTTGCTTAGAGAGTACAGAGAGGAAAGAAAGTAACTAGTGTCATGCTGGGAAAATCTTACTCCAGGGGCATAAGCATTAAGCTCTTTATTCTGAACGAAGTAAAACATTTTCTATACGCTGGTTGGAGATTGATCGACATCTATTCACTATTAAACATACACATACAAACACCCTCTGATAATCAGATTTATTGTTGTACATCAGTACTATTTACACTCCAAACACAAGGGTGTACTAAGAAATCCCACATATTAGCACTAACAAACTTTGAGGATGTGATGAGATCAAAGATGTGTAAAGGTGCCAGAGTATGTCTACAAAGCTTAAATACGAACACACACTTGCAGATTACTAATGTTTTGCAAATGCTAGACATCAAGAGGGGGAGAAGAAAAAAATTGCATTGCTTTTAAAACCAAGGTTTTAAGATATAAAGTAGCATAATTTATATAAAATAACTTTGTATGTGGGATTACTCAAGACCACCAAAGTTTAAAGGAAGAAAATTTAAGAAATTATGATAGCTCTGGGGGCCATACGAGTCAGTTGACGAATAGTATATTGTGCAGATCTTTCAGAGAGCAACAGGGAAGAGAAAATCATTTTAAAAAATAGGAAAATGTGATTACAAAACCAAAAAATTGACAGGGAAACACAGGAGCCAATGCAGTATCTGAAACTACCTTTTAACAGCTCCCTTCCTTTTCTATTAAATTGACCAGATTTCAATTTAATGGTGTTGCTTTAGTCTATATTATTTTTCAAATGTCCATCTGAATTTTATTCCTCATAGTCAATATCAATATTGCCAATAAAATTTTCTAAAGTGAAAATATTATTGCTAAACATATTATTCTACTTTTGCCAAAACATTTATTCTATTACGAGCTCACTAAGGGTCAACTTAATGGCTATTACACATCTACAAACATTTATAGAGTGAATAATCTGTTTTATTATCAATATATATAATTCCTTCTAAAGTATTGTGACATCACAAGTATAATTTCACAGTTGAATACAATTTAATCATTTACTTCATGGGTCTGAAAAGAGTGCATAACAGGAGAGACCTGACCCAAAATCCAGCATGGATTGCTGTGAATGAGACATTTACAACAGTCTCCAATAACTTGTTAATTATTTATGGCAATTCAAAAAACTGCATCTAGTATGTCTTATATTTTTCCTTCCATTAAATATATCAGTGTTCCTACCAAAAATATCCATAAAGAAATTCTTCAAAAGATTTGGCCAACAGAACTATGTCTGGGAATATATTTGGCCCATTTTCAACAGGACATTGTTTTATTGAATAAATAACGTTAAAAAACTGAGTCTTTTCTTAAAAAAAAAAATTGATAGAAGGGCGTTCTAACCAAGTAAAATGTTGTTTCCCTTATTCAGCAAGCAAGTTTTTAAAATAAATTGCTTACATGAACAAGACAAGGTGGGTGAGGTATTATCTTTTATTGGAGCAACTTTTGTTGATGGAAGAGACAATCTTTCGAGTTATACAGAGCTCTTCTTCAGATCTGGATGTCTCCTCACTCCTCGTCTCTCTCATCTCCTGGGACCAACATGGCTAAACAACACTGCAAATATCACATGATAGTTCGAAACCATACGACGATCCAATCTTACCTCTAAGTTCAAACCTATTGAGGCCTACGCCTTTTCCCGCCTTCTTCCACCACAATCACCAAATGCAAAAATATGGGACTAAATTCACCCTGGCATGAGCACAGCCTCCCACAT
The DNA here is from genome assembly GCF_026122565.2 of Emydura macquarii macquarii. Taxonomy (NCBI): domain Eukaryota; kingdom Metazoa; phylum Chordata; order Testudines; family Chelidae; genus Emydura; species Emydura macquarii. The sequence goes on along the minus strand of NW_027131366.1, from coordinate 1,800,053 downwards.
AAGAGGGGGAGTTTTGTCACTTAATGCCAAGGCTCAGTTTGACCCCTGGTATG